>NW_027307884.1:103100-430100 GCF_047496885.1 Scyliorhinus torazame | reverse complement strand
CAGAGACTGTAATGCACTCACACAGAGACTAACACACTCACACACTCATACAGAGACAGTAATACACACACACTCACACACACACATGCAGAGACAGTAATACACTCACACTCACACAGACACGAACACACTCACACACACATGCAGAGACAGCAATACACTCACACTCACACAGACACTAACACACTCACACACACACATACAAAGACAATAATACACTCACACTCACACAGACACTAACACACTCACACAGAGACAGTAATATACTCAGGCACAAAGGCACTAATACACACTCACAGAGACACTAATGCACACACTCACGCAAACAGACACAAAGACGCACACTCACTGACACTGATACACTAATACAAACACTCACAGAAACAGAGACACTAATACACACGCTCAAAGACACACAGAGAAACTAATACACACACTCACGCAAACAGACACAAAGACGCACACTCACTGACACGCAGATACACTAATACAAACTCACAGACACACACAGACACTAATACACACACACACAGACAATAATTCACACACACAGACACATAGAGAAAGAAATATACACACTCACAGACACACACTGACACTAATACACACACACACTGACACTGATAAACACACTCACAGGCACAGAGACAATAATACACATACTCACACACAGACTCTAATAAACACTCACAGACAGACTGCGACACTAATACACACACTCACACACAGATACACTAATACACACAATCACTGACTCACGCAGACATTAATACATCCACACACAGACAGAGACACGAATATACACACACACAGAAACTAATAGACACACTCACAGCCGCACACAAAGACTCTAATACACACATTCACACACACACAAATACACACACTCTCAGACACACAGATAGAACATAGAACACAGAACATTACAGTGCAGTACAGGCCCTTCAGCCCTCGATGTTGCGCCGACCTGGAGATAGACTAATACACACACGCACTGACACGCAGATTCACTAATACATACTCACAGGCACACACACATGCACAGTAATACACACAAGCACTAATGCACACACACACAGGCAGTAATACACACACTCACAGACACACACAGGGACACAAATACACACTCACACAGAGACAGTAATACACACACACACACACACAGTCACACACGCAAACACAAATACACACACTCACAGACACACAGATAGACCCTAATACACACACTCACTCACACACACAAAGACACCAATGGGCACAATCTCACACACAGATGCACTAATACACATCCACTCACAGACTAAACAGAGACTCTAATACACACACACAGACACTAATACACACACACAGATACACTAATGCACACACTCACAGACAAACACACAGACAGCAATACGCACACTCACACACAGACACACTAATACACACACTCACACAAAACAGACACACAGGGACACTAATTCACACTCACAGACACAGAGACACAAATACACACACACTCACACAGAGACAATAATACACACACTCACAGACACAAACACAGACATTAATACACCCCCTCACACACATAGACACTAATACAGACACACAAAGACACAGGCAGAGGCACGAATACACAAACTCATAAACACACACAGCCACACACAGACACTAATACACACACTCAACGACACACAGAGACACTAATACACACACTCACTGACAAGCAGATACACTAATACATACTCAGACACACACACACAAAGACACACACAAACAGACACACACACATGCACACTAATACACACACTCTCACACACAAGCACTAATGCACACACTCACAGGCACACATAGACACTAATCCACATGCACACACAGACGCTATTACACACACTCACTGATACATAGAGACAGTAATATACACACTCAGAGACACAGACACAATAATACACATACTCACCCACAGGCACTAATACACACTCACAGACTCACAGATACACTAATACACACACTCACAGACACACACAGACATGAATACACACACACACAGGCGCACTAATACATACACTCACAGTCACACACAGACACTAATACACACACTCACAGACACCCAGAGACACTAATTCACACACTCACTGACACACAGAGACACTAATGTACACACTTACAGACCCAGAGACACAAAACTCACACACACAGAAATACACAGATACATTGATAGATAAATTGAAACACACAGGGACACTAATACACACAATCACACACACACACTAATGCACACACTCACAGACAAACAGAGGCACCAATACACACACTCACAGACACACTAATACATACACTCACAGACTCAAACAGACAGTAGCACACACACTCACAGACACACAGAAACACTAATACACACACTCACAAACACACAGAGGCACTAATACGCACACTCACAGACACACAAATACACACACTTACATACACACAGAGACACTAACGCACTCTCAGACACAGAGACACTAACGCACTCTCAGACACAGAGACACTAATACACACACTCACAGACACACATAGAGACACTAATACACACACACACACTTATGCACATTCTCACAGACACACAGAGACATACATCCACACACCCACAGGCACATGGAGACTCTAATGCACACACTCTCTCACACACACACACAGACACTGTCATGTGCGAGTACCTGTAAGAAATGGATGTTTATAAATGGGTGTGTATATAAATATCTATAGTGAAGTACCTTACAGAAATGGGTGTTTATTACTGCAGTGATGTCAGAGAGTGGGTGGAGATGGGCTGTCTGTCCGCTTTTTCTTTCATTTTGGCTGTTTGCTCCAGGGTGTGTTTTAGATTTGTTTTCAGTGTTGGAGCTGAAGCCAGACAGAGCAGGTGTACTGTTGATCTCTCTGCCATGAGAAACTATCCCTTGATCATTTGGTGAATTCAGAATTATAAATGTTCTCAGTAGTGAATGTAAACCTAACGTCCCTCTGGTAAAATGTGTCTGAAGTCTTCTGGATGTCAAAAGGACAGCTTACGGAATACTTAGTGTTGTATTCTTTGGGGGTTGAATTTGAATTAATGGTTCCTAAGTTGTTCACTGTATGTTTTAAAAAGGTTAACTTGAATTTATAGAATAAACATTGTTTTGCTTCGAAAAATACGTTTCCATTTCTGCTGTACCCCACTGTAGTGTGGGCCATGTGCTCCCCATAACACAATCTATTAAAATTTGTGGGTCAGGGGAACTCCAAGATACACTTTGTGGTTCTCTAAACCCTGGCCCATAACACAAATACACACACTCACAGACACACAGAGACACTAATACACACACTCACATACACACAGAGACACTAATACACACACTCACAGACACACAGAGACACTAATACACACACTCACAGACACACAGAGACACTAATACACACACTCACATACACACAGAGACACTAATACACACACACACAGACACACAGAGACACTAATACACACACTCACAGACACACAGAGACACTAATACACACACTCACATACACACAGAGACACTAATACACACACTCACAGATACACCGAGACACTAATACACTCACTCGCAGACACACAGAGACACTAACACACACTCACAGATACACCGAGACACTAATACACACACTCACAGACACACAGAGACACTAATACACACACTCACAGACACACAGAGACACTAATACACACACTCGCAGACACACTAATACACACACTCACAGACACAGAGACACTAATACACACACTCACATACACACAGAGACACTAATACACACACTCACAGACACACAGAGACACTAATACACACACTCACAGATACACTAATACACACACTCACAGACACAGAGACACTAATACACACACTCACATACACACAGAGACACTAATACACACACTCACAGACACACAGAGACACTAATACACACACTCACATACACACAGAGACACTAACACACACTCACAGATACACCGAGACACTAATACACACACTCACAGACACACAGAGACACTAATACACACACTCACAGACACACAGAGACACTAATACACACACTCACACACTCACAGAGACACTAACACACACACTCACAGATACACCGAGACACTAATACACACACTCACAGACACACAGAGACACTAATACACACACACACACTCACAGAGACACTAACACACACACTCACAGATACACCGAGACACTAATACACACACTCACAGATACACCGAGACACTAACACACACTCACAGACACACAGAGACACAAATACACACACTCACAGACACACAGAGACACTAACACACACTCACATACACACAGAGACACTAATACACACACTCACATACACACAGAGACACTAATACACACACTCACAGACACACAGAGACACTAATACACACACTCACAGACACACAGAGACACTAATACACACACTCACAGACACACAGAGACACTAATACACACACTCAGACACACAGAGACACTAATACACACACTCACAGACACACAGAGACACTAATACACACACTCACATACACACAGAGACACTAATACACACACTCACAGATACACCGAGACACTAATACACACACTCACAGATACACCGAGACACTAATACACACACTCACATACACACAGAGACACTAATACACACACTCACAGACACACAGAGACACTAATACACACACTCACATACACACAGAGACACTAATACACACACTCACAGATACACCGAGACACTAATACACACACTCGCAGACACACAGAGACACTAATACACACACTCACATACACACAGAGACACTAACACACATTCACAGACACACAGAGACACTAATACACACACTCGCAGACACACAATTACACACACTCACATACACACAAAGACACACACTCACAGTCACACAGAGACACTAATACACACTCGCAAACACAGAGACACTGACACACACACTCACAGTCACGCAGAGACACGAATATTCACACACTCTCCCAGACACTAAGACAGACACTCACTGACACACAGAGACGCTAATATACCCAGTCTCAGATACACACAGAGACACTAATCAACTCACTCACACAACTCAGACACTAATGCACACACTCACATACACTAATACATACACACAGACACACACATGCACTAATGCACAAACTCAAAGATACACACAGAGACACTAATACACACACACAGAGAAACTAATACAACCACTCACACACAGACACTAATACACACACACACTGACATGCAGGTAAACTAATACACACACTCACACAAACACAGACACTAACACACACACACAGACCCACACATATACTAATGCACAAACTCAAATACACACACAGAGACACTAATACACACACACAGACACACAGAGTCACGCATACACCACTCACACACAGACACTAATACACTCACTCACTGGCACGCAGATGCATTAAAATACACACTCGCACAACACACAGAGACACTAATACACACACACGCACATATAGTAATACACACACTCAAAGACACAGACACTAACACACAAACTCACAAACACACACAGCCACACACATACACTAATGCACAAACCCAAAGACGCACACAGAGACACAGACACACACACACACACACACAGACACTAAAACACACACACACAGACACACTAATACACTCACTCACCGACACATAGATACACTAATACACACTTACAGACACACATACAGTCACTAATACACACACTCACACACATAGACACTAATACACGGATTGGAAATTAGCAAACGTGACACCACTGTTTAAAAAAGGAGGTAGGCAGAAAGCGGGTAATTATAGGCCAGTCAGCTTAACTTCGGTAGGAGGGAAGATGCTGGAATCTATCATCAAGGAAGAAATAGCGAGGCATCTGGATGGAAATTGTCCCATTGGGCAGATGCAGCATGGGTTCATAAAGGGCAGGTCGTGCCTAACTAATTTAGTGGAATTTTTGAGGACATGACCAGTGCGGTAGATAACGGGGAGCCAATGGATGTGGTATATCTGGATTTCCAGAATACCATTGACAAGGTGCCACACAAAAGGTTACTGCATAAGATAAAGATGCATGGCATTAAGGGGAAAGTAGTAGCATGGATAGAGGATTGGTTACTTGATGGAAAGCAAAGAGTGGGGATTAATGGGTGTTTCTCTGGTTGGCAATCAGTAGCTAGTGGTGTCCCTCAGGGATCAGTGTTGGGCCCACAATTGTTCACAATTTACATATATGATTTGGAGTTGGGGACAAAGGGCAATGTGTCCAAGTTTGCAGACGACACTAAGATGAGTGGTAAAGCAAAAAGTGCAGAGGATACTGGAAGTCTGCAGAGGGATTTGGATAGGCGAAGTGAATGGGCTAGGGTCTGGCAGATGGAATACAATGTTGACAAATGTGAGGTTATCCATTTTGGTAGGAATAATAGCAAAAGGGATTATTATTTAAATGATAAAATATTAAAACATGCTGCTGTGCTGAGAGACCTGGGTGTGCTAATGCATGAGTTGCAAATAGTTGGTTTACAGGTGCAACAGGTGATTAAGAAGGCAAATGGAATTTTGTCCTTCATTGCTAGAGGGATGGAGTTCAAGACTAGGGAGGTTATGCTGCAATTGTATAAGGTGTTAGTGAGGCCACACCTGGAGTATTGTGTTCAGTTTTGGTCTCCTTACTTGAGAAAGGACGTACTGGCACTGGAGGGTGTGCAGAGGAGATTCACTAGGTTAATCCCAGAGCTGAAGGGGTTGGATTACGAGGAGAGGTTGAGGAGACTGGGACTGTACTCGTTGGAATTTAGAAGGATGAGGGGGGGATCTGACAGAAACATATAAGATTATGAAGGGAATAGATAGGATAGATACGGGCAGGTTGTTTCCACTGGCGGGTTAAAGCAGAACTAGGGGGCATAGCCTCAAAATAAGGGGAAGTAGATTTAGGACTGAGTTTAGGAGGAACGTCTTCACCCAAAGGGTTGTGAATCTATGGAATTCCTTGCCCAGTGAAGCAGTTGAGGCTCCTTCACTAAATGTTTTTAAGATAAAGATAGATAGTTTTTTGAAGAATAAAGGGATTAAGGGTTATGGTGTTCGGGCCGGAAAGTGGAGCTGAGTCCACAATAGATCAGCCATGATCTCATTGAATGGTGGAGCAGGCTCGAGGGGCCAGATGGCCTACTCCTGCTCCTAGTTCTTATGTTCTCACAGACACACGCTGGCACTAATACACACTCACAGGCTCAAAGAAACACTAATACACACTCGCAGACACACAGACACTAATACACACTCACAGAAACACATACAGACACTAATACACACACACAGACCCTAATACACCCACTCACAGACACAAACTGGCACCAATACACACAGACATTAACACACACACACCAGATACTAATACACACTCTAACGATGCACAGAGACAGTAATATACACACTCACAGACACAGGTAGACTCGAATGCATACACTCACACACAGCGACACTAATACACACAGTCACACACACATGCACTAATACACGCACTAACACACACACACACACACATAAACTAATACACACACTCACTGATACACAGAGACAACAATACACACACTCACAGACACAAGCAGACACTAATACACACACCACACATACACTAATACACAGACTCACAGTCACACGCAGACACTAATACACACACTAACACACAGAGACACTAATACACATTCACAGACACACAGATACACTAATACACCAACTCACACACAGAGAGGCACCAGTACACAGCTCACAGACTGACAGAGACACTAGTACACAGCTCACAGACTGACAGAGACACTAATACACAAACACACACACATTAATAGAGACACTCACACTCATAGCCACTAACGCACTCACACAAACAGACACTAATGCACACATTCTCACACACACTCAGACACACACATACACTAACACACACTCACACACACAGAGACACTAGTACACACACTCACTGACACATAGATACACTAATACACACTCACAGACACACATACAGACACTAATACACACACTCACATACACAGACAACAATACACGCACTAACAGACAGACAGACACTGGCACCAATACACACATACACACTCACACACATAGACACTAATACACACACTCACAAACTCACACTGGCACTAATACACACACACATACACTAACGCACAGACACAGATAGTAATACACACACAGTGATACACAGAGACAATAATATACACACTCACAGACACAGGGAGACTCTAATGCATACACTCACACACACACACAGCGACACTAATACACACACAGAGACACGAAGACACATTCACAGACACACAGATACACTAATACAGACACTCACACACAGAGAGACACTAGTACACAGCTCACGGACCGACAGAGACATTAATACACAAACACACACACACTAATAGAGACACTCACACACATAGACACTAATACACTCTCACACACAGTCTAATGCCCACATTCTCACACACACACCGACACTCACAGATACACTAATATACACAGAAATACAGACACACACAGACTCTAATACACACACTCAAACGTCCCTCCACACACACACTACCCTCCACACACACACTACCCCCTCGACAGACACTACCCCCCACACACACACTAACCCCCTCAACCACAGACATACTAACCCCCACAGACACTAACCCACCCACACACACACTAACCCCCCACACACACACTCCCCCACCCCAGACATACTAACCCTCCCACACACACACTAACCCCCACACACACACACTAACCCCCCCACACACACACTAACCCCCCACACACACACTAACCCTCCCTCACATACACTAACCCCCCCACACGCACTAATCCCTCCACACACTGACCCCACACCACACACACTGACCCCCTTCCACACACACACTAACCCCCCCACACACACTAACACCCCCACTCATACTAACACCCACACACACTGTTCCCCCTCCCACCCACACACACTAAACCACACCCACACACCCTGACACACACTAATCCCCCACATACACACTAACCCCCCACACACACTCCCCCACCCCACACACACTAACCCCCCACACACACACTCCCCCACCCCACACACACTAAACCACCCCCACACACCCCACACACACTAACCCCTCACACACACACTAACCCCCACCACACACACACTAACCCCCCCACACACACTCCCCCACCCCACACACACAAACCCTCCCACACACATTCCCCCACCCCACACACACTAACCCCCCAAACACACTCCCCCACCGCAGACACACTAACCTCCCACACACACACTCCCCCACCCCACACACACTAACACCCCACACACACACTAACCCACCCCACACACACTAACCCCCCACACACACTAACCCCCACCACACACACACTAACCCCCACCACACACACACTAACCATCCCACACACACACTAACCCCCACCACACACATACTAACACCCCCCAGACACACTAACCCTCCCACACACACACTAACCCCCACCACACACACACTAACCCCCCCCCAGACATACTAACCCTCCCACACACACACTAACCCCCACCACACACACACTAACCCTCCCACACACACACTAACCCCCCCTCACACACACTAACCCCCACCACACACACTAACCCCCCCACACACACTAACCCTCCCTCACACACACTAACCCCCCATACACACACTAACCCCCACCACACACACACTAACCCCCCCAGACACACACTAACCCCCACCACACACACACTAACCCCCACCACACACACACTAACCCCCCCCAGACACACTAACCCCCACCACACGCACACTAACCCTCCCACACACACACTAACCCCCACCACACGCACACTAACCCCCACCACACACACACACTAACCCCCCCCAGACACACTAACCCCCACCACACACACACTAACCCCCACCACACACACACTAACCCCCACCACACACACACTAACCCCCACCACACACACTAACCCTCCCACACACACACGAACCCCCCCCAGACACACTAACCCTCCCACACACACACTAACCCCCACCACACACACACTAACCCCCCCCAGACACACTAACCCCCACCACACGCACACTAACCCTCCCACACACACACTAACCCCCACCACACACACACTAACCCCCACCACACACACACTAACCCCCACCACACACACACTAACCCCCACCACACACACACTAACCCCCACCACACACACTAACCCTCCCACACACACACGAACCCCCCCCAGACACACTAACCCTCCCACACACACACTAACCCCCACCACACACACACTAACCCCCCCAGACATACTAACCCCCACCACACACACACTAACCCCCACCACACACACACTAACCCCCCCCCCACACACACTAACCCCCCCCCCCCACACACACTAACCCCCCCCAGACATACTAACCCCCACCACACACACACTAACCCCCACCACACACACACTAACCCCCCCCCACACACACTAACCCTCCCTCACACACACTAACCCCCCACACACACTCACTAACCCCCCCCCCCCACACACACTAACCCCCCCACACACACTAACCCCCCACACACACACTAACCCTCCCACACACACACTAACCCTCCCTCACACACACTAACCCCCCCCCACACACACACACTAACCCCCCCACACACACTAACCCTCCCACACACACACTAACCCCCCCTCACACACACTAACCCCCACCACACACACTAACCCCCCCACACACACTAACCCTCCCCCACACACACGAACCCCCCACACACACACTAACCCCCCCCACACACACTAACCCTCCCTCACACACACTAACCCCCCACACACACTCACTAACCCCCCCACACACACTAACCCCCCCACACACACTAACCCCCCACACACACACTAACCCTCCCACACACACACTAACCCTCCCTCACACACACTAACCCCCCCCACACACACACACTAACCCTCCCACACACACACTAACCCCCACCACACACACACTAACCCTCCCACACACACACTAACCCCCCCCCCACACACACTAACTCCCCACACACACACTAACCCCCACCACACACACACTAACCCTCCCACACACACACTAACCCTCCCACACACACACTAACCCTCCCACACACACACTAACCCTCCCTCACACACACTAACCCCCCACACACACTAACCCCCCACACACACACTAACCCCCCCCCACACACACTAACCCCCCCACACACACTAACCCCCCCCACACACACTAACCCCCACACACACACTAACCCCCCCACACACACTAACCCTCCCTCACACACACTAATCGCCCTCACACACACACTAGCTACCCCACCCACACAAACACACATACTAACCCCCCACACACATTAATCCCCACCCCTCACACACACTAGCCCCTTCACACACACTAAACCCCCCACACACTAAACCCCCCAAATAAACACACACACAAACACCCCCACACACACTATCCCCCACACACACAATAACCACCCCAACACACACTAACCCGCCACACACACACTAACACCCCCACACACACTAACACCCCCACACACACTAACCACACCCAAAACACACTAACCCCCACCACACACACACTAACACCCCCACACACACTAACACACCCAACACACAATAACCACCCCAACACACACTAACCCCCACCGCACACACACTAACCCCCCCACACACACTAACACACCCAACACACACTAACCACACCCAACACACAATAACCACCCCAACACACACTAACCCCCACCACACACACACTAACCCCCCCACACTCACTAACACACCCAACACACACTAACCACAACCAACACACACTAACCACACCCAACACACACTAACCCCCACCACACACACTAACACCCCCACACACACTAACCCCCCCCACACACTAACCCCCACCACACACTAAACCCCCCACACACACTAACACCCCCAACACACACTAACCACACCCAACAAACACTAACCCCCACCACACACACACTAGCCCCCCCCCACACACACAATAAACTCCTCCCCAACACACACTGACCACACCCAACACACAATAACCACCCCAACACACACTAACCCCCACCACACACACACTAACCCCCCCACACACACACTAACACACCCAACACACACTAACCACAACCAACACACACTAATAACACCCAACACACACTAACCCCCACCACACACACTAACACCCCCACACACACTAACCCCCCCCACACACTAACCCCCACCACACACTAAACCCCCCACACACTAAACCCCCCACACACACTAACACCCCCAACACACACTAACCACACCCAACAAAAACTAACCCCCACCACACACACACTAGCCCCCCCCCCCACACACACAATAAACTCCTCCCCCACACACACTAACTCACCGCCCGCACACACTAACCCACTCCACACACACTATCCGTCCCACACACACACACACACACACTAACCCCCCCACACACAAACACCACCTCACACACTAACATCCCCACTACACACACACTAACCCCACACACACTAACCTCCGCAACAAATACACCCATTGAAAAAGCTGTTTCAGATACTCTGTGCTGCATATAGTTAACCATTTACTGCTCAATAATCCCTGGGAGCAGGGAGCAGGCAGTGTGGTCCGTACGCCCCCAATTAAAAGGCTGTTTCAGAGACCTCTGTGCTGTACGTATTTAACCATTTACTGCTCAATAATCCCTGGGAGCAGGGGTCACGCAGTGTGGCCTCGAGAACCCCAATTTAAAAGCTGATTCAGAGACCTCTGTGCTGTATATGGTTAACCATTTAATTATCAATAATCCCTGGGAGCAGGGAACAGGCAGTGTGGTCTCGGGAGCCCCCAATTAAAAAGGTGTTTTAGATACTCTGTGCTGTATATAGTTAACCATTTACTGCTCAATAATCACTGGGAGTAGGGGACAGGCAATGTGGCCTCAGGAGCCCCCAGTTAAAAAGGTGTTTCAGATACTCTGTGCTGTATATAGTTAACCATTTACTGCTCAATAATCCCTGGGAGCAGGGGACAGGCAGTGTGGCCTCAGGAGCCCCCAGTTAAAAAGGTGTTTCAGATACTCTGTGCTGTATATAGTTAACCATTTACTGCTCAATAATCCCTGGGAACAGGGGACAGGCAGCGTGGCCTCGGGAGCCGCCAATTAAAAAGGTGTTTCAGAGACATCTGTGCTGTATGTATTTAACCATTTACTGCTCAATAATCCCTGGGAGCAGGGGTCAGGCAGTGTGGTCCGGGAGACCCCAATTAAAAAGCTGTTTCAGAGACCTGTGTGCTGTATATAGCTAACCATTTACAGCTCAATAATCCCTGGGAGCAGGGCTCAGGCAGTGTGGTCCGGGAGACCCCAATTAAAATGCTGTGTCAGATACCTCTGTGCTGTATATAGTTAACCATTTACTGCTAAATAATCCCTGGGAGCAGGGGACAGGCAGTGTGGCCTCGGGAGCCGCCAATTAAAAAGCTGTTTCAGAGACCTCTGTGCTGTATATAGTAAACCATTTACTGCTCAATAATCCCTGGGAGCGGGGGACAGGCAGTGTGGCCTCCGGAGCCCCCAATTAAAAGGCTGTTTCAGAGAACTCTGTGCTGTACTTATTTAACCATTTACTGCTCAATAATCCCTGGGAGCAGGGGTCACGCAGTGTGGCCTCGAGAACCCCAATTAAAAAGCTGATTCAGAGACCTCTGTGCTGTATATGGTTAACCATTTAATTATCAATAATCCCTGGGAGCAGGGAACAGGCAGTGTGGTCCGTGAGCCACAATTAAAAAGCTGTTCAGAGACGTCTTTGCTGTATATGGTTAACGATTTACTGCTCAATAATCCCTGGGAGCATGGGTCAGGCAGTGTGGCCTCGGGAGCCGCCAATTAAAAAGGTGTTTCAGAGAACTCTGTGCTGTATATAGTTAACCATTTACTGCTCAATAATCCCTGGGAGCAGGGTAGAGGCAGTGTGGCATCGGGAGCCCCCAATTAAAAGGCTGTTTCAGAGATCTCTGTGCTGTATGTATTTAACCATTTACTGCTCAATAATCCCTGGGAGCAGGGGTCAGGCAGTGTGGTCCGGGAGACCCCAATTAAAATGCTGTGTCAGAGACCTCTGTGCTGTATATAGTTAACCATTTACTTCTCAATAATCCCTGGGAGCAGGGCACAGGCAGTGTGGCTTCGGGAGCCGCCAATTAAAAAGCTGTTTCAGAGACCCCTGTGCTGTATATAGTTAACCACTTACTGCTCAATAATCACTGGGAGCAGGGGACAGGCAGTGTGGCCTCGGGAGCCCCCAATTAAAAGGCTGTTTCAGAGACCTCTGTGCTGTACGTATTTAACCATTTACTGCTCAATAATCCCTGGGAGCAGGGGTCACGCAGTGTGGCCTCGAGAACCCCAATTAAAAAGCTGATTCAGAGACCTCTGTGCTGTATATGGTTAACCATTTAATTATCAATAATCCTTGGGAGCAGGGAACAGGCAGTGTGGTCCGTGAGCCACAATTAAAAAGCTGTTCAGAGATGTCTTTGCTGTATATGGTTAACGATTTACTGCTCAATAATCCCTGGGAGCAGGGGTCAGGCAGTGTGGCCTC
The DNA here is from genome assembly GCF_047496885.1 of Scyliorhinus torazame. Classification (NCBI taxonomy): domain Eukaryota; kingdom Metazoa; phylum Chordata; class Chondrichthyes; order Carcharhiniformes; family Scyliorhinidae; genus Scyliorhinus; species Scyliorhinus torazame. The sequence continues at coordinate 415,388 of NW_027307884.1, read as the reverse complement.
GGGAACCCCCAATTGAAAAGCTGTTTCAGAGACCTCTGTGCTGTGTATATTTAACCATTTACTGCTCAATAATCCCTGGGAGCAGGGGACAGGCAGTGTGGTCAGGGGCCCACTAGTTAAAATGCAGTGTCAGAGACCACTGCACCTGTATATAGTTAACCATTTACTGCTCAATAATCCCTGGGAGCAGGGGACAGGCAGCGTGGCCTCAGGAGCCCCCAATGAAAAAGCTGTTTGGGAGACCTTTGTGCTGTACAGGGTTAAACATTTACTGCTCAATAATCCCTGGGAGCAGGGGACAGGCAGTGTGGCCTCGGGAGCCCCCAATTAAAAAGCTGAATCAGTGACCTCTGTGCAGTATATAGTTAACCATTTACTTCTCAATAATCCCTGGGAGCAGGGGTCAGGCAGTGTGGCCTCGGGAACCCCCAATTGAAAAGCTGTTTCAGAGACCTCTGTGCTGTATATATTTGACCATTTACTGCTCAATAATCCCTGGGAGCAGGGGACAGGCAGTGTGGTCAGGGGCCCACCAGTTAAAATGCCGTGTCATAGACCACTGCACCTGTATATATAGTTAACCATTTACTGCTCAATAATCCCAGGGAGCAGGGGACAGGTATTGTGGCCTCGGGAGCCCCCAATGAAAAAGCTGTTTGGGAGACCTTTGTGCTGTACAGGGTTAAACATTTACTGCTCAATAATCCCTGGGAAGAGGGGACAGGCAGTGTGGCCTCGGGAGCCCCCAATTAAAAAGCTTAATCAGTGACCTCTGTGCAGTATATAGTTAACCATTTACTTCTCAATAATCCCTGGGAGCAGGGGACAGGCAGTGTGGCCTCGGGAGCCCCCAATTAAAAAGCTGTTTCAGATACTCTGTGCTGTATATAGTTAACCATTTACTGCTCAATAATCCCTGGGAGCAGGGGACAGGCAGTGTGGACCGGGAGCCCCCAATTAAAAAGCTGTTTCAGAGACCTCTGTGCTGTATATAGTTAACCATTTACTGCTCAATAATCCCTGGGAGCAGGGTTGAGGCAGTGAGGCCTCGGGAGCCCCCAATTAAAAGGCTGTTTCAGAGACCTCTGTGCTATACGTATTTAACCATTTACTGCTCAATAATCCCTGGGAGCAGGGGTCACGCAGTGTGGCCTCGAGAACCCCAATTAAAAAGCTGATTCAGAGACCTCTGTGCTGTATATGGTTAACCATTTAATTATCAATAATCCCTGGGAGCAGGGAACAGGCAGTGTAGTCCGTGAGCCACAATTAAAAAGCTGTTCAAAGACGTCTTTGCTGTATATGGTTAACGATTTACTGCTCAATAATCCCTGGGAGCAGGGGTCAGGCAGTGTGGCCTCGGGAATCCCCTATTGAAAAGCTGTTTCAGAGACCTCTGTGCTGTATATATTTAACCATTTACTGCTCAATAATCCCTGGGAGCAGGGGACAGGCAGTGTGGTCAGGGGCCCACCAGTTAAAATGCAGTGTCAGAGACCACTGCACCTGTATATAGTTAACCATTTACTGCTCAATAATCCCTGGGAGCAGGGGACAGGCAGCGTGGCCTCAGGAGCCCCCAATGAAAAAGCTGTTTGGGAGACCTTTGTGCTGTACAGGGTTAAACATTTACTACTCAATAATCCCTGGGAGCAGGGGACAGGCAGTGTGGCCTCGGGAGCCCCCAATTAAAAAGCTGAATCAGTGACCTCTGTGCTGTATATAGTTAACCATTTACTGCTCAATAATCCCTGGGAGCAGGGGACAGGCAGTGTGGTCCGGGAGACCCCAATTAAAATGCTGTGTCAGAGACCTCTGTGCTGTATATAGTTAACCATTTACTGCTCAATAATCCTTGGGAGCAGGGGACAGGCAGTGTGGCCTCCGGAGCCGCCAATTAAAATGCTGTTTCAGAGACCTCTGTGCTGTATATAGTTAACCATTTCCTGCTCAATAATCCCTGGGAGCAGGGTAGAGGCAGTGTGGCCTCGGGAGCCCCCAGTTAAAAAGCTGTTTCAGAGACCTGTGTGCTGTATATAGCTAACCATTTACTGCTCAATAATCCCTGGGAGCAGGGTAGAGGCAGTGTGGCCTCGGGAGCCCCCAATTAAAAGACTGTTTCAGAGACTTCTGTGCTGTACGTATTTAACCATTTACTGCTCAATAATCCCTGGGAGCAGGGGTCACGCAGTGTGGCCTCCAGAACCCCAATTAAAAAGCTACTTCAGAGACCTCTGTGCTGTATATAGTTAACCATTTACTGCTCAATAATCCCTGGGAGCAGGGGACAGGCAGTGTGGCCTCGGGAGCCCCCAATTAAAAAGCTGTTTCAGAGACCTCTTTACTGTACGTATTTAACCATTTACTGCTCAATAATCCCTGGGAGCAGGGGACAGGTAGTGTGGCCTCGGGAGCCCACAGTTAAAAAGGTGTTTCAGATACTCTGTGCTGTATACAGTTAACCGTTTACTGCTCAATAATCCCTGGGAGCAGGGGACAGGCAGTGTGGCCTCGGGAGCCCCCAGTTAAAAAGGTGTTTCAGATACTCTGTGCTGTATAAAGTTAACCATTTACTGCTCAATAATCCCTCTGAGCAGGGGACAGGCAGTGTGGACCGGGAGCTCCCAATTAAAAAGCTGTTTCAGGGACCTCTGTGCTGTATATAGTTAATCATTTACTGCTGAATAATCCCTGGGAGCAGGGGACAGACAGTGTGGCTTCGGGAGTCCCCAATTAAAAAGCTGTTTCATAGACCTTTGTGCTGTATATAGTTAACCAATTACTGCTCAATAATCCCTGGAAGCAGGGGGAAGGCAGTTTGGATTCGGGAGCCCCCAATTAAAAAGCTGTTTCAGAGACCTCTGTGCTGTATATAATTAACCATTTGCTTCTCAATAATCCCTGGGAGCAGGGGACAGGCAGTGTGGCCTTGGGAGCCCCCAATTAAAAAGCTGTTTCAGAGACCACTGTGCTTTATATAATTAACCATTTACTTCTCAATAATCCCTGGGAGCAGGGGACAGGCAGTGTGGTCCGGGAGCCCTCAATTAAAAAGCTGTTTCAGAGTCCTCTGTGCTTTATATAGTTGACCATTTACTTCTCAATAAACCCTGGGAGAAGGGACAGGCAGGTTGGCCTCGGGAGCCCCCAATTAAAAAGCTGTTTCAGACATCTCTGTGCCTGTATAGAGTTAACCATTTACTGCTCAGCAATCCCTGGGAACAGGGGTCAGGCAGTGTGGCCTCGGGAGCCCCCAATTAAAAAGCTGTTTCAGAGACCTCTGTACCTGTATAGAGTTAACCATTTACTGCTCAATTATCCCTTGGAGCAGGGAACAGGCAGTGTGGCCTCGGAGCCCCAATTAAAAGGCTGTTTCAGAGACTTCTGTGCTGTATATAGTTAACTATTTACTGCTCAATAATCCCTGGGAGCAGGGGACAGGCAGTGCGGCCTCGGGAGCCCACAATTAAAAAACTGTTTCAGAGACCTCTGTGCCTGTATATAGTTAACCATTTACTGCTCAATAATCCCTGAGAGCAAGGGTCAGGCAGTGTGGCCTCGGGAGCCCCCAATTAAAAAGCTGTTTCAGTGACCTCTGCGCCTGTATATAGTTAACCATTTACTGCTCAATAATCTCTGGGAGCAAGGGACAGGCAGTGTGGTCCGGGAGCACCAATTTAAAAAGCTGTTTCAGTGACCTCTGCGCCTGTATATAGTTAACCATTTACTGCTCAATAATCCTTCGGAGCAGGGTACAGGCAGTGTGGCCTCAGGCGCCCCCAATTAAAAAACTGTTTCAGAGAACTCTGTGCTGTATACAGTTAACCATTTACTGCTCAATAATCCCTGGGAGCAGGGGACAGGCGGTGTAGCCTTGGGAGCCCCCAATTAAAAAGCTGCTTCAGAGGCCTCTGTCCTGTATACAGTTAACCATTTACTGCTCAATAATCCCTGGGAGCAGGAGACAGGCAGTGTGGCTCCGGGAGCCCCAATTAAAAAGCTGTTTCAGATACTCTGTGCTGTATATAGTTAACCATTTACTGCTCAATAATCCCTGGTTGCAGGGGACAGGCAGTGTGGTCTCGAGAGCCCCCAATTAAAAAGCTGTTTCAGAGACCTTTGTGCTGTACATAGTTAACCATTTACTGCTCAATAATCCCTGGGAGCAGGGGACAGGCAGTGTGGCCTCGAGAGCCCCCAGTTAAAAAGGTGTTTTAGAGACCTCTGTGCTGTATATAGTTAACCATTTACTGCTCAATAATCCCTGGGAGCAGGGGACAGGCAGTGTGGCCTCGGGAGCCCCCAATTAAAAAGCTGTTTCAGAGGCCTCTGTGCTGTATATAGTTAACCATTTACTGCTCAATAATCCCTGGGAGAAGGGGTCAGGCAGTGTGGCCTCGGGAGCCCCCAGTTAAAAAGCTGTTTCAGTGACCTCTGTGCTGTACGTAGTTAACCATCTCCTGCTCAATAATCCCTGGGAGCAGGGGACATGCAGTGTGGCCTCGGGAGCCCCCAATTAAAAAGCTGTTTCAGTGACCTCTGTGCTGTACGTAGTTAACCATCTCCTGCTCAATAATCTCTGGGAGCAGGGTCAGGCAGTGTGGCCTAGGGAGCCACCAATTAAAAAGCTGAATCAGTGACCTCTGTGCTGTATATACTTAACCATTTATTGCTCAACAATCCCTGGGAGCAGGGGACAGGCAGTGTGGCCTTGGGAGCCCCCAATTAAAAAGCTGTTTCAGAGGCCTCTGTGCATTATATCGTTAACCATTTACTGCTCAATAATCCCTGGGAGCAGGGGACAGGCAGTTTGGCCTTGTGAGTCACCAATTAAAAAGCTGTTTCAGAGACCTTTGTGCCTGTGTATAGTTAACCATTTACTGCTCAAAATCCCTGGGAGCAGGGGACAGGCAGTTTGGCCTCGGGGGCCCCCAATTAAAAAGCTGTTTCAGATACTCTGTGCTGTATATAGTTAACCATTTACTGCTCAATAATCCCTGCGAGCAGGGGACAGGCAGTGTGGCCTCGGGAGTCCCCAGTTAAAAAGGTGTTTCAGATACTCTGTGCTGTATATAGTTAACCATTTACTGCTCAAAATCCCTGGGAGCAACGGACAGGCAGTGTGGCCTCGGGAGCCCCCAGTTAAAAAGGTGTTTCAGATACTCTGTGCTGTATATAGTTAACCATTTACTGCTCAATAATCTCTCTGAGCAGGGGACAGGCAGTGTGGTCCGGGAGCTCCTAATTAAAAAGCTGTTTCAGAGACCTCTGTGCTGTATATAGTTAATCATTTACTGCTCAATAATCCCTGGGAGCAGGGGACAGGCAGTGTGGTCCGGGAGCTCCCAATTAAAAAGCTGTTTCAGAGACCTCTGTGCTGTATATAGTTAACCAATTACTGCTCAATAATCCCTGGGAGCAGGGGTAGGCTGTTTGGCCTTGGGAGTCCCCAATTAAAAAGCTGTTTCAGAGACCTTTGTGCCTGTATATAGTTAACCAATTACTGCTCAATAATCCCTGGAAGCAGGGGGAAGGGAGTTTGGCCTCGGGAGCCCCCAATTAAAAAGCTGTTTCAGAGACCTCTATGCTGTATAAAGTGAACGGTGTACTTCCCAATAATCCCTGGGAGCAGGGGACAGGCAGTGTGGCCTCGGGAGCTCCCAATTAAAAAGCTGTTTCAGAGACCTCTGTGCCTGTATATAGTTAACCATTTATTTCTCAATAACCCCTGGCAGCGGGGGACAGCCAGTGAGGCCTTGGGAGCCCCCAATTAAAAAGCTGTTTCAGAGACCTCTGTGCTGTATATAATTAACCATTTACTTCTCAATAATCCCTGGGAGCAGGGGACAGGCAGTGTGGTCCGGGAGCCCCCAATTAAAAAGCTGTTTCAGTGATCTCTGCGCCTGTATACAGTTAACCATTTACTGCTCAATAATCCCTGGGAGAAGGGACAGGCAGGTTGGCCTCGGGAGCCCCCAATTAAAAAGCTGTTTCAGACATCTCTGTGCCTGTATAGAGTTAACCATTTACTGCTCAGCAATCCCAGGGAACAGGGGTCAGGCAGTGTGGCCTCGGGAGCCCCCAATTAAAAAGCTGTTTCAGAGACCTCTGTGCCTGTATAGAGTTAACCATTTACTGCTCAATAATCCCTGGGAGCAGGGGACAGGCAGTGTGGCCTCGGGAGCCCCAATTAAAAGGCCGTTTCAGAGACTTCTGTGCTGTACATAGTTAACCATTTACTGCTCAATAATCCCTGGGGACAGGGGACAGGCAGTGTGGCCTCGGGAGCCCCCAATTAAAAGGTTGTTTCAGAGACCTCTGTGCTGTATATAGTTAACCATTTACTGCTCAATAATCCCTGGGAGCAGGGGACAGGCAGTGTGGCCTCGGGAGCCCCAATTAAAAGGCCGTTTCAGAGACTTCTGTGCTGTACATAGTTAACCCTTTACTGCTCAATACTCCCTGGGGACAGGGGACAGGCAGTGTGGCCTCGGGAGCCCCCAATTAAAAGGTTGTTTCAGAGACCTCTGTGCTGTATATAGTTAACCATTTACTGCTCAATAATCCCTGGGAGCAGGGGACAGGCAGTGTGGCCTCGGGAGCCCCCAATTAAAAAGCTGTTTCAGAGACCTCTGTGCTGTACGTAGTTAACCATTTACTGCTCAATAATCCCTGGGAGCAGGGGGGCAGGCAATGTGGCCTCGGGAGCCCCCAATTAAAAAGCTGTTTCAGAGACATCTGTGCCTGTATATAGTTAACCATTTACTGCTCAATAATCCCTGAGAGCAAGGGTCAGGCAGTGTGGCCTCGGGAGCTCCCAATTAATAAGCTGTTTCAGTGACCTCTGCGCCTGTATATAGTTAACCATTTACTGCTCAATAATGCCTGGGAGCAAGGGACAGGCAGTGTGGTCCGGGAGCACCCATTTAAAAAAACTGTTTCAGAGGCCTCTGTGCTGTATATAGTTAACCAAATACTGCTCACTAATCCCTGGGAGCAGGGGACAGGCAGTTTGGCCTCGGGAGCCCCGAATTAAAAAGCTGTTTCAGAGACCTCTATGCTGTATATGGTGAACCGTGTACTTCCCAATAATCCCTGGGAGCAGGGGACAGGCAGTGTGGCCTCGGGAACCCCCAATTGAAAAGCTGTTTCAGAGACCTCTGTGTTGTATATATTTAACCATTTACTGCTCAATAATCCCTGGGAGCAGGGGACAGGCAGTGTGGTCAGGGGCCCACCAGTTAAAATGAAGTGTCAGAGACCACTGCACCTGTATATAGTTAACCATTTACTGCTCAATAATCCCTGGGAGCAGGGGACAGGCAGTGTGGCCTCGGGAGCCTCCAATGAAAAAGCTGTTTGGGAGACCTTTGTGCTGTACAGGGTTAAACATTGACTGCTCAATAATCCCTGGGAGCAGGGGACAGGCAGTGTGGCCTCGGGAGCCCCCAATTAAAAAGCTGAATCAGTGACCTCTGTGCAGTATATAGTTAACCATTTACTTCTCAATAATCCCTGGGAGCAGGGTTCAGGCAGTGTGGCCTCGGGAACCCCCAATTAAAAAGCTGTTTCAGAGACCTCTGTGCTGTATATATTTAACCATTTACTGCTCAATAATCCCTGGGAGCAGGGGACAGGCAGTGTGATCAGGGGCCCACCAGTTAAAATGCCGTGTCAGAGACCACTGCACCTGTATATAGTTAACCATTTACTGCTCAATAATCCCTGGGAGGAGGGGACAGGCAGTGTGGCCTCGGGAGCCCCCAATGAAAAAGCTGTTTGGGACACCTTTGTGCTGTACAGGGTTAACCATTTACTGCTCAATAATCCCTGGGAGCAGGGGACAGGCAGTGTGGCCTCGGGAGCCCCCAATTAAAAAGCTGAATCAGTGACCTCTGTGCAGTATATAGTTAACCATTTACTTCTCAATAATCCCTGGGAGCAGGGGACAGGCAGTGTGGCCTCGGGAGCCCCCAATTAAAAAGCTGTTTCAGATACTCAGTGCTGTATATAGTTAACCATTTACTGCTAAATAATCCCTGGGAGCAGGGGACAGGCAGTGTGGTCCGGGAGCCCCCAATTAAAAAGCTGTTTCGGAGACCTCTGTGCTGTATATAGTTAACCATTTACTGCTCAATAATCCCTGGGAGCAGGGGACAGGCAGTGTGGTCCGGGAGCCCCCAATTAAAATGCTGTGTCAGAGGACACTGCGCTGAATACAGTTAACCATTTACTTCCCAATAATCCCTGGCAGCAGGGAAAAGGCAGTGTGGCCTCACGAGCCCCCAATCAAATGGCTGTTTCAGAGACCTCTGTGCTGTACGTATTTAACCATTTACTGCTCAATAATCCCTGGGAGCAGGGGTCAGGCAGTGTGGCCTCGGGAGCCCCCAGTTAAAAAGGTGTTTCAGATACTCTGTGCTGTATATAGTTAACCATTTACTGCTCAATAATCCCTGTGAGTAGGGGATAGGCAGTGTGGACTCGGGAGCCCCCAATTAATAAGCTGTTTCAGAGACCTCTGTGCAGTATATAATTAACCATTTACTTCTCAATCATCCCTGGGAGCAGGGAGCAGGCAGTGTGGCCTCGGAAGCCCCCAATTAAAAAGCTGTTTCAGAGACCTCTGTGCTGTATATAGTTAACCATTTACTTCTCAATAGTCCCTTGGAGCAGGGGACAGGCAGTGTGGTCCGTGAGCCCCCAATTAAAAAGGTGTTTCAGAGACGTCTTTGCTGTATATGGTTAACCATTTACTGCTCAGTAATCCCTGGGAGCAGGGGGCAGGCAGGGTGGCCTCGGGAGCCCCCAATTAAAAAAGCTGTTTCAGAGACCTGTGTGCTGTATATAGTTAACCATTTACTGCTCAATAATCACTGGGAGCAGGGGTCAGGCAGTGTGGTCCGGGAGACCCCAATTAAAATGCTGTGTCAGAGATCTCTGTGCTGTATATAGTTAACCACTTACTGCTCAATAATCCCTGAGAGCAGGTAACAGGCAGTGTGGCCTCGGGAGCCCCCAATTAAAAAGCTGTTTCAGAGACCTCTGTGCTGTATATAGTTAACCATTTGCTTCTCAATAATCCCTGGGAGCAGGGGACACGCAGTGTGGTCCGTGAGCCCCAAATTAAAAAGCTGTTTCAGAGACGTCTTTGCTGTATATGGTTAACCATTTACTGCTCAGTAATCCCTGGGAGCAGGGGACAGGCAGTGTGGCCTCGGGAGCCCCCAATTAAAAAGCTGTTTCAGAGACCTCTGTGCTGTATATAGTTAACCATTTGCTTCTCAATAATCCCTGGGAGCAGGGGACAGGCAGTGTGGTCCGTGAGCCCCAAATTAAAAAGCTGTTTCAGAGACCTCTGTGCCTGTATATGGTTAACCATTTACTGCTCAATAATCCCTGGGAGCAGGGGACAGGCAGTGTGGTCCGTGAGCCCCAAATTAAAAAGCTGTTTCAGAGACGTCTTTGCTGTATATGGTTAACCATTTACTGCTCAATAATCCCTGGGAGCAGGGGTCAGGCAGTGTGGCCTCGGGAGCCCCCAGTTAAAAAGGTGTTTCAGATACTCTGTGCCTGTATGTAGTTAACCATTTACTGCTCAATAAACCCTGGGAGCAGGGGACAGGCAGTGTGGCCTCGGGAGCCCCCAATTAAAAAGCTGTTTCAGAGACCTCTGCGCCTGTATATAGTTAACCATTTGCTTCTCAATAATCCCTGGGAGCAGGGGACACGCAGTGTGGTCCGTGAGCCCCCAGTTAAAAAGGTGTTTCAGATACTCTGTGCTGTATATAGTTAACCATTTACTGCTCAATAATCCCTGGGAGTAGGGGATAGGCAGTGTGGACTCGGGAGCCCCCAATTAAAAAGGTGTTTCAGATCCTCTGTGCCTGTATATAGTTAACCATTTACTGCTCAATAAACCCTGTGAGCAGGGGACAGGCAGTGTGGTCCGGGAGCCCACAATTAAAAAGCTGTTTCAGAGACGTCTGTGCAGTATATAATTAACCATTTACTTCTCAATAATCCCTGGGAGCAGGGAGCGGGCAGTGTGGCCTCGGAAGCCCCCAATTAAAAAGCTGTTTCAGAGACCTCTGTGCTGTATATAGTTAACCATTTACTTCTCAATAGTCCCTTGGAGCAGGGGACAGGCAGTGTGGTCCGTGAGCCCCCAATTAAAAAGCTGTTTCAGAGACGTCTTTGCTGTATATGGTTAACCATTTACTGCTCAATAATCCCTGGGAGCAGGGGGCAGGCAGGGTGGCCTCGGGAGCCCCCAATTAAAAAGCTGTTTCAGAGACCTGTGTGCTGTATATAGCTAACCATTTACTGCTCAATAATCCCTGGGAGCAGGGGTCAGGCAGTGTGGTCCGGGAGACCCCAATTAAAATGCTGTGTCGGAGACCTCTGTGCTGTATATAGCTAACCATTTACTGCTCAATAATCCCTGGGAGCAGGGGGCAGGCAGGGTGGCCTCGGGAGCCCCCAATTAAAAAGCTGTTTCAGAGACCTGTGTGCTGTATATAGCTAACCATTTACTGCTCAATAATCCCTGGGAGCAGGTGTCAGGCAGTGTGGTCCGGGAGACCCCAATTAAAATGCTGTGTCAGAGACCTCTGTGCTGTATATAGTTAACCATTTACTGCTCAATAATCCCTGGGAGCAGGGAACAGGCAGTGTGGCCTCGGGAGCCCCCAATTAAAAAGCTGTTTCAGAGAACTCTGTGCTGTATATAGCTAACCATTTACTGCTCAATAATCCCTGGGAGCAGGGGTCAGGCAGTGTGGTCCGGGAGACCCCAATTAAAATGCTGTGTCAGAGACCTCTTTGCTGTATATAGTTAACCATTCACTGCTCAATAATCCCTGGGAGCAGGGGACAGGCTATGTGGCCGCTGGAGCCGCCAATTAAAAAGCTGTTTCAGAGACCTCTGTGCTGTACGTATTTAACCATTTACTGCTCAATAATCCCTGGGAGCAGGGGACAGTCAGTGTGGCCTCGAGAACCCCAATTAAAAAGCTGATTCAGAGACCTCTGTGCTGTATATGGTTAACCATTTAATTATCAATAATCCCTGGGAGCAGGGAACAGGCAGTGTGGCCTCAGGAGCCCCCAATTAAAAAGCTGTTTCAGAGACCTCTGTGCTGTATATAGTTAACCATTTACTGCTCAATAATCCCTGGGAGCAGGGGGCAGGCAGTGTGGCCTCGGGAGCCCCCCAATTAAAAAGCTGTTTCCGAGACCTCTGTGCTGTATATAGTTAACCATTTACTGCTCAATAATCCCTGGGAGCAGGGGACAGGCAGTGTGGCCTCGGGAGCCCCCAGTTAAAAAGGTGTTTCAGATACTCTGTGCTGTATAAAGTTAACCATTTCCTGCTCAATAATCCCTCTGAGCAGGGGACAGGCAGTGTGGACCGGGAGCTCCCAATTAAAAAGCTGTTTCAGGGACCTCTGTGCTGTATATAGTTAATCATTTCCTGCTCAATAATCCCTGGGAGCAGGGGACAGACAGTGTGGTTTCGGGAGTCCCCAATTAAAAAGCTGTTTCAGAGACCTTTGTGCTGTATATAGTTCACAAATTACTGCTCAATAATCCCTGGAAGCAGGGGGAAGGCAGTTTGGATTCGGGAGCCCCCAATTAAAAAGCTGTTTCAGAGACCTCTATGCTGTATATAGTTAACCGTGTACTTCCCAATAATCCCTGGGAGCAGGGGACAGGCAGTGTGGCCTTGGGAGCCCCGAATTAAAAAGCTGTTTCAGAGATCTCTGTGCTGTATATAATTAACCATTTACTTCTCAATAATCCCTGGAAGCAGGGGACAGGCAGTGTGGTCCGGGAGCCCTCAATTAAAAAGCTGTTTCAGAGTCCTCTGTGCTTTATATAGTTGACCATTTACTTCTCAATAAACCGTGGGAGAAGGGACAGGCAGGTTGGCCTCGGGAGCCACCAATTAAAAAGCTGTTTCAGACATCTCTGTGCCTGTATAGAGTTAACCATTTACTGCTCAGCAATCCCAGGGAACAGGGGTCAGGCAGTGTGGCCTCGGGAGCCCCCAATTAAAAAGCTGTTTCAGAGACCTCTGTGCCTGTATAGAGTTAACCATTTACTGCTCAATAATCCCTTGGAGCAGGGGACAGGCAGTGTGGCCTCGGGAGCCCCAATTAAAAGGCCGTTTCAGAGACTTCTGCGCTGTACATAGTTAACCATTTACTGCTCAATAATCCCTGGGAGCAGGGGACAGGCAGTGTGGCCTCGGGAGCCCCCAATTAAAAGGTTGTTTCAGAGACCTCTGTGCTGTATATAGTTAACCATTTACTGCTCAATAATCCCTGGGAGCAGGGGACAGGCAGTGTGGCCTCGGGAGCTCCCAATTAATAAGCTGTTTCAGTGACCTCTGCGCCTGTATATAGTTAACCATTTACTGCTCAATAATCCCTGGGAGCAAGGGACAGGCAGTGTGGTCCGGGAGCACCCATTTAAAAAAACTGTTTCAGAGGCCTCTGTGCTGTATATAGTTAACCAATTACTGCTCACTAATCCCTGGGAGCAGGGGACAGGCAGTTTGGCCTCGGGAGCCCCGAATTAAAAAGCTGTTTCAGAGACCTCTATGCTGTTTATGGTGAACCGTGTACTTCCCAATAATCCCTGGGAGCAGGGGACAGGCAGTGTGGCCTCGGGAACCCCCAATTGAAAAGCTGTTTCAGAGACCTCTGTGCTGTATATATTTAACCATTTACTGCTCAATAATCCCTGGGAGCAGGGGACAGGCAGTGTGGTCAGGGGCCCACCAGTTAAAATGCCGTGTCAGAGACCACTGCACCAGTATATAGTTAACCATTTACTGCTCAATAATCCCTGGGAGCAGGGGACAGGCAGTGTGGCCTCGGGAGCCCCCAATGAAAAAGCTGTTTGGGAGACCTCTGTGCTGTACAAGGTTAAACATTTACTGCTCAATAATCCCTGGGAGCAGGGGACAGGCAGTGTGGCCCGGGAGCCCCCAATTAAAAAGCTGAATCAGTGACCTCTGTGCAGTATATAGTTAACCATTTAGTTCTCAATAATCCCTGGGAGCAGGGGACAGGCAGTGTGGTCCGGAAGACCCCAATTAAAATGCTGTGTCAGAGACCTCTGTGCTGTATATAGTTAACCATTTACTGCTCAATAATCCCTGAGAGCAGGGAATAGGCAGTGTGGCCTCGGGAGCCCGCAATTAAAAAGCTGTTTCAGAGACCTCTGTGCTGTATATAGTTAACCATTTGCTTCTCAATAATCCCTGGGAGCAGGGGACACGCAGTGTGGTCCGTGAGCCCCAAATTAAAAAGCTGTTTCAGAGACGTCTTTGCTGTATATGGTTAACCATTTACTGCTCAATAATCCCTGGGAGCAGGGGTCAGGCAGTGTGGCCTCGGGAGTCCCCAATTAAAAAGCTGTTTCAGAGACCTCTGTGCCTGTATATAGTTAACCATTTACTGCTCAATAAACCCTGGGAGCAGGGGACAGGCAGTGTGGTCCGGGAGCCCACAATTAAAAAGCTGTTTCAGAGACCTCTGTGCAGTATATAATTAACCATTTACTTCTCAATAATCCCTGGGAGCTGGGAGCAGGCAGTGTGGCCTCGGAAGCCCCCAATTAAAAAGCTGTTTCAGAGACTTCTGTGCTGTATATAGTTAACCATTTACTTCTCAATAGTCCCTTGGAGCAGGGGACAGGCAGTGTGGTCCGTGAGCCCCCAATTAAAAAGCTGTTTCAGAGACGTCTTTGCTGTATATGGTTAACCATTTACTGCTCAATAATCCCTGGGAGCAGGGGACAGGCAGTGTGGCCTCGGGAGCCCCCAATGAAAAAGCTGTTTGGGAGACCTTTGTGCTGTACAGGGTTAAACATTTACTGCTCAATAATCCCTGGGAGCAGGGGACAGGCAGTGTGGCCTCGGGAGCCCCCAATTAAAAAGCTGTTTCAGATACTCTGTGCTGTATATAGTTAACCATTTACTGCTCAATAATCCCTGGGAGCAGGGGACAGGCAGTGTGGTCCGGGAGCCCCCAATTAAAATGCTGTGTCAGAGGACACTGCGCTGTATATAGTTAACCATTTACTGCTCAATAATCCCTTGGAGCAGGGGACAGGCAGTGTGGCCTCTCAGCACCCAATGAAAAAGTTGTTTGGGAGACGTCTGTGCTGTATACAGTTAACCATTTACTTCCCAATAATCCCTGGCAGCAGGGAAAAGGCATTGTGGCCTCAGGAGCCCCCAATTAAATGGCTGTTTCAGAGACCTCTGTGCTGTACGTATTTAACCATTGACTGCTCAATAATCCCTGGGAGCAGGGGTCAGGCAGTGTGGCCTCGGGAGCCCCCAGTTAAAAAGGTGTTTCAGATACTCTGTGCTGTATATAGTTAACCATTTACTGCTCAATAATCCCTGTGAGTAGGGGATAGGCAGTGTGGACTCGGGAGCCCCCAATTAAAAAGCTGTTTCAGAGACCTCTATGCCTGTATATAGTTAACCATTTACTGCTCAATAAACCCTGGGAGCAGGGGACAGGCTGTGTGGTCCGGGAGCCCACAATTAAAAAGCTGTTTCAGAGACCTCTGTGCAGTATATAATTAACCATTTACTTCTCAATAATCCCTGGGAGCAGGGAGCAGGCAGTGTGGCCTCGGAAGCCCCCAATTAAAAAGCTGTTTCAGAGACCTCTGTGCTGTATATAGTTAACCATTTACTTCTCAATAGTCCCTTGGAGCAGGGGACAGGCAGTGTGGTCCGTGAGCCCCCAATTAAAAAGCTGTTTCAGAGACGTCTTTGCTGTATATGGTTAACCATTTACTGCTCAGTAATCCCTGGGAGCAGGGGGCAGGCAGGGTGGCCTCGGGAGCCCCCAATTAAAAAGCTGTTTCAGAGATCTGTGTGCTGCATATAGCTAACCATTTACTGCTCAATAATCCCTGGGAGCAGGGGTCAGGCAGTGTGGTCCGGGAGACCCCAATTAAAATGCTGTGTCAGAGACCACTGTGCTGTATATAGTTAACCATTTACTGCTCAATAATCCCTGAGAGCAGGGAATAGGCAGTGTGGCCTCGGGAGCCCGCAATTAAAAAGCTGTTTCAGAGACCTCTGTGCTGTATATAGTCAACCATTTGCTTCTCAATAATCCCTGGGAGCAGGGAACAGGCAGTGTGGTCCGTGAGCCCCAAATTAAAAAGCTGTTTCAGAGACGTCTTTGCTGTATATGGTTAACCATTTACTGCTCAATAATCCCTGGGAGCAGGGGTCAGGCAGTGTGGCCTCGGGAGCCCCCAATTAAAAAGCTGTTTCAGAGACCTCTGTGCCTGTATATAGTTAACCATTTACTGCTCAATAAACCCTGGGAGCAGGGGACAGGCAGTGTGGTCCGGGAGCCCACAATTAAAAAGCTGTTTCAGAGACCTCTGTGCAGTATATAATTAACCATTTACTTCTCAATAATCCCTGGGAGCAGGGGACAGGCAGTGTGGTCCGTGAGCCCCAAATTAAAAAGCTGTTTCAGAGACTTCTTTGCTGTATATGGTTAACCATTTACTGCTCAATAATCCCTGGGAGCAGGGGGCAGGCAGGGTGGCCTCGGGAGGGCCCAATTAAAAAGCTGTTTCAGAGACCTGTGTGCTGTATATAGCTAACCATTTACTGCTCAATAATCCCTGGGAGCAGGGGTCAGGCAGTGTGGTCCGGGAGACCCCAATTAAAATGCTGTGTCAGAGACCTCTTTGCTGTATATAGTTAACCATTTACTGCTCAATAATCCCTGGGAGCAGGGGACAGGCTGTGTGGCCTCGGGAGCCGCCAATTAAAAAGCTGTTTCAGAGACCTCTGTGCCTGTATATAGTTAACCATTTACTGCTCAATAATCCCTGGGAGCAGGGGACAGGCAGTGTGGTCCGTGAGCCCCCAATTAAAAAGCTGTTTCAGAGACCTCTGTGCTGTACGTATTTAACCATTTACTGCTCAATAATCCCTGGGAGCAGTGGTCACGCAGTGTGGCCTCGAGAACCCCAATTAAAAAGCTGATTCAGAGACCTCTGTGCTGTATATGGTTAACCATTTAATTATCAATAATCCCTGGGAGCAGGGAACAGGCAGTGTGGCCTCAGGAGCCCCCAATTAAAAAGCTGTTTCAGAGACCTCTGTGCTGTATATAGTTAACCATTTACTGCTCAATAATCCCTGGGAGCAGGGGGCAGGCAGTGTGGCCTCGGGAGCCCCCAATTAAAAAGCTGTTTCAGAGACCTCTGTGCTGTATATAGTTAACCATTTACTGCTCAATAATCCCTGGGAGCAGGGGACAGGCAGTGTGGCCTCGGGAGCCCCCAATTAAAAAGGTGTTCCAGATACTCTGTGCTGTATACAGTTAACCATTTACTGCTCAATAAACCCTGGGAGCAGGGGACAGGCAGTGTGGCCTCGGGAGCCCCAAGTTAAAAAGGTGTTTCAGATACTCTGTGCTGTATAAAGTTAACCATTTCCTGCTCAATAATCCCTCTGAGCAGGGGACAGGCAGTGTGGACCGGGAGCTCCCAATTAAAAAGCTGTTTCAGGGACCTCTGTGCTGTATATAGTTAATCATGTACTGCTCAATAATCCCTGGGAGCAGGGGACAGACAGTGTGGCTTCGGGAGTCCCCAATTAAAAAGCTGTTTCAGAGACCTCTATGCTGTATATAGTTAACCGTGTACTTCCCAATAATCCCTGGGAGCAGGGGACAGGCAGTGTGGCCTTGGGAGCCCCCAATTAAAAAGCTGTTTCAGAGACCTCTGTGCTGTATATAATTAACCATTTACTTCTCAATAATCCCTGGGAGCAGGGGACAGGCAGTGTGGTCCGGGAGCCCTCAATTAAAAAGCTGTTTCAGAGTCCTCTGTGCTTTATGTAGTTGACCATTTACTTCTCAATAAACCCTGGGAGAAAAGAAAGGCAGGTTGGCCTCGGGAGCCACCAATTAAAAAGCTGTTTCAGACATCTCTGTGCCTGTATAGAGTTAACCATTTACTGCTCAGCAATCCCTGGGAACAGGGGTCAGGCAGTGTGGCCTCGGGAGCCCCCAATTAAAAAGCTGTTTCAGAGACCTCTGTGCCTGTATAGAGTTAACCATTTACTGCTCAATAATCCCTTGGAGCAGGGAACAGGCAGTGTGGCCTCGGAGCCCCAATGAAAAGGCTGTTTCAGAGACTTCTGTGCTGTATATAGTTAACTATTTACTGCTCAATAATCCCTGGGAGCAGGGGACAGGCAGTGTGGGCTCGGGAGCCCCCAATTAAAAAGCTGTTTCAGAGACCTCTGTGCCTGTATATAGTTAACCATTTACTGCTCAATAATCCCTGAGAGCAAGGGTCAGGCAGTGTGGCCTCGGGAGCCCCCAATTAAAAAGCTGTTTCAGTGACCTCTGCGCCTGTATAAAGTTAACCATTTACTGCTCAATAATCTCTGGGAGCAAGGGACAGGCAGTGTGGTCCGGGAGCACCCATTTAAAAAGCTGTTTCAGTGACCTCTGCGCCTGTATATAGTTAACCATTTACTGCTCAATAATCCTTCGGAGCAGTTTACAGGCAGTGTGGCCTCAGGCGCCCCCAATTAAAAAACTGTTTCAGAGACCTCTGTGCTGTATACAGTTAACCATTTACTGCTCAATAATCCCTGGGAGCAGGGGACAGGCGGTGTAGCCTTGGGAGCCCCCAATTAAAAAGCTGCTTCAGAGGCCTCTGTCCTGCATATACTTAACCATTTACTGCTCAATAATGCCTCTGAGCAGGGGACAGGCAGTGTGGTCCGGGAGCTCCCAATTAAAAAGCTGTTTCAGAGACCTCTGTGCTGTATATAGTTAATCATTTACTGCTCAATAATCCTTGGGAGCAGGGGACAGATAGTGTGGCTTCGGGAGCCCCCATTTAAAAAAACTGTTTCAGAGGCCTCTGTGCTGTATATAGTTAACCAATTACTGCTCAATAATCCCTGGGAGCAGGGGACAGGCGGTGTAGCCTTGGGAGCCCCCAATTAAAAAGCTGCTTCAGAGGCCTCTGTCCTGCATATACTTAACCATTTACTGCTCAACAATCCCTGGGAGCAGGGGACAGGCAGTTTGGCCTCGGGGGCCCCCAATTAAAAAGCTGTTTCAGATGCTCTCTGCTGTATATAGTTAACCATTTACCGCTCAATAATCCCTGCGAGCAGGGGACAGGCAGTGTGGCCTCGGGAGTCCCCAGTTAAAAAGGTGTTTCAGATAATCTGTGCTGTATATAGTTAACCATTTACTGCTCAATAATCCCTGGGAGCAACGGACAGGCAGTGTGGCCTCGGGAGCCCCCAGTTAAAAAGGTGTTTCAGATACTCTGTGCTGTATATAGTTAACCATTTACTGCTCAATAATGCCTCTGAGCAGGGGACAGGCAGTGTGGTCCGGCAGCTCCCAATTAAAAAGCTGTTTCAGAGACCTCTGTGCTGTATATAGTTAATCATTTACTGCTCAATAATCCCTGGGAGCAGGGGACAGACAGTGTGGCTTCGGGAGCCCCCAATTAAAAAACCTGTTTCAGAGGCCTCTGTGCTGTATATAGTTAACCAATTACTGCTCAATAATCCCTGGGAGCAGGGGTAGGCTGTTTGGCCTTGGGAGTCCCCAATTAAAAAGCTGTTTCAGAGACCTTTGTGCCTGTATATAGTTAACCAATTACTGCTCAATAATCCCTGGAAGCAGGGGGAAAGCAGTTTGGCCTCGGGAGCCCCCAATTAAAAAGCTGTTTCAGAGACCTCTGTGCCTGTATATAGTTAACCATTTACTTCTCAATAACCCCTGGCAGCGGGGGACAGCCAGTGAGGCCTTGGGAGACCCCAATTAAAAAGCTGTTTCAGAGACCTCTGTGCTGTATATAATTAACCATTTACTGCTCAATAATCCCTGGGAGAAGGGACAGGCAGGTTGGCCTCGGGAGCCCCCAATTAAAAAGCAGTTTCAGACATCTCTGTGCCTGTATAGAGTTAACCATTTACTGCTCAGCAATCCCTGGGAACAGGGGTCAGGCAGTGTGGCCTCGGGAGCCCCCAATTAAAAAGCTGTTTCAGAGACCTCTGTGCCTGTATAGAGTTAACCATTTACTGCTCAATAATCCCTTGGAGCAGGGGACAGGCAGTGTGGCCTCGGGAGCCCCAATTAAAAGGCCGTTTCAGAGACTTCTGTGCTGTACATAGTTAACCATTTACTGCTCAATAATCCCTGGGAGCAGGGGACAGGCAGTGTGGCCTCGGGAGCCCCCAATTAAAAGGTTGTTTCAGAGACCTCTGTGCTGTATATAGTTAACCATTTACTGCTCAATAATCCCTGGGAGCAGGGGACAGGCAGTGTGGCCTTGGGAGCCCCCAATTAAAAAGCTGTTTCAGAGACATCTGTGCCTGTATATAGTTAACCATTTACTGCTCAATAATCCCTGGGAGCAGGGGACAGGCAGTGTGGCCTCGGGAGCCCCCAATTAAAAAGCTGTTTCAGAGACATCTGTGCCTGTATATAGTTAACCATTTACTGCTCAATAATCCCTGAGAGCAAGGGTCAGGCAGTGTGGCCTCGGGAGCTCCCAATTAATAAGCTGTTTCAGTGACCTCTGCGCCTGTATATAGTTAACCATTTACTGCTCAATAATCCCTGGGAGCAAGGGACAGGCAGTGTGGTCCGTGAGCACCCATTTAAAAAAACTGTTTCAGAGGCCTCTGTGCTGTATATAGTTAACCAATTACTGCTCAATAATCCCTGGGAGCAGGGGACAGGCAGTTTGGCGTCGGGAGCCCCGAATTAAAAAGCTGTTTCAGACACCTCTATGCTGTATATAGTGAACCGTGTACTTCCCAATAATCCCTGGGAGCAGGGGACAGGCAGTGTGGCCTCGGGAGCTCCCAATTAAAAAGCTGTTTCAGAGACCTCTGTGCCTGTATATAGTTAACCATTTACTGCTCAATAATCCCTGGGAGCAGGGGACAGGCAGTGTGGCCTCGGGAGCCCCCAGTTAAAAAGGTGTTTCAGAGACCTCTGTGCTGTATATAGTTAACCATTTACTGCTCAATAATCCCTCTGAGCAGGGGACAGGCAGTGTGGCCTCGGGAGCCCCCAATTAAAAAGCTGTTTCAGACATCTCTGTGCCTGTATAGAGTTAACCATTTACTGCTCAGCAATCCCTGGGAACAGGGGTCAGGCAGTGTGGCCTCGGGAGCCCCCAATTAAAAAGCTGTTTTAGAGACCTCTGTGCCTGTATAGAGTTAACCATTTACTGCTCAATTATCCCTTGGAGCAGGGGACAGGCAGTGTGGCCTCGGGAGCCCCAATTATAAGGCCGTTTCAGAGACTTCTGTGCTGTACATAGTTAACCATTTACTGCTCAATAATCCCTGGGAGCAGCGGACAGGCTGTGTGGCTCCGGGAGCCCCCAATTAAAAAGCTGTTTCAGATACTCTGTGCTGTATATAGTTCACCATTTACTGCTCAATACTCCCTGGTTGCAGGGGACAGGCAGTGTGGTCTCGAGAGCCTCCAATTAAAAAGATGTTTCAGAGACATATATGCAGTATATAGTTAACCATTTACTGCTCAATAATCCCTGGGAGCAGGGGACAGGCAGTGTGGCCTCGGGACCCCCAGTTAAAAAGGTGTTTCAGAGACCTCTGTGCTGTATATAGTTAACCATTTACTGCTCAATAATCCCTGGGAGCAGGGGACAGGCAGTCTGGCTTCGGGAGCCCCCAATTAAAAAAACTGTTTCAGAGGCCTCTGTGCTGTATATAGTTAACCAATTATTGCTCAATAATTCGTGGGAGCAGGGGACAGGCAGTGTGGCTCCGGGAGTCCCCAATTAAAAAGCTGTTTCAGAGACCTCTGTGCTGTATATAGTTAACCGTGTACTTCCCAATAATCCCTGGGAGCAGGGGACAGGCAGTGTGGCCTCGGGAGCTCCCAATTAAAAAGCTGTTTCAGAGACCTCTGTGCCTGTATATAGTTAACCATTTACTTCTCAATAACCCCTGGCAGCGGGGGACAGCCAGTGAGGCCTTGGGAGACCCCAATTAAAAAGCTGTTTCAGAGACCTCTGTGCTGTATATAATTAACCATTTACTTCTCAATAATTCCTGGGAGCAGGGGACAGGCAGTGTGGTCTGGGAGCCCCAATTAAAAAGCTGTTTCAGTGATCTCTGCGCCTCTATACAGTTAACCATTTACTGCTCAATAATCCCTGGGAGAAGGGACAGGCAGGTTGGCCTCGGGAGCCCCCAATTAAAAAGCTGTTTCAGACATCTCTGTGCCTGTATAGAGTTAACCATTTACTGCTCAGCAATCCCTGGGAACAGGGGTCAGGCAGTGTGGCCACGGGAGCCCCCAATTAAAAAGCTGTTTCGGAGACCTCTGTGCCTGTATAGAGTTAACCATTTACTGCTCAATAATCCCTTGGAGCAGGGGACAGGCAGTGTGGCCAAGGGAGCCCCCAATTAAAAGGCTGTTTCAGAGACCTCTGTGCTGTATATAGTTAACCATTTACTGCTCAATAATCCCTGGGAGCAGGGGACAGGCAGTGTGGCCTCGGGAGCCCCCAATTAAAAAGCTGTTTCAGAGACATCTGTGCCTGTATATAGTTAACCATTTACTGCTCAATAATCCCTGAGAGCAAGGGTCAGGCAGTGTGGCCTCGGGAGCTCCCAATTAAAAAGCTGTTTCAGTGACCTCTGCGCCTGTATATAGTTAACCATTTACTGCTCAATAATCCCTGGGAGAAAGGGACAGGCAGTGTGGTCCGGGAGCACCCATTTAAAAAGCTGTTTCAGAGACTTCTGCGCCTGTATATAGTTAACCATTTACTGCTCAATAATCCTTCGGAGCAGGGGACAGGCAGTGTAGCCTCGGGTGCCCCCAATTAAAAAACTGTTTCCGAGACCTCTGTGCTGTACAGAGTTAACCATTTACTGCTCAATAATCCCTGGGAGCAGGGGTCAGGCAGTGTGGCCTCGGGAGCCCCCAGTTAAAAAGCTGTTTCAGTGACCTCTGTGCTGTATATAGCTAACCATTTACTGCTCAATAATCCCTGGGAGCAGGGGTCAGGCAGTGTGGCCTCGGGAGCCCCCAATTAAAAAGCTGAATCAGTGACCTCTGTGCAGTATATAGTTAACCATTTACTGCTCAATAATCCCTGGGAGCAGGGGTCAGGCAGTGTGGCCTGGGGAGCCTCCAATTAAAAAGCTGTTTCAGAGGCCACTGTGCATTGCATAGTTAACCATTTACTGCTCAATAGTCCCTGGGAGCAGGGGACAGGCAGTTTGGCCTTATGAGTCACCAATTAAAAAGCTGTTTCAGAGACCTTTGTGCCTGTATATAGTTAACCATTTACTGCTCAATAATCCCTGGGAGCAGGGGACAGGCAGTTTGGCCTCAGGGGCCCCCAATTAAGAAGCTGTTTCAGATACTCTGTGCTGTATATAGTTAACCATTTACTGCTCAATAATCCCTGGGAGCAGGGGACAGGCAGTGTGGCCTCGGGAGCCCCCAATTAAAAAGCTGTTTCAGATACTCTGTGCTGTTTATAGTTAACCATTTACTGCTCAATAATCCCTGGGAGCAGGGGACAGGCAGTGTGGCCTCGGGAGCCCCCAGTTAAAAAGGTGTTTCAGAGACCTCTGTGCTGTATATAGTTAACCATTTACTGCTCAATAATCCCTGGGAGCAGGGGACAGGCAGTGAGGCCTCGGGAGCCCCCAATTAAAAAGCTGTTTCAGAGACATCTGTGCCTGTATATAGTTAACCATTTACTGCTCAATAATCCCTGGGAGGAGGGAACAGGCAGTGTGGCCTCGGGAGCCCCAATTAAAAGGCTGTTTCAGAGACTTCTGTGCTGTATATAATTAACCATTTGCTGCTCAATAATCCCTCTGAGCAGGGGACAGGCAGTGTGGTCCGGGAGCTCCCAATTAAAAAGCTGTTTCAGAGACCTCTGTGCTGTATATAGTTAACCATTTACTGCTCAATAATCCCTGGGAGCATGGGACAGGCAGTGTGGTTATGGGAGCCCCCAATTAAAAATCTGTTTCAGAGACCTCTGTGCCTGTATATAGTTAACCATTTACTGCTCAATAATCCCTGAGAGCAGGGGACAGGCAGCGTGGCCTCGGGTGCCTCCAATTAAAAAGCTGTTTCAGTGACCTCTGTGCCTGTATATAGTTAACCATTTACTTCTCAATAATCCCTGGGAGCAGGGCACAGGCAGTGTGGCCTCGGGAGCCCCCAAATTAAAAGCTGTTTCAGAGACCTCTGTGCTGTATATAGTTAACCATTTACTGCTCAATAATCCCTGGGAGCAAGGGACAGGCAGTGTGGTCCGGGAGCACCCATTTAAAAAGCTGTTTCAGAGACCTCTTTGCTGTATATAGTTAACCATTTACTGCTCATTAATCCTTCGGAGCAGGGGACAGGCAGTGTAGCCTCGGGTGCTCCCAATTAAAAAGCTGTTTCAGAGGCCTCTGTGCATTTTGTAGTTAACCATTTACTGCTCAATAATCCTTCGGAGCAGGGGACAGGCAGTGTGGCTCTGGGAGCCCCCAATTAAAAAGCTGAATCAGTGACCTCTGTGCTGTATATAGTTAACCATTTACTGCTCAACAATCCCTGGGAGCAGGGGACAGGCAGTGTGGCCTGGGGAGCCCCCAATTAAAAAGCTGTTTCAGAGGCCACTGTGCATTATATAGTTAACCATTTACTGCTCAATAATCCCGGGGAGCAGGGGACAAGCAGTTTGGCCTTATGAGTCACCAATTAAAAAGCTGTTTCAGAGACCTTTGTGCCTGTATATAGTTAACCATTTACTGCTCAATAATCCCTGGGAGCAGGGGACAGGCAGTGTGGCCTGGGGAGCCCCCAATTAAAAAGCTGTTTCAGAGGCCACTGTGCATTATATAGTTAACCATTTACTGCTCAATAATCCCGGGGAGCAGGGGACAGGCAGTTTGGCCTTATGAGTCACCAATTAAAAAGCTGTTTCAGAGACCTTTGTGCCTGTATATAGTTAACCATTTACTGCTCAATAATCCCTGGGAGCAGGGGACAGGCAGTTTGGCCTCAGGGGCCCCCAATTAAAAAGCTGTTTCAGATACTCTGTGCTGTATATAGTTAACCATTTACTGCTCAATAATCCCTGGGAGCAGGGGACAGGCAGTGTGGCCTCGGGAGCCCCCAGTTAAAAAGGTGTTTCAGAGACCTCAGTGCTGTATATAGTTAACCATTTACTGCTCAATAATCCCTGCGAGCAGGGGACAGGTAGTGTGGCCTCGGGAGCCCCCAATTAAAAAGCTGTTTCAGAGACATCTGTGCCTGTACATAGTTAACCATTTACTGCTCAATAATCTCTGGGAGGAGGGGACAGGCAGTGTGGCCTCGTGAGCCCCAATTAAAAGGCTGTTTCAGAGACTTCTGTGCTGTATATAATTAACCATTTACTCCTCAATAATCCCTCTGAGCAGGGGACAGGCAGTGTGGTCCGGGAGCTCCCAATTAAAAAGCTGTTTCCGAGATCTCTGTGCTGTATATACTTAACCATTTACTGCTCAACAATCCCTGGGAGCAGGGGACAGGCAGTGTGGCCTGGGGAGCCCCCAATTAAAAAGCTGTTTCAGAGGCCACTGTGCATTATATAGTTAACCATTTCCTGCTCAATAATCCCTGGGAGCAGGGGACAGGCAGTTTGGCCTTGTGAGTCACCAATTAAAAAGCTGTTTCAGATACTCTGTGCTGTATATACTTAACCATTTACTGCTCAATTATCCCTGGGAGCAGAGACAGGCAGTGAGGTCCGCGAGCCCCCAATTAAAAAGCTGTTTCAGAGACCTCTGTGCCTGTATAGAGTTAACCATTTACTGCTCAATAATCCCTGGGAGCAGGGTACAGGCAGCGTGGCCTCAGGCGCCCCCAATTAAAAAGCTGTTTCCGTGACCTCTGTGCAGTATATCGTTAACCATTTACTGCTCAATAATCCCTGGGAGCAGGGGGCAGGCAGTGTGGTCCGGGAGCCCCCAATTAAAAAGCTGTTTCAGATACCTCTGTGCTGTATATAGTTAACCATTTACTGCTCAATAATCCCTGGGAGCAGGGGACAGGCAGTGTGGCCTCGCAGCACCCAATGAAAAAGCTGTTTGGGAGACCTCTGTGCTGTATACAGTCAACCATTTACTTCCCAATAATCCCTGGGAGCAGGGTACAGGCAGTGTGGCCTCGGGAGCCCCCAGTTAAAAAGGTGTTTCAGATACTCTGTGCTGTACGTATTTAACCATCTACTGCTAAATAATCCCTGGGAGCAGGGGTCAGGCAGTGTGGCCTTGGGAGCCGCCAATTAAAAAGCTGTTTCAGAGACCTCTGTGCTGTACGTATTTAACCATTTACTGCTCAATAATCCCTGGGAGCAGGAGACAGGCAGTGTGGCTCCGGGAGCCCCCAATTAAAAAGCTGTTTCAGTGACCTCTGTGGTGTATATAGTGAACCATTTACTGCTCAATAATCCCTGGGAGCAGGGGACAGGCAGTTTGGCCTCGGGGGCCCCCAATTATAAAACTGTTACAGAGACCTCTGTGCTATATGTAGTTAACCATTTACTGCTCAATAATCCCTGGGAGCAGGGGACAGACAGTGTGGCCTCGGGAGCCCCCAATTAAAAAGCTGTTTCAGAGACCTCTGTCCTGTATATAGTTAACCAATTACTGCTCAATAATCCCTGGGAGCAGGGGTAGGCTGTTTGGCCTTGGGAGTCCCCAATTAAAAAGCTGTTTCAGAGACCTTTATGCCTGTATATAGTTAACCAATTACTGCTCAATAATCCCTGGAAGCAGGGGGAAGGCAGTTTGGCCTCGGGAGCCCCCAATTAAAAAGCTGTTTCAGAGACCTCTATGCTGTATATAGTTAACCGTGTCCGTCCCAATAATCCCTGGGAGCAGGAAACAGGTAGTTTGGATTCGGGTGCCCCCAATTAAAAAGCTGTTTCAGAGACTTCTATGCTGTATATAGTTAACCGTGTACTTTCCAATAATCCCTGGGAGCAGGGGACAGCCAGTGAGGCCTTGGGAGCCCCCAATTAAAAAGCTGTTTCAGAGACCTCTGTGCTGTATATAATTAACCATTTACTTCTCAATAATCCCTGGGAGCAGGGGACAGGCAGTGTGGCCTCGGGAGCCCCCAATTAAAAAGCTGTTTCAGTGAGCTCTGCGCCTGTATATAGTTAACCATTTACTGCTCAATAATCCCTGGGAGCAGGGGACAGGCAGTGTGGCCTTGGGAGTCCCCAATTAAAAAGCTGTTTCAGATGCTCTGTGCTGTATATAGTTAACCATTTACTGCTCAATAATCCCTGGGAGCAGGGGACAGGCAGTGTGGCCTCGGGAGCCCCAATTAAAAGGCTGTTTCAGAGACTTCTGTGCTGTATCTAGTTAACCATTTACTGCTCAATAATCCCTGGGAGCAGGGGACAGGCAGTGAGGTTACGGGAGCCCCCAATTAAAAAGCTGTTTCAGAGACCTCTGTGCCTGTATATAGTTAACCATTTACTGCTCAATAATCCCTGAGAGCAAGGGTCAGGCAGCGTGGCCCCGGGAGCCTCCAATTAAAAAGCTGTTTCAGTGACCTCTGCGCCTGTATATAGTTAACCATTTACTTCCCAATAAACCCTGGGAGCAGGGTACAGGCAGTGTGGCCTCGGGAGCCCCCAATTAAAAGGCTGTTTCAGAGACATCTGTGCTGTACAAGGTTAACCATTTACTGCTCAATAATCACTGGGAGCAGGGGACAGGCAGTGTGGCCTCGGGAGCCCCCAGTTAAAAAGGTGTTTCAGATACTCTGTGCTGTATATAGTTAACCATTTACTGCTCAATAATCGATGGGAGCAGGGGACAGGCAGTGTGGGCTCGGGAGCCCCCAATTAAAAAGCTGTTTCAGAGACTTCTGTGCCTGTATAGAGTTAACCATTTACTGCTCAATAATACCTAGGAGCAGGGGACAGGCAGTGTGGCCTCGGGAGCCCCCAATTAAAAAGCTGTTTCAGAGACCTCTGTGCTGTATATAATTAACTATTTACTTCTCAATAATCCCTGGGAGAAGGGGACAGGCAGTGTGTCTCCGGGAGCCCCCAATTAAAAAGCTGTTTCAGAGACCACTGAGCAGTATATAGTTAACCATTTGCTTCTCAATAATCCCTGGGAGCAGGGGACAGGCAGTGTAGTCCGGGAGCCCCCAATTAAAACACTGTTTCAGAGACCTCTGTGCTGTATATAGTTAATCATTTACTGCTCAATAATCCCTGGGAGCAGGGGACAGACAGTGTGGCCTCCGGAGCCCCCAATTAAAAAGCTGTTTCAGAGACCTCTGTGCCTGTATATAGTTAACCATTTACTGCTCAATAATCCCTGGGAGCAGGGGACAGACAGTGTGGCTTCGGGAGTCTCCAATTAAAAAGCTGTTTCAGAGACCTCTGTGCCTGTACATAGTTAACCATTTACTGCTCAATAATCCCTGGAAGCAGGGGGAAGGCAGTTTGGCCTCGGAAGCCCCCAATTAAAAAGCTGTTTCAGAGACCTCTGAGCAGTATATAGTTAACCATTTGCTTCTCAATAATCCCTGGGAGCAGGGGACAGGCAGTGTAGTCCGGGAGCCCCCAATTAAAACGCTGTTTCAGAGACCTCTGTGCTGTATATAGTTAATCATTTACTGCTCAATAATCCCTGGGAGCAGGGGACAGACAGTGTGGCCTCCGGAGCCCCCAATTAAAAAGCTGTTTCAGAGACCTCTGTGCCTGTATATAGTTAACCATTTACTGCTCAATAATCCCTGGGAGCAGGGGACAGACAGTGTGGCTTCGGGAGTCTCCAATTAAAAAGCTGTTTCAGAGACCTCTGTGCCTGTACATAGTTAACCATTTACTGCTCAATAATCCCTGGAAGCAGGGGGAAGGCAGTTTGGCCTCGGAAGCCCCCAATTAAAAAGCTGTTTCAGAGACCTCTGTGCCATTATATAGTTAACCATTTACTGCTCAATAATCCCTGGGAGCAGGGGACAGGCAGTGTGGCCTCGGGAGCCCCCAATTAAAAAGCTGCTTCAGAGACTTCTGTGCTGTATATAGTTAACCATTTACTGCTCAATAATCCCTGGGAGCAGGGGACAGGCAGTGTGGCCTCGGGAGCCCCCAATTAAAAAGCTGTTTCAGATACTCTGTGCAGTATATAGTTAACCATTTACTGCTCAATAATCCCTGGGAGCAGGGGACAGGCAGTGTGGTCCGGGAGCCCCCAATTAAAATGCTGTGTCAGAGAACACTGCGCGTGTATATAGTTAACCATTTACTGCTCAATAATCCCTTGGAGGAGGGGACAGGCAGTGTGGCCTCGCAGCACCCAATGAAAAAGCTGTTTGGGAGACCTCTGTGCTGTATACAGTTAACCATTTACTTCCCAATAATCCCTGGCAGCAGGGGAAAGGCAGTGTGGTTTCAGGAGCCCCCAATTAAATGGCTGTGTCAGAGACCTCTATGCTGTACGTATTTAACCATTTACTGCTCAATAATCCCTGGGAGCAGGGGACAGGCAGTGAGGCCTCGGGAGCTCCCCATAAAAAGCTGTTTCAGAGACCTCTGTGCTATATATAGATAATCATTTACTGCTCAATAATCCATGGGAGCAGGGGACAGACAGTGTGGCCTCGGGAGCCGCCAATTAAAAAAGCTGTTTCAGTGGCCTCTGTGCTGTATATAGTTAACCAATTACTGCTCAATAATCCCTGGGAGCAGGGGACAGGCAGCGTGGCCTCGGGAGCCCCAATTAAAAAGCTGTTTCAGATACTCTGTGCTGTATCTAGTTAACCATTTACTGCTCAATAATCCCTGGGAGCAGGGGTAGGCTGTTTGGCCTTGGGAGTCCCCAATTAAAAAGCTGTTTCAGAGACATTTGTGCCTGTATATAGTTAACCAATTACTGCTCAATAATCCCTGGAAGCAGGGGACAGGCAGCGTGGCCTCGGGAGCCCCCAATTAAAAAGCTGTTTCAGTGACCTCTGCGCCTGTATATAGTTAACCATTTACTGCTCAATAATCCCTGGTAGCAAGGGGCAGTCAGTGTGGTCCGGGAGCACCCATTTAAAAAGCTGTTTCAGAGACCTCTTTGCTGGATATAGTTAACCATTTACTGCTCAATAATCCTTCGGAGCAGGGGACAGGCAGTGTAGCCTCGGGTGCCCCCAATTAAAAAGCTGTTTCAGAGACCTCTGTGCTGTATATAGTTAACCATTTACTGCTCAATAATCCCTGGGAGCAGGGGACAGGCAGTGTGGCCTCGGGAGCCCCCAATTAAAAGGCTGTTTCAGAGACTTCTGTGCTGTATATAATTAACCAATTACTCCTCAATAATCCCTCTGAGCAGGGGACAGGCAGTGTGGTCCGGGAGCTCCCAATTAAAAAGCTGTTTCAGAGACCTCTGTGCTGTATGTAGTTCACCATTTACTGCTCAATAATCCCTGGGAGCAGGGGACAGGCAGTGTGGTTACGGGAGCCCCCAATTAAAAAGCTGTTTCAGAGACCTCTGTGCCTGTATATAGTTAACCATTTACTGCTCAATAATCCCTGAGAGCAAGGGCCAGTCAGCGTGGCCTCGGGAGCCTCCAATTAAAAAGCTGTTTCAGTGACCTCTGCGCCTGTATATAGTTAACCATTTACTGCTCAATAATCCCTGGGAGCAGGGGACAGGCAGCGTGGCCTCGGGAGCCTCCAATTAAAAAGCTGTTTCAGTGACCTCTGCGCCTGTATATAGTTAACCATTTACTTCTCAATAATCCCTGCGAGCAGGGCACAGGCAGTGTGGCCTCGGGAGCCCCCAATTAAAAAGCTGTTTCAGAGACCTCTGTGCTGTATATAGTTAACCATTTACTTCTCAATAATCCCTGGGAGCAGGGCACAGGCAGTGTGGCCTCGGGAGCCCCCATTTAAAAAGCTGTTTCAGAGACCTCTTTGCTGTATATGGTTAACCATTTACTGCTCATTAATCCTTCGGAGCAGGGGACAGGCAGTGTAGTCTCGGGTGCTCCCAATTAAAAAGCTGTTTCTGAGACCTCTGTACTGTACAGAGTTATCCATTTACTTCTCAATAATCCCTGGGAGAAGGGGGCAGACAGGTTTGCCTCGGGAGCCCCCCAATTAAAAAGCTGTTTCAGAGACCTCTGTGATGTATATAGTTAACCATTTACTGCTCAATAATCCCTGGGAGCAAGGGACAGGCAGTGTGGTCCGGGAGCACCCATTTAAAAAGCTGTTTCAGAGACCTCTTTGCTGTATATAGTTAACCATTTACTGCTCATTAATCCTTCGGAGCAGGGGACAGGCAGTGTGGCTCCGGGAGCCCCCAATTAAAAAGCTGTTTCAGAGACCTCTGTACTGTACAGAGTTATCCACTTACTTCTCAATAATCCCTGGGAGAAGGGGGCAGGCTGGTTGGCCTCGGGATCCCCCAATTAAAAAGCTGTTTCCGAGATCTCTGTGCTGTATACAGTTAACCATTTACTGCTCAATAATCCCTGGGAGCAGGGGACAGGCAGTGTGGCCTTGGGAGCCCCCAATTAAAAAGCTGTTTCAGAGGCCTCTGTGCATTTTATAGTTAACCATTTACTGCTCAATAATCCTTCGGAGCAGGGGACAGGCAGTGTGGCTCTGGGAGCCCCCAATTAAAAAGCTGAATCAGTGACCTCTGAGCTGTATATAGTTACTGCTCAACAATCCCTGGGAGCAGGGGACAGGCAGTGTGGCCTGGGGAGCCCCCAATTAAAAAGCTGTTTCAGAGGCCACTGTGCATTATATAGTTAACCATTTCCTGCTCAATAATCCCTGGGAGCAGGGGACAGGCAGTTTGGCCTTGTGAGTCACCAATTAAAAAGCTGTTTCAGATACTCTGTGCTGTATATAGTTAACCATTTACTGCTCAATTATCCCTGGGAGCAGAGACAGGCAGTGAGGTCCGGGAGCCCCCAATTAAAAAGCTGTTTCAGAGACCTCTGTGCCTGTATAGAGTTAACCATTTACTACTCAATAATCCCTGGGAGCAGGGTACAGGCAGCGTGGCCTCAGGCGCCCCCAATTAAAAAGCTGTTTCAGTGACCTCTGTGCAGTATATCGTTAACCATTTACTGCTCAATAATCCCTGGGAGCAGGGACAGGCAGTGTGGTCCGGGAGCCCCCAATTAAAAAGCTGTTTCAGATACCTCTGTGCTGTATATAGTTAACCATTTACTGCTCAATAATCCCTGGGAGCAGGGGACAGGCAGTGTGGCCTCGCAGCACCCAATGAAAAAGCTGTTTGGGAGACCTCTGTGCTGTATACAGTCAACCATTTACTTCCCAATAATCCCTGGGAGCAGGGTACAGGCAGTGTGGCCTCGGGAGCCCCCAATTAAAAGGCTGTTTCAGAGACATCTGTGCTGTACAAGGTTAACCATTTACTGCTGAATAAACACTGGGAGCAGGGGTCAGGCAGTGTGGCCTCGGGAGCCCCCAGTTAAAAAGGTGTTTCAGATACTCTGTGCTGTACGTATTTAACCATTTACTGCTAAATAATCCCTGGGAGCAGGGGTCAGGCAATGTGGCCTTGGGAGCCGCCAATTAAAAAGCTGTTTCAGAGACCTCTGTGGTGTATATAGTGAACCATTTACTGCTCAATAATCCCTGGGAGCAGGGGACAGGCAGTTTGGCCTCGGGGGCCCCCAATTATAAAACTGTTTCAGAGACCTCTGTGCTATATGTAGTTAACCATTTACTGCTCAATAATCCCTGGGAGCAGGGGACAGACAGTGTGGCCTCGGGAGCCCCCAATTAAAAAGCTGTTTCAGAGACCTCTGTCCTGTATATAGTTAACCAATTACTGCTCAATAATCCCTGGGAGCAGGGGTAGGCTGTTTGGCCTTGGGAGTCCCCAATTAAAAAGCTGTTTCAGAGACCTTTATGCCTGTATATAGTTAACCAATTACTGCTCAATAATCCCTGGAAGCAGGGGGAAGGCAGTTTGGCCTCGGGAGCCCCCAATTAAAAAGCTGTTTCAGAGACCTCTATGCTGTATATAGTTAACCGTGTCCGTCCCAATAATCCCTGGGAGCAGGAAACAGGTAGTTTGGATTCGGGTGCCCCCAATTAAAAAGCTGTTTCAGAGACTTCTATGCTGTATATAGTTAACCGTGTACTTTCCAATAATCCCTGGGAGCAGGGGACAGCCAGTGAGGCCTTGGGAGCCCCCAATTAAAAAGCTGTTTCAGAGACCTCTGTGCTGTATATAATTAACCATTTACTTCTCAATAATCCCTGGGAGCAGGGGACAGGCAGTGTGGCCTCGGGAGCCCCCAATTAAAAAGCTGTTTCAGTGATCTCTGCGCCTGTATATAGTTAACCATTTACTGCTCTATAATCCCTGGGAGCAGGGGACAGGCAGTGTGGCCTTGGGAGTCCCCAATTAAAAAGCTGTTTCAGATGCTCTGTGCTGTATATAGTTAACCATTTACTGCTCAATAATCCCTGGGAGCAGGGGACAGGCAGTGTGGCCTCGGGAGCCCCAATTAAAAGGCTGTTTCAGAGACTTCTGTGCTGTATATAGTTAACCATTTACAGCTCAATAATCCCTGGGAGCAGGGGACAGGCAGTGTGGTTACGGGAGCCCCCAATTAAAAAGCTGTTTCAGAGACCTCTGTGCCTGTATATAGTTAACCATTTACTGCTCAATAATCCCTGAGAGCAAGGGTCAGGCAGCGTGGCCCCGGGAGCCTCCAATTAAAAAGCTTTTTTAGTGACCTCTGCGCCTGTATATAGTTAACCATTTACTTCCCAATAATCCCTGGGAGCAGGGTACAGGCAGTGTGGCCTCGGGAGCCCCCAATTAAAAGGCTGTTTCAGAGACATCTGTGCTGTACAAGGTTAACCATTTACTGCTCAATAATCACTGGGAGCAGGGGACGGGCAGTGTGGCCTCGGGAGCCCCCAGTTAAAAAGGTGTTTCAGATACTCTGTGCTGTATATAGTTAACCATTTACTGCTCAATAATCGATGGGAGCAGGGGACAGGCAGTGTGGGCTCGGGAGCCCCCAATTAAAAAGCTGTTTCAGAGACCTCTGTGCTGTATATAATTAACTATTTACTGCTCAATAATCCCTGGGAGCAGGGGACAGGCAGTGTAGTCCGGGAGCCCCCAATTAAAAAGCTGTTTCAGAGACCTCTGAGCAGTATATAGTTAACCATTTGCTTCTCAATAATCCCTGGGAGCAGGGGACAGGCAGTGTAGTCCGGGAGACCCCAATTAAAACGCTGTTTCAGAGACCTCTGTGCTGTATATAGTTAATCATTTACTGCTCAATAATCCCTGGGAGCAGGGGACAGACAGTGTGGCCTCCGGAGCCCCCAATTAAAAAGCTGTTTCAGAGACCTCTGTGCCTGTATATAGTTAACCATTTACTGCTCAATAATCCCTGGGAGCAGGGGGCAGACAGTGTGGCTTCGGGAGTTTCCAATTAAAAAGCTGTTTCAGAGACCTCTGTGCCTGTACATAGTTAACCATTTACTGCTCAATAATCCCTGGAAGCAGGGGGAAGGCAGTTTGGCCTCGGAAGCCCCCAATTAAAAAGCTGTTTCAGAGACCTCTGTGCCATTATATAGTTAACCATTTACTGGTCAATAATCCCTGGGAGCAGGGGACAGGCAGTGTGGCCTCGGGAGCCCCAAATTAAAAAGCTGCTTCAGAGACCTCTGTGCTGTATATAGTTAACCATTTACTGCTCAATAATCCCTGGGAGCAGGGGACAGGCAGTGTGGCCTCGGGAGCCCCCAATTAAAAAGCTGTTTCAGATACTCTGTGCAGTATATAGTTAACCATTTACTGCTCAATAATCCCTGAGAGCAGGGGACAGGCAGTGTGGTCCGGGAGCCCCCAATTAAAATGCTGTGACAGAGAACACTGCGCGTGTATATAGTTAACCATTTACTGCTCAATAATCCCTTGGAGGAGGGGACAGGCAGTGTGGCCTCGCAGCACCCAATGAAAAAGCTGTTTGGGAGACCTCTGTGCTGTATACAGTTAACCATTTACTTCCCAATAATCCCTGGCAGCAGGGGAAAGGCAGTGTGGTTTCAGGAGCCCCCAATTAAATGGCTGTGTCAGAGACCTCTATGCTGTACGTATTTAACCATTTACTGCTCAATAATCCCTGGGAGCAGGGGACAGGCAGTGAGGCCTCGGGAGCTCCCCATAAAAAGCTGTTTCAGAGACCTCTGTGCTATATATAGATAATCATTTACTGCTCAATAATCCATGGGAGCAGGGGACAGACAGTGTGGCCTCGGGAGCCGCCAATTAAAAAAGCTGTTTCAGTGGCCTCTGTGCTGTATATAGTTAACCAATTACTGCTCAATAATCCCTGGGAGCAGGGGACAGGCAGCGTGGCCTCGGGAGCCCCAATTAAAAAGCTGTTTCAGATACTCTGTGCTGTATCTAGTTAACCATTTACTGCTCAATAATCCCTGGGAGCAGGGGTAGGCTGTTTGGCCTTGGGAGTCCCCAATTAAAAAGCTGTTTCAGAGACATTTGTGCCTGTATATAGTTAACCAATTACTGCTCAATAATCCCTGGAAGCAGGGGACAGGCAGAGTGGCCTCTGGAGCCCCCAATTAAAAAGCTGTTTCAGTGACCTCTGCGCCTGTATATAGTTAACCATTTACTGCTCAATAATCCCTGGTTGCAAGGGGCAGGCAGTGTGGTCCGGGAGCCCCCATTTAAAAAGCTGTTTCAGAGACCTCTTTGCTGGATATAGTTAACCATTTACTGCTCAATAATCCTTCGGAGCAGGGGACAGGCAGTGTAGCCTCGGGTGCCCCCAATTAAAAAGCTGTTTCAGAGACCTCTGTGCTGTATATAGTTAACCATTTACTGCTCAATAATCCCTGGGAGCAGGGGACAGGCAGTGTGGCCTCGGGAGCCCCCAATTAAAAAGCTGTTTCAGAGACCTCTGTGCTGTATATAGTTAACCATTTACTGCTCAATAATCCCTGCGAGCAGGGGACAGGCAGGTTGGCCTCGGCAGCCCCCAATTAAAAAGCTGTTTCCGAGATCTCTGTGCTGTATACAGTTAACCATTTACTGCTCAATAATCCCTGGGAGCAGGGGACAGGCAGTGTGGCCTCGGGAGCCCCCAATTAAAAAGGCTGTTTCAGAGACCTCTGTGCTGTACATAGTTACCCATTTACTGCTCAATAATCCCTGGGAGCAGGGGACAGGCAGTGTGGCCTCGGTAGCCCCCAATTAAAATGCTGTTTCAGAGACCTCTGTGCCTGTATATAGTTAACCATTTACTGCTCAATAATCCCTGGGAGCAGGGGACAGGCAGCGTGGTCTCGGGAGCACACAGTTAAAAAGGAGTTTCAGAGACCTCTGTGCTGTATATAGTTAACCATTTACTGCTCAATAATCCCTGGGAGCAGGGGACAGGCAGGGTGGCCTCGGGAGCCCCCAATTATAAAGCTGTTTCAGAGGCCTCTATGCTGTATATAGTTAACCGTGTACTTCCCAATAATCCCTGGGAGCAGGGGACAGCCAGTGAGGCCTTGGGAGCTCCCAATTAAAAAGCTGTTTCAGAGACCTCTGTGCTGTATATAATTAACCATTTACTTCTCAATAATCCCTGGGAGCAGGGGACAGGCAGTGTGGCCTCGGGAGCCGCCAATTAAAAAAACTGTTTCAGTGGCCTCTGTGCTGTATATAGTTAACCAATTACTGCTCAATAATCCCTGGGAGCAGGGGACAGGCAGTGTGGCCTCGGGAGTCCCCAATTAAAAAGCTGTTTCAGAGACATTTGTGCCTGTATATAGTTAACCAACTACTGCTCAATAATCCCTGGAAGCAGGGGACAGGCAGCGTGTCCTTGGGAGCCCCCAATTAAAAAGCTGTTTCAGTGACCTCTGCGCCTGTATATAGTTAACCATTTACTGCTCAATAATCCCTGGGAGCAAGGGATAAGCAGTGTGGTCCGGGAGCACGCATTTAAAAAGCTGTTTCAGAGACCTCTGTGCTGTACAGAGTTATCCATTTACTGCTCAATAATCCCTGCGAGCAGGGGACAGGCAGGTTGGCCTCGGGAGCACACAGTTAAAAAGGGGTTTCAGAGACCTCTGTGCTGTATATCGTTAACCATTCACTGCTCAATAATCCCTGGGAGCAGGGGACAGGCAGGGTGGCCTCGGGAGCCCCCAATTAAAAAGCTGTTTCAGAGGCCTCTATGCTGTATATAGTTAACCGTGTACTTCCCAATAATCCCTGGGAGCAGGGGACAGCCAGTGAGGCCTTGGGAGCCCCCAATTAAAAAGCTGTTTCAGAGACCTCTGTGCTGTATATAGTTAACCATTTACTGCTCAATAATCCCTCGGAGCAGGGGACAGGCAGTGTGGTCTGGGAGACCCCAATTAAAAAGCTGTTTCAGAGACCTCTGTGCTGTATCTAGTTAAGCATTTACTGCTCAATAATCCCTGGGAGCAGGGGACAGGCAGTGTGGCCTCGGGGGCCCCCAATTAAAAAGCTGTTTCAGAGAACTCTGTGCTGTATGTAATTAACCATTTACTTCTCAATAATCCCTCGGAGCAGGGAACAGGCAGTGTGGCCTCGGGAGCCCCCAATTAAAAAGCTGTTTCAGAGACCTCTGTGCTTATATAGTTAACCATTTACTGCTCAATAATCCCTGGGAGCAGGGGACAGGCAGTGTGGTCCGGGAGCCCCCAATTAAAATGCTGTGTCAGAGAACACTGCGCGTGTATATAGTTAACCATTTACTGCTCAATAATCCCTGGGAGCAGGGGACAGCCAGTGAGGCCTTGGGAGCCCCCAATTAAAAAGCTGTTTCAGAGACTTCTGTGCTGTATTTAATTAACCATTTACTTCTCACTAATCCCTGGGAGCAGGGGACAGGCAGTGTGACCTCGGGAGCCCCCAATTAAAAAGCTGTTTCAGAGACCTCTGTGCTGTATATGGTTAACCATTTACTGCTCAATAATCCCTCGGAGCAGGGGACAGGCAGTGTGGTCTTGGAGACCCCAATTAAAAAGCTGTTTCAGAGACGTCTGTGCTGTACAGAGTTATCCATTTACTTCTCAATAATCCCTGGGAGCAGGGGACAGGCAGGTTGGCCTCGGGAGCCCCCAATTAAAAAGCTGTTTCCGAGATCTCTGTGCTGTATACAGTTAACCATTTACTGCTCAATAATACCTGGGAGCAGGGGACAGGCAGTGTGGCCTCGGGAGCCCCCAATTAAAAGGCTGTTTCAGAGTCCTCTGTGCTGTACATAGTTACCCATTTACTGCTCAATAATCCGTGGGAGCAGGGGTCAGGCAGTGTGGTCTCGAGAGCCCCCAATTAAAAAGCTGTTTGGGAGACCTATGTGCTGTATATAGTTAACCATTTACTGCTCAATAATCCCTGGGAGCAGGGGACAGGCAGTGTGGCCTCGGGAGCCTCCAGTTAAAAAGGTGTTTCAGATACCTCTGTGCTGTATATAGTTAACCATTTACTGCTCAATAATCCCTGGGAGCAGGGGACAGGCAGTGTGGCTCCGGGAGCACCCAATTAAAATGTTGTTTCAGAGACCTCTGTGCCTGTATATAGTTAACCATTTACTGCTCAATAATCCCTCGGAGCAGGGGACAGGCAGTGTGGTCTGGGAGACACCAATTAAAAAGCTGTTTCAGAGACCTCTGTGCTGTATATAGTTAAGCATTTACTGCTCAATAATCCCTGGGAGCAGGGGACAGGCAGTTTGGCCTTGGGTGCCACCAATTAAAAAGCTGTTTCAGAGACCTTTGTGCCTGTATATAGTTAACCATATACTGCTCAATAATCACTGGGAGCAGGGGACAGGCAGTGTGGCCTCGGGGGCCCCCAATTAAAAAGCTGTTTCAGAGAACTCTGTGCTGTATGTAATTAACCATTTACTTCTCAATAATCCCTGGGAGCAGGGGACATGCAGTGAGGCCTCGGGAGCCCCCAATTAAAATGCTGTGTCAGAGAACACTGCGCGTGTATATAGTTAACCATTTACTGCTCAATAATCCCTTGGAGCAGGGGAAAGGCAGTGTGTCCTCGCAGCACCCAATGAAAAAGCTGTTTGGGAGACCTCTGTGCTGTATACAGTTAACCATTTACTTCCCAATAATCCCTGGCAGCAGGGGAAAGGCAGTGTGGCTTCAAGAGCCCTCAATTAAATGGCTGTTTCAGAGACCTCTGTGCTGTACAGAGTTAACCATTTACTTCTCAATAATCCCTGGGAGCAGGGGACAGGCAGTGTGGCCTCGGGAGCCCCCAATTAAAAGGCTGTTTCAGAGACCTCTGTGCTGAACATAGTTACCCATTTACTGCTCAATAATCCGTGGGAGCAGGGGTCAGGCAGTGTGGTCTCGAGAGCCCCCAATTAAAAAGCTGTTTCAGAGACCTATGTGCTGTATATAGTTAACCATTTACTGGTCAATAATCCCTGGGAGCAGGGGACAGGCAGCGTGGCCTCGGGAGCACACAGTTAAAAAGGGGTTTCTGAGACCTCTGTGCTGTATATAGTTAACCATTTACTGCTCAATAATCCCTGGGAGCAGGGGACAGGCAGTTCGGCCTCGGGTGCCCAGAATTAAAAAGCTGTTTCAGAGACCTCTGTGCCTGTATATAGTTAACCATTTATTGCTCAATAATCCCTGGGAGCAGGGGACAGGCAGTGAGGCCTCGGGAGCCCCCAATTAAAAAGCTGTTTCAGAGGCCTCTGTGCTGTATATAGTTAACCGTGTACTTCCTAATAATCCCTGGGAGCAGTGGACAGCCAGTGAGGCCTTGGGAGCCCCCAATTAAAAAGCTGTTTCAGAGACCTCTGTGCTGTATATAATTAACCATTTACTTCTCACTAATCCCTCGGAGCAGGGGACAGGCAGTGTGGCCTCTGGAGCCCCCAATTAAATTGCTGTTTCAGAGACCTCTGTGCTGTATATAATTAACCATTTACTTCTCAATAATCCCTGGGAGCAGGGTACAGGCAGTGTGGCATCGGGAGCCCCCAATTAAAAAGATGTTTCAGAGACCTCTGTTCCTGTATATAGTTAACCAGTTACTGCTCAATAATCCCTCGGAGCAGGGGACAGGCAGTTTGGCCTTGGGAGCCCCCAATTAAAAAGCTGTTTCAGAGACCTCTGTGCTGTATATAGTTAACCATTTACTTCTCAATAATCCCTCGGAGCAGAGGACAGGCAGTGTGGCTCCGGGAGACCACAATTGAAAATCTGTTTCAGAGACCTCTGTGCCTGTATATAGTTAACCATTTACTGCTCAATAATCCCTCGGAGCAGGGGACAGGCAGTGTGGCCTCAGGGGCCCCCAATTAAAAAGCTGTTTCAGTGACCTCTGTGCTGTATATAGTTAACCATTTACTGCTCAATAATCCCTGGGAGCAGGGGAGAGGCACTGTGGCTCCGGGAGCCCACAATTAAAAAGCTGTTTCAGAGACGTCTGTGCTGTATATAGTTAACCATTTATTGCTCAATAATCCCTGGGAGAAGGGACAGGCAGTGTGGTCCGGGACCCCCAATGAAAAAGCTGTTTCAGTGACCTCTGTGCTGTATATAGTTAACCATTTACTGCTCAATAATCCATGGGAGCAGGGGACAGGCAGTGTGGTCCAGGATCCCCCTATTAAAAAGCTGTTTCAGCGACCTCTGTGCCTTCATATAGTTAACCATTTACTGCTCAATAATCCCTGGGAGAAGGGACAGGGAGTGTGGTCCGGGAGCCCCCAATGAAAAAGTTGTATCAGAGACCTCTGTGCTGTATATAGTTAACCATTTACTGCTCAATAATCCCTGGGAGCAGGGACAGGCAGTGTGGCCTCGGGAGCCGCCAATTAAAAAGCTGTTTCAGAGGCCTCTGTGCTGTATATAGTTAACCATTTACTGCTCCATAATCCCTGGGAGCAGGGGACAGGCAGTGTGGCCTCGGGAGCCCACAATTAAAATGCTGTTTCAGAGGCCTCTGTGCTGTATATAGTTAACCATTTACTGCTCAATAATCCCTGGGAGCAGGGGACATGCGGTGTGGCTCCGGGAGCCCCCAATTAAAAAGCTGTGTCAGTGACCTCTGTGCAGTATATCGTAAACCATTTACTGCTCAATAATCCCTGGGAGCAGGGGACAGGCAGTGTGGTCCGGGAGCCCCCAATTAAAAAGCTGTTTCAGAGACCCCTGTGCTGTATATAGTTAACCATTTACTGCTCAATAATCCCTGGGAGCAGGACACAGGCAGTGTGGTCTTGGGAGCCGCCAATTAAAATGCTGTGTCAGAGACCTCTGTGCTGTGTATATTTAACCATTTACTTCTCAATAATCCCTGGGAGCAGGGGACAGGCAGTGTGGCCATGGGAGCCCCCAGTTAAAAAGCTGTTTCAGAGTCCTCTGTGCTGTATATAGTAAACCATTTATTGCTCAATAATCCCTGGGAGCAGGGGA
This sequence comes from Scyliorhinus torazame, assembly GCF_047496885.1. Taxonomy (NCBI): domain Eukaryota; kingdom Metazoa; phylum Chordata; class Chondrichthyes; order Carcharhiniformes; family Scyliorhinidae; genus Scyliorhinus; species Scyliorhinus torazame. The sequence goes on along the minus strand of NW_027307884.1, from coordinate 374,834 downwards.
CAGGCAGTGTGGCCTTTGGAGCCCCCAATTAAAAAGCTGTTTCAGAGACTTCTGTGCTGTATATAGTTAACCTTTTACTTCTCAATAATCCCTGGGAGCAGGGGACAGGCACTGTGGTCCGGGAGCCCCCAATTAAAAAGCAGTTTCAGTGACAACTGTGCTGTATATGTTTAACCATTTACTTTGTCTTAATAATCGCTTGGAGCTGGAGACAGGCAGTGGGGTCTTGGGAGCCCCCAATTAAAAAGCTGTTTCAGAGGCCTCTGTGCTATATATGATTAACCATTTACTTCTTGTAGCTCAAAAAGACTCCGTGAGACGAATAGAGTGAAGTCGATGAGGCTTTATTAAGCGTGTCTGTTCCCCCGCAGCTCGATAGTAAACTGGCCTGCGGGGGAAGACTCCGGCTTCTTATACTCCGCCTTCAGGGCGGAGCTTGAGGTCAACGGCCAACCAGGACCCGGGATCTGTCAGCCAATGACATTAGGGCTTCCAGTCCCACATAACCCCCAATACATACTACCACATTCACCCCTTGTCAAAAATGAACCCGGCGGGGTGATGCTTCGTATGGTGGTAAGGGTTTACAGGGCTGGTCCAGGGAAGACAAAACATTCACATGGCAATACAGTATTGGACAATTTCGTCCTGTTGCAACTATTTACAGAGGGTATAGGAAGAAAAGCAAAATGTTCTTGTGAACAGTCCATATTTGTTTAACATCGACGCCACGAGTCGGTCGGGCGGTCTGGTCGTCCGTGTCGATCGCCTTGGCCCCGGTGGTGGTGGTGGTGCTTGTACCAGTGTTGTCGCCTCCAGGAGCCGTACGGTTTCAGCTCGGGCTTGATTCTTGGTCGGTGCTGAGGGGAGGGGGACTGATCCTCCTGGGAAGGGGGCGGTCGCGGGGTGCGGCGGTGGCAGAAAGGGGGGCGGTTGGGTTGATGGTGTCGGGGGGGGTGTGCATATTGCCGGCGGGCGCCAGATCCCGCAGGGAGACCGTGTCCTGTCGGCCGTCGGGGTACTCCACGTAGGCGTACTGGGGGTTTGCGTGGAGGAGGTGAACCCTTTCGACCAACGGGTCCGCCTTATGTGCCCGCACGTGCTTTCGGAGCAGGATGGGTCCTGGGGCCGCCAGCCAGGTCGGCAGCGACGTTCCAGAGGAGGACCTCCTAGGGAAGACAAGGAGACGCTTATGAGGCGTTTGATTAGTGCTCGTACATAATAACGACCGGATGGAATGGAGAGCGTCCGGGAGGACCTCCTGCCACCGTGAAACTGGGAGGTCCCTGGACCGTAGGGCCAGTAGGACGGCCTTCCAGACCGTGCCGTTCTCCCTTTCTACTTGCCAGTTCCCCCGGGGGTTGTAGCTGGTCGTCCTGCTTGAGGCTATGCCCTTGCTGAGCAGGAACTGGCGCAGCTCGTCACTCATGAACGAGGACCCCCTGTCGCTGTGGACGTATGCGGGGTAACCGAACAGTGTGAAGATGCTGTTCAGGGCTTTAATGACTGTGGCCGCGGTCATGTCAGAACAGGGAATGGCAAAAGGGAAGCGGGAGTATTCGTCCACTACATTAAGAAAATATGCGTTGCGGTCGGTGGAGGGTAGGGGCCTTTTGAAATCGAGACTGAGGCGTTCAAAGGGGCGGGAAGCCTTAATCAGGCACGCTCCATCTGGCCTGAAAAAATGCGGCTTGCATTCCGCGCAGATGTGGCAGTCCCTTGTGACTGTACGGACCTCCTCTAAAGAGTATGGGAGATTGCGGGACTTGATGAAGTGGTAAATCCGAGTGACCCCCGGGTGGCAGAGGTCCTCGTGGAGGGTTTGGAGGCGGTTAATTTGTGCGTTGGCACATGTGCCGCGGGATAGGGCATCGGACGGCTCGTTCAGCTTTCCGGGACGATACAAAATCTCATAGTTGAAGGTGGAGAGCTCGATCCTCCAAGATTTTGTCGTTTTTGATTTTGCCCCGCTGTGCACTATCGAACATGAAGGCTACCGACCGTTGGTCAATGAGGAGAGTGAATCTCCTGCCGACCAGGTAATGCCTCCAATGTCGCACAGCTTCCACTATGGCCTGGGCCTCCTTTTCCACTGAGGAGTGGCGGAATTCTGAGGCGTGCAGGGTCCGGGAGAAAAAGGCCACGGGTCTGCCCGCTTGGTTAAGGGTGGCCGCTAGAGCTACATCGGAGGCGTCGCTCTCGACCTGGAAGGGGAGGGACTCGTCGATGGCGCGCATCGTGGCCTTTGCGATATCCGCTTTGATGCGGCTGAAGGCCTGGCGAGCCTCTGTCGACAGGGGGAAGGTAGTGGTCTGTATTAGGGGGCGGGCCTTGTCTGCGTACTGGGGGACCCACTGGGCGTAGTACGAAAAGAACCCCAAGCAGCGTTTCAGGGCTTTTGGGCAGTGCGGGAGGGGAAATTCCATGAGTGCGCTCATACGTTCGGGGTCGGGGCCTATTATCCCATTGCGCACTACGTAGCCCAGAATGGCTAGCCGGTCGGTGCTAAAAACGCACTTGTCCTCGTTGTATGTGAGGTTCAAGGCTTTGGCGGTCTGGAGGAATTTTTGGAGGTTGGCGTCGTGGTCCTGCTGATCGTGGCCGCAGATGGTGACGTTGTCGAGATACGGGAACGTGGCCCGCAACCCATGTTGATCAACCATTCGGTCCATCTCCCGTTGGAAGACCGAGACCCCGTTTGTGACGCCAAAAGGGACCCGTAGGAAATGGTATAATCGCCCGTTTGCCTCGAAGGCTGTGTACTTGCGGTCACTTGGGCAGATGGGGAGCTGATGGTAGGCGGACTTGAGGTCCACGGTGGAGAAGACTTTATATTGGGCAATCCGATTGACCATGTCGGATATGCGGGGGAGAGGGTACGCGTCTAGTTGTGTGTACCTGTTGATGGTCTGGCTATAGTCAATGACCATCCTTTGTTTCTCCCCTGTCTTCACTACTGCCACCTGCGCTCTCCAGGGACTATTGCTGGCCTGGATTATGCCCTCCTTTAGTAGCCGCTGGACTTCGGACCAAATGAAGGTCCGGTCCTGGGCGCTGTACTGTCTGCTCCTAGTGGCGACGGGTTTGCAATCCGGGGTGAGGTTCGCAAACAAGGACGGGGGTTGCACCTTGAGGGTAGCGAGGCCGCAGATAGTGAGTGGGGGTATGGGGCCGCCAAATTTGAACGTAAGGCTCTGTAGATTGCATTGGAAATCTAATCCCAGCAAGGTGGGGGCACAGAGTTGGGGAAGGACGTTTAGTTTGTAGTTTTTGAACTCCCTCCCCTGCACCGTTAGGGTAACTATACAGAATCCCTGGATCTGTACGGAGTGGGATCCTGCAGCTAGGCAAATCTTTTGTGCGCTGGGATAGGTGGTCAAGGAACAGCGTCTTACCGTGTCGGGGTGGATAAAGCTTTCCGTGCTCCCGGAGTCGACTAGGCATGGCGTCTCGTGGCCGTTAATTAGGACCATTGTCGTCGTCGTCTGGAGTGTCCGGGGCCGAGCTTGATCGAGCGTAATCGAAGCGAGCCGTGGTTGTAGTAGCGGAGTGGGGTCCGTTGTTGCCGTCCAAGATGGCTTCGGGGATGGACAAAATGGCCGCCCCCATACATCGCACGTGGCTGGGGGGTCACAAGATGGCGGCGGGGTTGGACAAAATGGCCGCCCCATGCGTCGTACAGGTCTGGGGCAGTCCACGATGGCGGCGCCCCTCCTCCCCTCGTGGTGGCCGGGACCCAAAATGGCGGCATCTGCGGGTCGCACATCGGCACCCCTCCTCCCCTCGTGGTGGCCGGGACCCAAAATGGCGGCGTCTGCGGGTCGCACATGGTGTGCTGGGGGGGCTGGGGAGCGCTACGACCGCGAGCGCTAGGACCGCGCGGAGCTCCCTCACCGGGGACAGCGGTGGTCGGGGCCCAAGTAGGTGGCGCCGGCGGGTCAGGCGTGGGGCGCGGGGTGGGGGTTAGGGTGGCGTTAGGGACGCGGAAAACTCCCTCCTCTCCGTGGAGAGTGTTGGCCGGGACCCAAAGCGGTAGCGCCGGCGGTGGGTCATACATGGGCTGCGGGGAGGGGGGATGGGGAGCGTAGGCGGCGTGCAGGGCTCCCAGTTCTCCCGGGACCGCGGTGGTCGGGACCCAGAGCGGCTGAGCCTGCGGTTCGTACATGGCGTGCTGGGGGGGTTGGGGCGCGTAAACTGCCTGTAGGGCTCCCTGTGCTCCCGGGACAGCGGCGACCTCGCGGGACCGGCACACAACCGCATAATGGCCCTTTTTCCCACAGCTTATGCAGATCGCTGCGCGGGCCGGGCAGCGTTGTCGGGGGTGCTTTGCCTGGCTGCAGAAATAACAGCGGGCGCCCCCGGTGCGACTCGGCGTTTGGACTGCGCAAGCCTGTGGGGTGTCCGGGGGGGGGGGTAGGGGGTTTGCCGCGACGGGTACGTACGGGGCCCAATGGGTTGCCGCGCGGTCGGGGCCGTAGGCGTGGGTATTACGCGCGGCCACGTCTAGGGAGGCTGCTAGGGCCCGTGCCTCTGAGAGTCCCAGCGACTCTTTTTCTAGAAGTCTTTGGCGGATTTGGGAGGATTGCATACCTGCCACAAAAGCGTCGCGCATTAACATGTCCGTGTGTTCGTTTGCGTTCACCGGCGGGCAGCTGCAGGCTCGTCCCAAAATCAGCAGCGCGGCGTAGAACTCGTCCATCGATTCTCCGGGAGCTTGCCGTCTCGTCGCGAGCTGGTAGCGAGCGTAGATTTGGTTAACAGGGCGGACATAGAGACTTCTCAGTGCTGCGAACGCCGTCTGGAAATCGTCCGAGTCTTTGATGAGGGAAAAAATCTCCGTGCTCACCCTCGAGTGCAGGACCTGCAGTTTTTGTTCATCTGAGACCCGGCCGGTGGTCGTTCTGACGTAGGCCTCGAAGCAAGTCTGCCAGTGTTTGAAGGCTGCTGCTGCATTCACTGCGTGGGGGCTGATCCTCAGGCATTCCGGAATGATCCTGAGCTCCACAGTCCTTTTTCGGAACGCTTAATAAATTGTAGCGCACAAAGACTCCGTGAGACGAATAGAGATGAAGTCGATGAGGCTTTATTAAGCGTGTCTGTTCCCCCGCAGCTCGATAGTAAACTGGCCTGCGGGGGAAGACTCCGGCTTCTTATACTCCGCCTTCAGGGCGGAGCTTGAGGTCAACGGCCAACCAGTACCCGGGATCTGTCAGCCAATGACATTAGGGCTTCCAGTCCCACATGACCCCCAATACATACTACCACACTTCTCGATAATCCCTGGGAGCAGGGGACAGGCAGTGTGGCCTCGGGAGCCCCCAGTTAAAAAGGTGTTTCAGATACTCTGTGCTGTATATTGTTAACCATTTACTGCTCAATAATACCTGGGAGCAGGGGACAGGCAGTGTGGCCTCGGGAGTCCATAGTTAAAAAGGTGTTTCAGATACTCTGTGCTGTATATTGTTAACCATTTACTGCTCAATAATCCCTGGGAGCAGGGGACAGGCAGTGTGGCTCCGGGAGCCCAAATTAAAAAGCTGTTTCAGAGACCTCTGAGCCTGTATAGAGTTAACCATTTACTGCTCAATAATCCCTGGGAGCAGGGGACAGGCAGTGTGGCCTGGGGAGCCCCCAATTAAAAAGCTGTTTCAGAGACCTCTGTGCTGTATATAGTTAACCATTTACTGCTCAATATTCCCTTGGAGCAGGGAACAGGCAGCGTGGCTCCGGGAGCCCCCAATTAAAAAGCTGTTTCAGTGACCTCTGTGCCTGTATATAGTTAACCATTTACTGCTCAAAGATCCCTAGGAGCAGGGAACAGGCAGTGTGGCTCCGGGAGCCCCCAATTAAAAAGCTGTTTCAGTGACCTCTGTGCCTGTATATAGTTAACCATTTACTGCTCAAAGATCCCTAGGAGCAGGGGACAGGCAGTGTGGCCTGGGGAGCCCCCAATTAAAAAGCTGTTTCAGAGACCTCTGTGCTGTATATAGTTAACCATTTACTGCTCAATATTCCCTTGGAGCAGGGAACAGGCAGTGTGGCTCCGGGAGCCCCCAATTAAAAAGCTGTTTCAGGGACCTCTGTGCTGTGTATATTTAACCATTTACTTCTCAATAATCCCTGGGAGCAGGGGACAGGCAGTGTGGTCTCGGGAGAAAACAATTAAAACGCTGTTTCAGAGACCTCTGTGCCTGTATATAGTTAACCATTTACTGCTCAATAATCCCTGGGAGCAGGGGACAGGCAGTGTGTCCGGGAGCCCCCAATTAAAAAGCTGTTTCAGAGACCTCTGTGCCTGAATATAGTTAACCATTTACTGCTCAATAATCCCTGGGAGCAGGGGACAGGCAGTGTGGTCCGGGAGCCCCCAATTAAAAAGCTGTTTCTGAGACCTCTGTGCTGTATATAGTTAACCATTTACTGCTCAATAATCCCTGGGAGCAGGGGTCAGGCAGTGTGGTCCGGGAGCCCCCAATTAAAAAACTGTTTCAGGGACCTCTGTGCTTTGTATATTTAACCATTTACTTCTCAATAATCCCTGGGTGCAGGGGACAGGCAGTGTGGTCTCGGGAGAAAACAATTAAAACGCTGTTTCAGAGACCTCTGTGCCTGTATATAGTTAATCATTCACTGCTCAATAATCAGTGGGAGCAGGGGACAGGCAGTGTGGTCCGGGAGCCCCCAATTAAAAAGCTGGTTCAGAGACATCTGTGCTGTATATATTTAACAATTTACTGCTCAATAAAACCTGGGAGCAGGGGTCAGGCAGTGTGGCCTCGGGAGCCCCCAATTAAAAAGCTGTTTCATAGACATCTGTGCTGTATATAGTTAACCATTTACTGCTCAATAATCCCTTGGAGCAGGGGACAGGCAGTGTGGCCTTGGGAGCCCCCAATTATAAAGCTGTTTCAGAGGGCTCTGTGCTGTATATAGTTAACCATTTACTGCTCAATAATCCCTGGGAGCAGGGGACAGGCAGTGTGGCTCCGTGAGCCCCCAATTAAAAAGCTGTTTCAGAGACCTCTGTGCCTGAATATAGTTAACCATTTACTGCTCAATAATCCCTGGGAGCAGGGGACTGGCAGTGTGGTCTCGGGAGAAAACAATTAAAACGCTGTTTCACAGACTGTTCTGTATATAGTTAACCATTTACTGCTCAATAATCCCTGGGAGCAGGGGACAGGCAGTGTGACCTTGGGAGCCCCCAATTAAAAAGCTGTTTCAGAGACTACTGGGCCTGTATATAGTGAACCATTTACTGCTCAATAATCCCTGCGAGCAGGGGACAGGCAGTGTGGCCTCGGGAGACCATAGTTAAAAAGGTGTTTCAGATACTCTATGCTGTATATAGTTAACCACTTACTGCTCAATAATCCCTGGGAGCAGGGGACAGGCAGTGTGGCCTTGGGAGCCCCCAATTAAAAAGCTGTTTCAGAGACCTCTGTGCTGTATATAGTTAACCATTTACTGCTCAATAATCCCTGGGAGCAGGGGACAGGCAGTGTGGCACCGGGAGCCCCCAATTAAAAAGCTGTATAAGTGACCTCTGTGCCTGTATATAGTTAACCATTTACTGCTCAATAATCCCTGGGAGCAGGGGACAGGCAGTGTGGCTCCGGGAGCCCCCAATTAAAAAGCTGTTTCAGAGACCTCTGTGCTGTATATAGTTAACCATTTACTGCTCAATAATCCCTGGGAGCAGGGGACAGGCAGTGTGGCTCCGGGAGCCCCCAATGAAAAAGCTGTTTCAGAGACCTCTGTGCTGTATATAGTTAACCATTTACTGCTCAATAATCCCTGGGAGCAGGGGACAGGCAGTGTGGTCCGTGAGCCCCCAATTAAAAAGCTGTTTCAGAGACCTCTGTGCTGGATATATTTAACCATTTACTTCTCAATAATCCCTGGGAGCAGGGGACTGGCAGTGTGGTCTCGGGAGAAAACAATTAAAACGCTGTTTCAGAGACCTCTGTGCAGTATATAGTTAACCAATTACTGCTCAATAATCCCTGGGAGCAGGGGACAGGCAGTGTGGCTCCGGGAGCCCCCAATTAAAAAGCAGTTTCAGAGACCTCTGTGCTGTATATAGTTAACCATTTACTGCTCAATAATCCCTGGAAGCAGGAGACAGGCAGTGTGGTCCGGGAGCCCCCAGTTAAAAAGCTGTTTCAGAGACCTCTGTGCCTGTATATCGTTAACCATTTACTGGTCAATAATCAGTGGGAGCAGTGGACAGGCAGTGTGGTCCGGGAGCCCCCAATTAAAAAGCTGGTTCAGAGACCTCTGTGCTGTATATAGTTAACAATTTATTGCTCAATAATCCCTCGGAGCAGGGGTCAGGCAGTGTGGCCTCGGGAGCCCCCAATTAAAAAGCTGTTTCACAGACTGTTCTGTATATAGTTAACCATTTACTTCTCAATAATCCCTGGGAGCAGGGGACAGGCAGTGTGACCTTGGGAGCCCCCAATTAAAAAGCTGTTTCAGAGACTACTGGGCCTGTATATAGTTAACCATTTACTGCTCAATAATTCCTGGGAGCAGGGGACAGACAGTGTGGCCTCGGGAGACCATAGTTAAAAAGGTGTTTCAGATACTCTGTGCTGTATATAGTTAACCATTTACTGCTCAATAATCCCTGGTAGCAGGGGACAGGCAGTGTGGCCTCGGGGGCCCCCAATTAAAAAGCTGTTTCAGAGACCTCTGTGCCTGTATATAGTTAACCATTTACTGGTCAATAATCCCTGGGAGCAGGGGACAGGCAGTGTGGCCTTGGGAGCCCCCAATTAAAAAGCGGTTTAAGAGACTTCTGTGCTGTATATATTTAACCATTTACTTTGTCTTAATAATCTCTGGGAGCAGGCGACAGGCAGTGTGGCCTCGGGAGCCCCAATTAAAACACTTTCAGAGTCCTCTGTGCTGTATATAGTTAACCATTTACTGCTCAATAATCCCTTGGAGCAGGGGACAGGCAGTGTGGCCTTGGGAGCCCCCAATTATAAAGCTGTTTCAGAGGGCTCTGTGCTATATATAATTAACCATTTACTTCTCAATAATCCCTGGGAGCAGGGGTCAGGCAGTGTGGCCTCGGGAGCCCCCAATTAAAAAGCTGTTTCACAGACTGTTCTGTATATAGTTAACCATTTACTGCTCAATAATCCCTGGGAGCAGGGGACAGGCAGTGTGACCTTGGGAGCCCCCAATTAAAAAGCTGTTTCAGAGACCTCTGTGCCTGTATATAGTTAACCATTTACTGCTCAAAAACCCTGGGAGCAGGGGACAGGCAGTGTGGCCTCGGGAGCCCCCAATTAAAAAGCTGTTTCAGAGACCTCTGTGCTGTATATATTTAACCATTTACTGCTCAATAATCCCTGGGAGCAGGGGACAGGCAGCGTGGCTCCGGGTGCCCCCAATTAAAAAACTGTTTCAGGGACCTCTGTGCTTTGTATATTTAACCATTTACTTCTCAATAATCCCTGGGTGCAGGGGACAGGCAGTGTGGTCTCGGGAGAAAACAATTAAAACGCTGTTTCAGAGACCTCTGTGCCTGTATATAGTTAATCATTCACTGCTCAATAATCAGTGGGAGCAGGGGACAGGCAGTGTGGTCCGGGAGCCCCCAATTAAAAAGCTGGTTCAGAGACATCTGTGCTGTATATATTTAACAATTTACTGCTCAATAATCCCTGGGAGCAGGGGACAGGCAGTGTGACCTTGGGAGCCCCCAATTAAAAAGCTGTTTCAGAGACTACTGGGCCTGTATATAGTTAACCATTTACTGCTCAATAATTCCTGGGAGCAGGGGACAGACAGTGTGGCCTCGGGAGACCATAGTTAAAAAGGTGTTTCAGATACTCTGTGCTGTATATAGTTAACCATTTACTGCTCAATAATCCCTGGTAGCAGGGGACAGGCAGTGTGGCCTCGGGGGCCCCCAATTAAAAAGCTGTTTCAGAGACCTCTGTGCCTGTATATAGTTAACCATTTACTGGTCAATAATCCCTGGGAGCAGGGGACAGGCAGTGTGGCCTTGGGAGCCCCCAATTAAAAAGCGGTTTAAGAGACTTCTGTGCTGTATATATTTAACCATTTACTTTGTCTTAATAATCTCTGGGAGCAGGCGACAGGCAGTGTGGCCTCGGGAGCCCCAATTAAAACACTTTCAGAGTCCTCTGTGCTGTATATAGTTAACCATTTACTGCTCAATAATCCCTTGGAGCAGGGGACAGGCAGTGTGGCCTTGGGAGCCCCCAATTATAAAGCTGTTTCAGAGGGCTCTGTGCTATATATAATTAACCATTTACTTCTCAATAATCCCTGGGAGCAGGGGTCAGGCAGTGTGGCCTCGGGAGCCCCCAATTAAAAAGCTGTTTCACAGACTGTTCTGTATATAGTTAACCATTTACTGCTCAATAATCCCTGGGAGCAGGGGACAGGCAGTGTGACCTTGGGAGCCCCCAATTAAAAAGCTGTTTCAGAGACCTCTGTGCCTGTATATAGTTAACCATTTACTGCTCAAAAACCCTGGGAGCAGGGGACAGGCAGTGTGGCCTCGGGAGCCCCCAATTAAAAAGCTGTTTCAGAGACCTCTGTGCTGTATATATTTAACCATTTACTGCTCAATAATCCCTGGGAGCAGGGGACAGGCAGCGTGGCTCCGGGTGCCCCCAATTAAAAAACTGTTTCAGGGACCTCTGTGCTTTGTATATTTAACCATTTACTTCTCAATAATCCCTGGGTGCAGGGGACAGGCAGTGTGGTCTCGGGAGAAAACAATTAAAACGCTGTTTCAGAGACCTCTGTGCCTGTATATAGTTAATCATTCACTGCTCAATAATCAGTGGGAGCAGGGGACAGGCAGTGTGGTCCGGGAGCCCCCAATTAAAAAGCTGGTTCAGAGACATCTGTGCTGTATATATTTAACAATTTACTGCTCAATAAAACCTGGGAGCAGGGGTCAGGCAGTGTGGCCTCGGGAGCCCCCAATTAAAAAGTTGTTTCATAGACATCTGTGCTGTATATAGTTAACCATTTACTGCTCAATAATCCCTTGGAGCAGGGGGCAGGCAGTGTGGCCTTGGGAGCCCCCAATTATAAAGCTGTTTCAGAGGGCTCTGTGCTGTATATAGTTAACCATTTACTGCTCAATAATCCCTGGGAGCAGGGGACAGGCAGTGTGGCTCCGTGAGCCCCCAATTAAAAAGCTGTTTCAGAGACCTCTGTGCCTGAATATAGTTAACCATTTACTGCTCAATAAACCCTGGGAGCAGGGGACTGGCAGTGTGGTCTCGGGAGAAAACAATTAAAACGCTGTTTCACAGACTGTTCTGTATATAGTTAACCATTTACTGCTCAATAATCCCTGGGAGCAGGGGACAGGCAGTGTGACCTTGGGAGCCCCCAATTAAAAAGCTGTTTCAGAGACTACTGGGCCTGTATATAGTGAACCATTTACTGCTCAATAATCCCTGCGAGCAGGGGACAGGCAGTGTGGCCTCGGGAGACCATAGTTAAAAAGGTGTTTCAGATACTCTATGCTGTATATAGTTAACCACTTACTGCTCAATAATCCCTGGGAGCAGGGGACAGGCAGTGTGGCCTTGGGAGCCCCCAATTAAAAAGCTGTTTCAGAGACCTCTGTGCTGTATATAGTTAACCATTTACTGCTCAATAATCCCTGGGAGCAGGGGACAGGCAGTGTGACCTTGGGAGCCCCCAATTAAAAAGCTGTTTCAGAGACTACTGGGCCTGTATATAGTTAACCATTTACTGCTCAATAATTCCTGGGAGCAGGGGACAGACAGTGTGGCCTCGGGAGACCATAGTTAAAAAGGTGTTTCAGATACTCTGTGCTGTATATAGTTAACCATTTACTGCTCAATAATCCCTGGTAGCAGGGGACAGGCAGTGTGGCCTCGGGGGCCCCCAATTAAAAAGCTGTTTCAGAGACCTCTGTGCCTGTATATAGTTAACCATTTACTGGTCAATAATCCCTGGGAGCAGGGGACAGGCAGTGTGGCCTTGGGAGCCCCCAATTAAAAAGCGGTTTAAGAGACTTCTGTGCTGTATATATTTAACCATTTACTTTGTCTTAATAATCTCTGGGAGCAGGCGACAGGCAGTGTGGCCTCGGGAGCCCCAATTAAAACACTTTCAGAGTCCTCTGTGCTGTATATAGTTAACCATTTACTGCTCAATAATCCCTTGGAGCAGGGGACAGGCAGTGTGGCCTTGGGAGCCCCCAATTATAAAGCTGTTTCAGAGGGCTCTGTGCTATATATAATTAACCATTTACTTCTCAATAATCCCTGGGAGCAGGGGTCAGGCAGTGTGGCCTCGGGAGCCCCCAATTAAAAAGCTGTTTCACAGACTGTTCTGTATATAGTTAACCATTTACTGCTCAATAATCCCTGGGAGCAGGGGACAGGCAGTGTGACCTTGGGAGCCCCCAATTAAAAAGCTGTTTCAGAGACCTCTGTGCCTGTATATAGTTAACCATTTACTGCTCAAAAACCCTGGGAGCAGGGGACAGGCAGTGTGGCCTCGGGAGCCCCCAATTAAAAAGCTGTTTCAGAGACCTCTGTGCTGTATATATTTAACCATTTACTGCTCAATAATCCCTGGGAGCAGGGGACAGGCAGCGTGGCTCCGGGTGCCCCCAATTAAAAAACTGTTTCAGGGACCTCTGTGCTTTGTATATTTAACCATTTACTTCTCAATAATCCCTGGGTGCAGGGGACAGGCAGTGTGGTCTCGGGAGAAAACAATTAAAACGCTGTTTCAGAGACCTCTGTGCCTGTATATAGTTAATCATTCACTGCTCAATAATCAGTGGGAGCAGGGGACAGGCAGTGTGGTCCGGGAGCCCCCAATTAAAAAGCTGGTTCAGAGACATCTGTGCTGTATATATTTAACAATTTACTGCTCAATAATCCCTGGGAGCAGGGGACAGGCAGTGTGACCTTGGGAGCCCCCAATTAAAAAGCTGTTTCAGAGACTACTGGGCCTGTATATAGTTAACCATTTACTGCTCAATAATTCCTGGGAGCAGGGGACAGACAGTGTGGCCTCGGGAGACCATAGTTAAAAAGGTGTTTCAGATACTCTGTGCTGTATATAGTTAACCATTTACTGCTCAATAATCCCTGGTAGCAGGGGACAGGCAGTGTGGCCTCGGGGGCCCCCAATTAAAAAGCTGTTTCAGAGACCTCTGTGCCTGTATATAGTTAACCATTTACTGGTCAATAATCCCTGGGAGCAGGGGACAGGCAGTGTGGCCTTGGGAGCCCCCAATTAAAAAGCGGTTTAAGAGACTTCTGTGCTGTATATATTTAACCATTTACTTTGTCTTAATAATCTCTGGGAGCAGGCGACAGGCAGTGTGGCCTCGGGAGCCCCAATTAAAACACTTTCAGAGTCCTCTGTGCTGTATATAGTTAACCATTTACTGCTCAATAATCCCTTGGAGCAGGGGACAGGCAGTGTGGCCTTGGGAGCCCCCAATTATAAAGCTGTTTCAGAGGGCTCTGTGCTATATATAATTAACCATTTACTTCTCAATAATCCCTGGGAGCAGGGGTCAGGCAGTGTGGCCTCGGGAGCCCCCAATTAAAAAGCTGTTTCACAGACTGTTCTGTATATAGTTAACCATTTACTGCTCAATAATCCCTGGGAGCAGGGGACAGGCAGTGTGACCTTGGGAGCCCCCAATTAAAAAGCTGTTTCAGAGACCTCTGTGCCTGTATATAGTTAACCATTTACTGCTCAAAAACCCTGGGAGCAGGGGACAGGCAGTGTGGCCTCGGGAGCCCCCAATTAAAAAGCTGTTTCAGAGACCTCTGTGCTGTATATATTTAACCATTTACTGCTCAATAATCCCTGGGAGCAGGGGACAGGCAGCGTGGCTCCGGGTGCCCCCAATTAAAAAACTGTTTCAGGGACCTCTGTGCTTTGTATATTTAACCATTTACTTCTCAATAATCCCTGGGTGCAGGGGACAGGCAGTGTGGTCTCGGGAGAAAACAATTAAAACGCTGTTTCAGAGACCTCTGTGCCTGTATATAGTTAATCATTCACTGCTCAATAATCAGTGGGAGCAGGGGACAGGCAGTGTGGTCCGGGAGCCCCCAATTAAAAAGCTGGTTCAGAGACATCTGTGCTGTATATATTTAACAATTTACTGCTCAATAAAACCTGGGAGCAGGGGTCAGGCAGTGTGGCCTCGGGAGCCCCCAATTAAAAAGTTGTTTCATAGACATCTGTGCTGTATATAGTTAACCATTTACTGCTCAATAATCCCTTGGAGCAGGGGGCAGGCAGTGTGGCCTTGGGAGCCCCCAATTATAAAGCTGTTTCAGAGGGCTCTGTGCTGTATATAGTTAACCATTTACTGCTCAATAATCCCTGGGAGCAGGGGACAGGCAGTGTGGCTCCGTGAGCCCCCAATTAAAAAGCTGTTTCAGAGACCTCTGTGCCTGAATATAGTTAACCATTTACTGCTCAATAAACCCTGGGAGCAGGGGACTGGCAGTGTGGTCTCGGGAGAAAACAATTAAAACGCTGTTTCACAGACTGTTCTGTATATAGTTAACCATTTACTGCTCAATAATCCCTGGGAGCAGGGGACAGGCAGTGTGACCTTGGGAGCCCCCAATTAAAAAGCTGTTTCAGAGACTACTGGGCCTGTATATAGTGAACCATTTACTGCTCAATAATCCCTGCGAGCAGGGGACAGGCAGTGTGGCCTCGGGAGACCATAGTTAAAAAGGTGTTTCAGATACTCTATGCTGTATATAGTTAACCACTTACTGCTCAATAATCCCTGGGAGCAGGGGACAGGCAGTGTGGCCTTGGGAGCCCCCAATTAAAAAGCTGTTTCAGAGACCTCTGTGCTGTATATAGTTAACCATTTACTGCTCAATAATCCCTGGGAGCAGGGGACAGGCAGTGTGGCACCGGGAGCCCCCAATTAAAAAGCTGTTTAAGTGACCTCTGTGCCTGTATATAGTTAACCATTTACTGCTCAATAATCCCTGGGAGCAGGGGACAGGCAGTGTGGCTCCGGGAGCCCCCAATTAAAAAGCTGTTTCAGAGACCTCTGTGCTGTATACAGTTAACCATTTACTGCTCAATAATCCCTGGGAGCAGGGGACAGGCAGTGTGGCCTTGGGAGCCCCCAATTAAAAAGCTGTTTCAGAGACCTCTGTGCTGGATATATTTAACCATTTACTTCTCAATTATCCCTGGGAGCAGGGGACTGGCAGTGTGGTCTCGGGAGAAAACAATTAAAACGCTGTTTCAGAGACCTCTGTGCAGTATATAGTTAACCAATTACTGCTCAATAATCCCTGGGAGCAGGGGACAGGCAGTGTGGCTCCGGGAGCCCCCAATTAAAAAGCAGTTTCAGAGACCTCTGTGCTGTATATAGTTAACCATTTACTGCTCAATAATCCCTGGAAGCAGGAGACAGGCAGTGTGGTCCGGGAGCCCCCAGTTAAAAAGCTGTTTCAGAGACCTCTGTGCCTGTATATCGTTAACCATTTACTGGTCAATAATCAGTGGGAGCAGGGGACAGGCAGTGTGGTCCGGGAGCCCCCAATTAAAAAGCTGGTTCAGAGACCTCTGTGCTGTATATAGTTAACAATTTATTGCTTAATAATCCCTCGGAGCAGCGGTCAGGCAGTGTGGCCTCGGGAGCCCCCAATTAAAAAGCTGTTTCACAGACTGTTCTGTATATAGTTAACCATTTACTGCTCAATAATCCCTGGGAGCAGGGGACAGGCAGTGTGACCTTGGGAGCCCCCAATTAAAAAGCTGTTTCAGAGACTACTGGGCCTGTATATAGTTAACCATTTACTGCTCAATAATCCCTGGGAGCAGGGGACAGACAGTGTGGCCTCGGGAGACCATAGTTAAAAAGGTGTTTCAGATACTCTGTGCTGTATATAGTTAACCATTTACTGCTCAATAATCCCTGGGAGCAGGGGACAGGCAGTGTGGCCTCGGGGGCCCCCAATTAAAAAGCTGTTTCAGAGACCTCTGTGCCTGTATATAGTTAACCATTTACTGGTCAATAATCCCTGGGAGCAGGGGACAGGCAGTGTGGCCTTGGGAGCCCCCAATTAAAAAGCGGTTTAAGAGACTTCTGTGCTGTATATATTTAACCATTTACTTTGTCTTAATAATCTCTGGGAGCAGGCGACAGGCAGTGTGGCCTCGGGAGCCCCAATTAAAACACTTTCAGAGTCCTCTGTGCTGTATATAGTTAACCATTTACTGCTCAATAATCCCTTGGAGCAGGGGACAGGCAGTGTGGCCTTGGGAGCCCCCAATTATAAAGCTGTTTCAGAGGGCTCTGTGCTATATATAATTAACCATTTACTTCTCAATAATCCCTGGGAGCAGGGGACAGGCAGTGTGGCCTCGGGAGCCCCCAATTAAAAAGCTGTTTCAGAGACCTCTATGCTGTATATAGTTAACCATTTACTGCTCAATAACCCCTGGGAGCAGGGTACAGGCAGTGTGGCCTCGGGAGCCCCCAATTAAAAAGCTGTTTCCGTGACCTCTGTGCAGTTTCTCGTTAACCATTTACTGCTCAAAAATCAGTGGGAGCAGGGGACAGGCAGTGTGGTCCTGGAGTCCCAAATAAAAAGCTGGTTCAGAGACCTCTGTCCCTGTATATATATAACCATTTACTGCTCAATAATCCCTGGGAGCAGGGGTTAAAATGCTGTGTCCGAGACCACTGGGCCTGTATATAGTTAACCATTTACTGCTCAATAATCCCTGGGAGCAGGGGACAGGCAGTGTGGCCTCGGGTGCCCCCAGTTAAAAAGGTGTTTCAGATACTCTGTGCTGTATATTGTTAACCATTTACTGCTCAATAATCCCTGGGAGCAGGGAACAGGCAGTGTGGCCCCGGGATACCCCAATTAAAAAGCTGTTTCAGAGACCTCTGTGCCTGGATATAGTTAACCATTTACTGCTCAATAATCCCTGGGAGCGAGGGATGGCAGTGTGGCCTTGGGAGCCCCCAATTAAAAAGCTGTTTCAGAAACCTCTGTGCTGTATATAATTAACCATTTACTTCTCAATAATCCCTGGGAACAGGGGACAGGAAGTGTGGCTCCGGGAGCCCCCAATTAAAAAGCTGTTTCAGTGATCTCTGTGCTGTATATAGTTAACCATTTACTGCTCAATACTCCCTGGGAGCAGGGGACAGGCAGTGTGGCCTCGGGAGCCCCAATTAAAAAAGCTGTTTCAGAGACCTCTGTGCTGTATATAGTTAACCATTTACTGCTCAATAATCCCTGGGAGCAGGGGACAGGCAGTGTGACTCCGGGAGCCCCCAATTAAAAAGCTGTTTCAGAGACCTCTGTGCAGTATATAGTTAACCATTTACTTCTCAATAATCCCTGGGAGCAGGGGACAGGCAGTGTGACTCCGGGATACCCCAATTAAAAAGCTGTTTCAGAGACCTCTGTGCCTGGATATAGTTAACCATTTACTGCTCAATAATCCCTGGGAGCGAGGGATGGCAGTGTGGCCTTGGGAGCCCCCAATTAAAAAGCTGTTTCAGAGGCCTCTGTGCCTGTATATAGTTAACCATTTACTTCTCAATAATCCCTGGGAGCAGGGGACAGGCAGTGTGGCCTCGGGAGCCCCCAATTAAAAAGCTGTTTCAGAGGCCTCTGTGCAGTTTCTCGTTAACCATTTACTGCTCAAAAATCAGTGGGAGCAGGGGACAAGCAGTGTGGTGCTGGAGTCCCAAATAAAAAGCTGGTTCAGAGACCTCTGTCCATGTATATAGTTAACCATTTACTGCTCAATAATCCCTGGGAGCAGGGGTTAAAATGCTGTGTCAGAGACCACTGGGCCTGTATATAGTTAACCATTTACTGCTCAATAATCCCTGGGAGCAGGGGACAGGCAGTGTGGCCTCGGAAGCCCCCAGTTAAAAAGGTGTTTCAGATATTCTGTGCTGTATATAGTTAACCATTTACTGCTCAATAATCCCTGGGAGCAGGGGACAGGCCGTGTGTCTCCGGGAGCCCCCAATTAAAAAGCTGTTTCAGGGACCTCTGAGCTGTATATAGTTAACCATTTACTGCTCAATAATCCCTGGGAGCAGGGGACAGGCAGTGTGGCCTTGGGAGCCCCCAATTAAAAAGCTGTTTCAGAGGCCTCTGTGCTGTATATAATTAACCATTTACTGCTCAATAATCCCTGGGAGCAGGGGACAGGCAGTGTGGCTCCGGGAGCCCCCAATTAAAAAGCTGTTTCAGGGACCTCTGAGCTGTATATAGTTAACCATTTACTGCTCAATAATCCCTGGGAGCAGGGGACAGGCTGTGTGGCCTTGGGAGCCCCCAATTAAAAAGCTGTTTCAGAGGCCTCTGTGCTGTATATAATTAACCATTTACTGCTCAATAATCCCTGGGAGCAGGGGACAGGCAGTGTGGCTCCGGGAGCCCCCAATTAAAAAGCTGTTTCAGGGACCTCTGAGCTGTATATAGTTAACCATTTACTGCTCAATAATCCCTGGGAGCAGGGGACAGGCAGTGTGGCCTCGGGAGCCCCCAATTAAAAAGCTGTTTCAGAGACCTCTATGCTGTATATAGTTAACCATTTACTGCTCAATAACCCCTGGGAGCAGGGTACAGGCAGTGTGGCCTCGGGAGCCCCCAATTAAAAAGCTGTTTCAGAGACCTCTGTGCCTGTATATAGTAAACCATTTACTGCTCAATAATCCCTGGGAGCAGGGGACAGGCAGTGTGGCCTTGGGAGCCCCCAATTAAAAAGCTGTTTCAGAGGCCTCTGTGCTATATATAATTAACCATTTACTTCTCAACAATCCCTGGGAGCAGGGGACAGGCAGTGTGGCTCCGGGAGCCCCCAATTAAAAAGCTGTTTCCGTGACATCTGTGCAGTATATCGTTAACCATTTACTGCTCAATAATCCCTGGGATCAGGGGACAGGCAGTGTGGCCTCGGGAGCCCCCAATTAAAAAGCTGTTTCCGTGACCTCTGTGCCTGTATACAGTTAACCATTTACTGCTCAATAATCAGTGGGAGCAGGGAACAGGCAGTGTGGTCCGGGAGCCCCAAATAAAAAGCTGGTTCAGAGACCTCTGTCCCTGTATATATATAACCATTTACTGCTCAATAATCCCTGGGAGCAGGGGTTAAAATGCTGTGTCCGAGACCACTGGGCCTGTATATAGTTAACCATTTACTGCTCAATAATCCCTGGGAGCAGGGGACAGGCAGTGTGGCCTCGGGTGTCCCCAGTTAAAAAGGTGTTTCAGATACTCTGTGCTGTATATTGTTAACCATTTACTGCTCAATAATCCCTGGGAGCAGGGAACAGGCAGTGTGGCCCCGGGATACCCCAATTAAAAAGCTGTTTCAGAGACCTCTGTGCCTGGATATAGTTAACCATTTACTGCTCAATAATCCCTGGGAGCGAGGGATGGCAGTGTGGCCTTGGGAGCCCCCAATTAAAAAGCTGTTTCAGAGACCTCTGTGCTGTATATAATTAACCATTTACTTCTCAATAATCCCTGGGAGCAGGGGACAGGAAGTGTGGCTCCGGGAGCCCCCAATTAAAAAGCTGTTTCAGTGACCTCTGTGCTGTATATAGTTAACCATTTACTGCTCAATACTCCCTGGGAGCAGGGGACAGGCAGTGTGGCCTCGGAGCCCCAATTAAAAAAGCTGTTTCAGAGACCTCTGTGCTGTATATAGTTAACCATTTACTGCTCAATAATCCCTGGGAGCAGGGGACAGGCAGTGTGACTCCGGGAGCCCCCAATTAAAAAGGTGTTTCAGAGACCTCTGTGCAGTATATAGTTAACCATTTACTTCTCAATAATCCCTGGGAGCAGGGGACAGGCAGTGTGACTCCGGGATACCCCAATTAAAAAGCTGTTTCAGAGACCTCTGTGCCTGGATATAGTTAACCATTTACTGCTCAATAATCCCTGGGAGCGAGGGATGGCAGTGTGGCCTTGGGAGCCCCCAATTAAAAAGCTGTTTCAGAGGCCTCTGTGCCTGTATATAGTTAACCATTTACTTCTCAATAATCCCTGGGAGCAGGGGACAGGCAGTGTGGCCTCGGGAGCTCCCCAATTAAAAAGCTGTTTCAGAGGCCTCTGTGCTGTATATAATTAACCATTTACTTCTCAATAATCCCTGGGAGCTGGGGTCAGGCAGTGTGGCCTCGTGAGCCCCCAATTAAAAAGCTGTTTCAGAGACCTCTGTGCTGTATATAGTTAACCATTTACTGCTCAATAATCCCTGGGAGCTGGGGTCAGGCAGTGTGGCCTCGTGAGCCCCCAATTAAAAAGCTGTTTCAGAGGCCTCTGTGCCTGTATATAGTTAACCATTTACTTCTCAATAATCTCTGGGAGCAGGGGACAGGCAGTGTGGCCTCGGGAGCTCCCCAATTAAAAAGCTGTTTCAGAGGCCTCTGTGCTGTATATAATTAACCATTTACTTCTCAATAATCCCTGGGAGCAGGGGACAGGCAGCGTGGCTCCGGGAGCCCCCAATTAAAAAACTGTTTCAGGGACCTCTGTGCTGTGTATATTTAACCATTTACTTCTCAATAATCTCTGGGAGCAGGGGACAGGCAGTGTGGTCTCGGGAGAAAACAATTAAAACGCTGTTTCAGAGACCTCTGTGCCTGTATATAGTTAACCATTCACTGCTCAACAATCAGTGGGAGCAGGGGACAGGCAGTGTGGTCCGGGAGCCCCCAATTAAAAAGCTGGTTCAGAGACATCTGTGCTGTATATATTTAACAATTTACTGCTCAATAAAACCTGGGAGCAGGGGTCAGGCAGTGTGGCCTCGGGAGCCCCCAATTAAAAAGCTGTTTCACAGACATCTGTGCTGTATATAGTTAACCATTTACTGCTCAATAATCCCTTGGAGCAGGGGACAGGCAGTGTGGCCTTGGGAGCCCCCAATTATAAAGCTGTTTCAGAGGCCTCTGTGCTATATATAATTAACCATTAACTTCTCAATAATCCCTGGGAGCAGGGGACAGGCAGTGGTGCACCGGGAGCCCCAATTAAAAAGCTGTTTCAGTGACCTCTGTGCAGTATATCGTTAACCATTTACTGCTCAATAATCAGTTGGAGCAGGGGACAGGCAGTGTGGTCCTGGAGACCCAAATAAAAAGCTGGTTCAGAGACATCTGTCCCTGTATATAGTTAACCATTTACTGCTCAATAATCCCTGGGAGCAGGGGACAGGCAGTGTGGCCTTGGGAGCCCCCAATTAAAAAGCTGTTTCAGAGACCTCTGTGCTGTATATAGTTAACCATTTACTGCTCAATAATCCCTGGGAGCAGGGGACAGGCAGTGTGGCACCGGGAGCCCCCAATTAAAAAGCTGTTTAAGTGACCTCTGTGCCTGTATATAGTTAACCATTTACTGCTCAATAATCCCTGGGAGCAGGGGACAGGCAGTGTGGCTCCGGGAGCCCCCAATTAAAAAGCTGTTTCAGAGACCTCTGTGCTGGATATATTTAACCATTTACTTCTCAATAATCCCTGGGAGCAGGGGACTGGCAGTGTGGTCTCGGGAGAAAACAATTAAAACGCTGTTTCAGAGACCTCTGTGCAGTATATAGTTAACCAATTACTGCTCAATAATCCCTGGGAGCAAGGGACAGGCAGTGTGGCCTCGGGAGCCCCCAATTAAAAAGCTGTTTCAGTGACCTCTGTGCCTGTATATAGTTAACCATTTACTGCTCAATAATCCCTGGGAGCAGGGGACAGGCAGTGTGGCTCCGGGAGCCCCCAATTAAAAAGCAGTTTCAGAGACCTCTGTGCTGTATATAGTTAAACATTTACTGCTCAATAATCCCTGGAAGCAGGAGACAGGCAGTGTGGTCCGGGAGCCCCCAGTTAAAAAGCTGTTTCAGAGACCTCTGTGCCTGTATATCGTTAACCATTTACTGGTCAATAATCAGTGGGAGCAGGGGACAGGCAGTGTGGTCCGGGAGCCCCCAATTAAAAAGCTGGTTCAGAGACCTCTGTGCTGTATATAGTTAACAATTTATTGCTCAATAATCCCTCGGAGCAGGGGTCAGGCAGTGTGGCCTCGGGAGCCCCCAATTAAAAAGCTGTTTCACAGACTGTTCTGTATATAGTTAACCATTTACTGCTCAATAATCCCTGGGAGCAGGGGACAGGCAGTGTGACCTTGGGAGCCCCCAATTAAAAAGCTGTTTCAGAGACTACTGGGCCTGTATATAGTTAACCATTTACTGCTCAATAATCCCTGGGAGCAGGGGACAGACAGTGTGGCCTCGGGAGACCATAGTTAAAAAGGTGTTTCAGATACTCTGTGCTGTATATAGTTAACCATTTACTGCTCAATAATCCCTGGGAGCAGGGGACAGGCAGTGTGGCCTCGGGGGCCCCCAATTAAAAAGCTGTTTCAGAGACCTCTGTGCCTGTATATAGTTAACCATTTACTGGTCAATAATCCCTGGGAGCAGGGGACAGGCAGTGTGGCCTTGGGAGCCCCCAATTAAAAAGCGGTTTAAGAGACTTCTGTGATGTATATATTTAACCATTTACTTTGTCTTAATAATCTCTGGGAGCAGGCGACAGGCAGTGTGGCCTCGGGAGCCCCAATTAAAACACTTTCAGAGTCCTCTGTGCTGTATATAGTTAACCATTTACTGCTCAATAATCCCTTGGAGCAGGGGACAGGCAGTGTGGCCTTGGGAGCCCCCAATTATAAAGCTGTTTCAGAGGGCTCTGTGCTATATATAATTAACCATTTACTTCTCAATAATCCCTGGGAGCAGGGGACAGGCAGTGTGGCCTCGGGAGCCCCCAATTAAAAAGCTGTTTCAGAGACCTCTATGCTGTATATAGTTAACCATTTACTGCTCAATAACCCCTGGGAGCAGGGTACAGGCAGTGTGGCCTCGGGAGCCCCCAATTAAAAAGCTGTTTCCGTGACCTCTGTGCAGTTTCTCGTTAACCATTTACTGCTCAAAAATCAGTGGGAGCAGGGGACAGGCAGTGTGGTCCTGGAGTCCCAAATAAAAAGCTGGTTCAGAGACCTCTGTCCATGTATATAGTTAACCATTTACTGCTCAATAATCCCTGGGAGCAGGGGTTAAAATGCTGTGTCAGAGACCACTGGGCCTGTATATAGTTAACCATTTAATGCTCAATAATCCCTGGGAGCAGGGGACAGGCAGTGTGGCCTCGGAAGCCCCCAGTTAAAAAGGTGTTTCAGATACTCTGTGCTGTATATAGTTAACCATTTACTGCTCAATAATCCCTGGGAGCAGGGGACAGGCTGTGTGGCCTTGGGAGCCCCCAATTAAAAAGCTGTTTCAGAGGCCTCTGTGCTGTATATAATTAACCATTTACTGCTCAATAATCCCTGGGAGCAGGGGACAGACAGTGTGGCTCCGGGAGCCCCCAATTAAAAAGCTGTTTCAGGGACCTCTGAGCTGTATATAGTTAACCATTTACTGCTCAATAATCCCTGGGAGCAGGGGACAGGCAGTGTGGCCTCGGGAGCCCCCAATTAAAAAGCTGTTTCAGAGACCTCTATGCTGTATATAGTTAACCATTTACTGCTCAATAACCCCTGGGAGCAGGGTACAGGCAGTGTGGCCTCGGGAGCCCCCAATTAAAAAGCTGTTTCAGAGACCTCTGTGCCTGTATATAGTAAACCATTTACTGCTCAATAATCCCTGGGAGCAGGGGACAGGCAGTGTGGCCTTGGGAGCCCCCAATTAAAAAGCTGTTTCAGAGGCCTCTGTGCTATATATAATTAACCATTTACTTCTCAACAATCCCTGGGAGCAGGGGACAGGCAGTGTGGCTCCGGGAGCCCCCAATTAAAAAGCTGTTTCCGTGACCTCTGTGCAGTATATCGTTAACCATTTACTGCTCAATAATCCCTGGGATCAGGGGACAGGCAGTGTGGCCTCGGGAGCCCCCAATTAAAAAGCTGTTTCCGTGACCTCTGTGCCTGTATACAGTTAACCATTTACTGCTCAATAATCAGTGGGAGCAGGGGACAGGCAGTGTGGTCCGGGAGCCCCAAATAAAAAGCTGGTTCAGAGACCTCTGTCCCTGTATATATATAACCATTTACTGCTCAATAATCCCTGGGAGCAGGGGTTAAAATGCTGTGTCCGAGACCACTGGGCCTGTATATAGTTAACCATTTACTGCTCAATAATCCCTGGGAGCAGGGGACAGGCAGTGTGGCCTCGGGTGCCCCCAGTTAAAAAGGTGTTTCTGATACTCTGTGCTGTATATTGTTAACCATTTACTGCTCAATAATCCCTGGGAGCAGGGAACAGGCAGTGTGGCCCCGGGATACCCCAATTAAAAAGCTGTTTCAGAGACCTCTGTGCCTGGATATAGTTAACCATTTACTGCTCAATAATCCCTGGGAGCGAGGGATGGCAGTGTGGCCTTGGGAGCCCCCAATTAAAAAGCTGTTTCAGAGACCTCTGTGCTGTATATAATTAACCATTTACTTCTCAATAATCCCTGGGAACAGGGGACAGGAAGTGTGGCTCCGGGAGCCCCCAATTAAAAAGCTGTTTCAGTGACCTCTGTGCTGTATATAGTTAACCATTTACTGCTCAATGCTCCCTGGGAGCAGGGGACAGGCAGTGTGGCCTCGGGAGCCCCAATTAAAAAAGCTGTTTCAGAGACCTCTGTGCTGTATATAGTTAACCATTTACTGCTCAATAATCCCTGGGAGCAGGGGACAGGCAGTGTGACTCCGGGAGCCCCCAATTAAAAAGCTGTTTCAGAGACCTCTGTGCAGTATATAGTTAACCATTTACTTCTCAATAATCCCTGGGAGCAGGGGACAGGCAGTGTGACTCCGGGATACCCCAATTAAAAAGCTGTTTCAGAGACCTCTGTGCCTGGATATAGTTAACCATTTACTGCTCAATAATCCCTGGGAGCGAGGGATGGCAGTGTGGCCTTGGGAGCCCCCAATTAAAAAGCTGTTTCAGAGGCCTCTGTGCCTGTATATAGTTAACCATTTACTTCTCAATAATCCCTGGGAGCAGGGGACAGGCAGTGTGGCCTCGGGAGCTCCCCAATTAAAAAGCTGTTTCAGAGGCCTCTGTGCTGTATATAATTAACCATTTACTTCTCAATAATCCCTGGGAGCTGGGGTCAGGCAGTGTGGCCTCGTGAGCCCCCAATTAAAAAGCTGTTTCAGAGACCTCTGTGCTGTATATAGTTAACCATTTACTGCTCAATAATCCCTGGGAGCTGGGGACAGGCAGTGTGGTCTCGGGAGAAAACAATTAAAACGCTGTTTCAGAGACCTCTGTGCCTGTATATAGTTAACCATTCACTGCTCAACAATCAGTGGGAGCAGGGGACAGGCAGTGTGGTCCGGGAGCCCCCAATTAAAAAGCTGGTTCAGAGACATCTGTGCTGTATATATTTAACAATTTACTGCTCAATAAAACCTGGGAGCAGGGGTCAGGCAGTGTGGCCTCGGGAGCCCCCAATTAAAAAGCTGTTTCACAGACATCTGTGCTGTATATAGTTAACCATTTACTGCTCAATAATCCCTTGGAGCAGGGGACAGGCAGTGTGGCCTTGGGAGCCCCCAATTATAAAGCTGTTTCAGAGGCCTCTGTGCTATATATAATTAACCATTAACTTCTCAATAATCCCTGGGAGCAGGGGACAGGCAGTGGTGCACCGGGAGCCCCAATTAAAAAGCTGTTTCAGTGACCTCTGTGCAGTATATCGTTAACCATTTACTGCTCAATAATCAGTTGGAGCAGGGGACAGGCAGTGTGGTCCTGGAGACCCAAATAAAAAGCTGGTTCAGAGACATCTGTCCCTGTATATAGTTAACCATTTACTGCTCAATAATCCCTGGGAGCAGGGGTTAAAATGCTGTGCCAGAGACCACTGTGCTGTATATAGTTAACCATTTACTGCTCAATAATCCCTGGGAGCAGGGACAGGCCGTGTGGGTCCGGGAGCCCCCAATTAAAAAGCTGTTTCAGAGACCTCTGAGCTGTATATAGTTAACCATTTTCTGCTCAACAATCCCTGGGAGCAGGGAACAGGCCGTGTGGCCTTGGGAGCTCCCAATTAAAAAGCTGTTTCAGAGGCCTCTGTGCTATATATAATTAACCATTTTCTGCTCAACAATCCCTGGGAGCAGGGGACAGGCAGTGTGGCTCCGGGAGCCCCCAATTAAAAAGGTGTTTCAGAGACCTCTGTGCTGTATATAGTTAACCATTTACTGCTCAATAATCCCTGGGAGCAGGAGACAGGCAGTGTGGCTCCGGGAGCCCCCAATTAAAAAGCTGTTTCAGAGACTTCTGTGCCTGTATACAGTTAACCATTTACTGCTCAATAATCCCTGGGAGCAGGAGACAGGCAGTGTTGCCTCGGGAGCCCATAGTTTAAAAAGGTGTTTCAGAGACCTCTGTGCTGTATATAGTTAACCATTTACTGCTCAATAATCCTTGGGAGCAGGGGACAGGCAGTGTGGTACGGGAGCCCCCAATTAAAATGCTGTTTCAGTGACCTCTGTGCAGTCTATCGTTAACCATTTGCTCCTCAATAATCCCTGGGAGCAGGGGACAGGCAGTGTGGCATCATGAGCCCCAATTAAAAAGCTGTTTCAGAGACCTCTGTGCTGTGTATATTTAACCATTTACTTTGTCGTAATAATCCCTGGGAGCAGGGGACAGCGGTGTGGCCTCAGGAGCCCCCAATTCAAAAGCTGTGTCAGAGACCTCTGTGTTGTATATCGTTAACCATTTACTGCTCAATAATCCCTGGGCGCAGGGACAGCAGTGTGGCCTCGGGTGCCCCCCAATTAAAAAGCTGTTTCAGTGACCTCTGTGCTTTATATAGTTAACTATTTACTGCTCAATAATCCCTGGGAGCAGGGGACAGGCAGTGTGGCCTCGGGTGCCCCCCAATTAAAAATCTGTTTCAGTGACCTCTGTGCTTTATATAGTTAACCATTTACTGCTCAATAATCCCTGGGAGCAGGGGACAGGCAGTGTGGCCTCGGGAGCCCCCAATGAAAAAGCAGTTTCAGTGACAACTGTGCTGTACATATTTAAGCATTTACTGCTCAATAATCCCTGGGAGCAGTGGACAGCAGTGTGGCCTCAGGAGCCCCCAATTGAAACGCTGTTTCAGAGACCTCTGTGCAGTATATAGTTAACCATTTGCTTCTCAATAATCCCTGCGAGCAGGGCTCAGGCAGTGTTGCCTCGGGAGCCCCCAATTATAAAGCTGTTTCAGAGACCTCTGTGCCTGTGTATAGTTAACCATTTACTGCTCAATAATCCCTGGGATCAGGGTCAGGCAGTGTGGCCTCGGGAGCCCATAATTCTAAAGCTGTGTCAGTGACCTCTGTGATGTATATAGTTAACCATTTACTGCTCAATAATCCCTGGGAGCAGGGGACAGGCAGTGTGGCCTCGGGAGCTCCCAATTAAATAGCTGTTTCAGTGACCTCTGTGCTGTATATAGTTAACCATTTACTGCTCAATAATCCTTGGGAGCAGGGTACAGGCAGTATGGCCTCGGGAACCCCCAATTAAAAAGCTGTTTCAGAGGCCTCTGTGAAGTATATAGTTAACCATTTACTGCTCAATAATACCTGGGAGCAGGGGTCAGGCAGTGTGGTCCAGGAGCCCCCAATTAAAATGCTGTTTCAGAGACCTCTGTGCCTGTATATAGTTAACCATTTACTGCTCAATAATCCCTGGGAGCAGGGGACAGGCAGTGTGGCCTCGGGAGCTCCCAATTAAATAGCTGTTTCAGTGACCTCTGTGCTGTATATAGTTAACCATTTACTGTTCAATAATCCTTGGGAGCAGGGTACAGGCAGTGTGGCCTCGGGAACCCCCAATTAAAAAGCTGTTTCGGAGACCTCTGTGCTGTATATAGTTAACCATTTACTGCTCAATAATCCCTGGGAGCAGGGGACAGGCAGTGTGGTCAGGGAGCCCCAATTAAAAAGCTGTTTCAGACACCTCTGTGTGGTGGTATGTATT
Source organism: Scyliorhinus torazame (assembly GCF_047496885.1). NCBI lineage: Eukaryota > Metazoa > Chordata > Chondrichthyes > Carcharhiniformes > Scyliorhinidae > Scyliorhinus > Scyliorhinus torazame. The sequence goes on along the minus strand of NW_027307884.1, from coordinate 346,778 downwards.
AGGGGTATTAAGGTACCCTGTGATGCCGAGAGGCTATTAGTGGATAGACGCTGTGTCCCGAGTGGATCAGCTGCCTACTGGCTCCACCCAGTAAGGCGGAATATAAGAGCCCGGGGTCTCCCAGCAGCCGCATTCTGTAACTGTGCTGCTGGGGAACAAGTCTGCGTAATAAAACCATCGATCGACTCCTTCTCTTCTCGTCTCGTGAGTGATTGATTGTGCTGCAATTTATTACGCAGACTTAAAGGACATGGAGCTCCGACTCACTCCGGAGTGTCTGCGAATCAGCCCCCACGCGGCAGACTCAGCGGGCACTTTTAAACACTGGCTAGCGTGGTTCGAAGGATACCTCCGAACGGCCCCTGGCATAGTTACAGAAGACCAGAAACTGCAGGTCCTGCCAGTGTGAGCCCGGAAATCTACACTCTCATAGAGGACGCGGACGATTTCCCGACGGCGATCGCCATGCTGAGAGGAATCTACGTCAGCCCCGTCAACCAGGTCTCCGCAGGCCACCAGCTCGCGGCGAGACGGCAAATCCCCGGGGAATCACTGGACGAATTCTACAGTGCGCTGTTAATACTGGGGAGAAACTGCAACTGCCCATCGGTTTCGGCTAACGAACACACAGAGCTGCTGGTCTGAGATGCGTTCGTGGCAGGTATGCTTTCGTCCCAAATTCGCCAGCGCTTGCTGGAAAAAGACACACTAGGCCTCAAAGAGCACGGGCCCTCGCGGCCTCGTTCGATGTGGCATCGCAGAACTCCCGTGCCTACGCCGCCGACCGTGCGGCAGCCCCCCCCCCCTCCGCAACCTACCCTACTCCATCGAGGAGGTCGGGACAGCCACCAGGAACTGCCAAATCTGCGCAGAGCGCAAAACACACTTCTCCAGGCCAGAGAAAGCACATGTGATAAAGGCTTCCCGTCCCTTTGAGCGCCTCAGTCTGGACTTCAAAGGCCCCCTCCCCTCTACCCACCGCAACTAGTACTTCCTGAACGTGATTGTCAAGTACTCCCTGTTACCATTAGCTATTCCCTGTCCCGAAATGACCGAGGCCACGGTCATTAGAGCCCTCACCACCACCTTTACACTATTCGGTTTCCCCGCCTACATACATAGCGATAGGGGCCCTCCTTCGTGAGCAATGAACTGCGTCAATTCCTGCTCAGCAAGGGCATCGCCTCGAGCAGGACGACCAGTTACAACCCCCGGGGGAACGGTCAGGTAGAGAGGGAGAACGGAACGGTCTGGAAGACCGTCCTGCTGGCCCTACGGTCCAGGAATCTCCCAGTCTCCCGCTGCAGGAAGTCCTCCCGGACGCCCTCCACTCCACCCGGTCGCTGCTTTGTACAACAACGAATCAAACACCTCAGGGACTCCTCCTTGTCTTCCCTAGGAAGTCTTCCTCCGGAACGTCACTTCCAACCTGGCTGGCAGCCCCGGGACCCATCCTGCTCCGAAAACATGTGCGGACGCACAAATCGGACCCGTTGGTCGAGAGGCTTCATCTCCTCAACGCGAACCCTCAATACGCCTGCGTGGCGTACCCCGACGGCCGACAGGACACGGTCTCCCTGCGGGACCCGGCACCCGCCGGAGCTCCACACACACCCTCCCTCCCACCGGCGCACCCCACAGCCGACCCCTCCGGAGCTGCACACAACCCCCCCAACACCAGTCACCCCCTCTGGAGCTCCACCCCCCCCAACACCAATCACCCATCCCTCGCACCGGCGCACCCCACAGCCGCCCCCTTCCCGGGTGGATCGGTCCTTCCCCCGGTCCGAATAGGGATATTGGAGCGGGGAGAGGCATTGCGACGTTCCCAGAGACGACAGGGCCCGAACCAGCGTCTGCATCACCACCGGGGCTAAGCCGATCGGTTAGGACGACCAGGGAACCCATTCGACTCATCGAATCAGTATAGTAAAGCAAGAAATCGGAGCATAACCGCCGTGTTAGCGGCATCCTAGGGACAGACTCTGTAAACACCGACCACCATACGGCCCACGACCCCGCCGGGTTCTTTTTCAACAAGGGGTGAATGTGGTGGTATGTATTAGGGGTATTAAGGTACCCTGTGAGGCCGAAAGGCTATTGGTGGATAGACACTGGATCCCGATTGGATCAGCCGCCTGCTGGCTCCACCCAGTAATGCGGAGTATAAGAGCCCGGGTTCTCCCAGCAGCCGCATTCCGGACCCGTGATGCGGGAGGAACAAGTCAGCGTAATAAAGCCATCGTTCGACTCCTCAACTCCTCTCGTCTCGTGAGTGATTGATTGTGCTGCACTCTGTGACTGTATACAGTTAACCATTTACTGCTCAATAATCCCTGGGAGCAGGGACAGGCAGTGTGGTCCGGGAGACCCCAGTTAAAAAGCTGTTTCAGAGACCTCTGTGCTGTATATAGTTAACCATTTACTGCTCAATAATTCCTGGGAGCAGGGGACAGGCAGTGTGGTCCGGGAGCCCCCAATTAAAAAGCTGTTTCAGAGACCTCTATGCTGTATATAGTTAACCATATACTTTTTCTCAATAATCCCCTTTCGTGTGACACAAGGAGCCCCTGCAGTGTTGCCTCAAACCCCCGCAGTGTAACGGTCACCATTACTGAGGCGGGTTTTTAAATTCCGGATGCAGAAACGGACAATGGAACTGTGACGTTAACAGCCCCTTACAGGCCCATCCACAGCCTGGTGTCAGGCTCCAGGCCGTGCTGAAGGAGGTGACTCCGTTCTGTAACCAGCTCCTTGTTGTATCAGATTTGACAGGGCCATCCACAGCCTGGTGTCAGGCTCCAGGCCGTGCTGAAGGAGGGGACACCGTTCTGTAACCAGCTCCTTGTTATATCAGATTTGACAGGACCATCCACAGCCTGGTGTCAGGCTCCAGGCCGTGCTGAAGGAGGCGACACCGTTCTGTAACCGGCTCCTTGTTGTATCAGATTTGACAGGACCATCCACAGCCTGGTGTCAGGCTCCAGGCCGTGCTGAAGGAGGCGACACCGTTCTGTAACCAGCTCCTTGTTGTATCAGATTTGACAGGACCATCCACAGCCTGGTGTCAGGCTCCAAGCCGTGCTGAAGGAGGCGACACCGTTCTGTAACCAGCTCCTTGTTATATCAGATTTGACAGGACCATCCACAGCCTGGTGTCAGGCTCCAGGCCGTGCTGAAGGAGGTGTCACCGTTCTGTAACCAGCACCTTGTTATATCAGATTTGACAGGACCATCCACAGCCTGGTGTCAGGCTCCAGGCCGTGCTGAAGGAGGTGACACCGTTCTGTTACCAGCTCCTTGTTATATCAGATTTGACAGGACCATCCACAGCCTGGAGTCAGGCTCCAGGCCATTCTGAAGGAGGCGACACCGTTCTGTAACCAGCTCCTTGTTATATCAGATTTGACAGGACCATCCACAGCCTGGTGTCAGGCTCCAGGCCATGCTGAAGGAGGCGACACCGTTCTGTAACCAGCTCCTTGTTGTATCAGATTTGACAGGACCATCCACAGCCTGGTGTCAGGCTCCAGGCCGTGCTGAAGGAGGCAACTACGTTCTGTAACCAGCTCCTTGTTATATCAGATTTGATAGGCCCATCAACAGCCTGGTGTCAGGCTCCAGGCCGTGCTGAAGGAGGCGACACCGTTCTGTAACCAGCACCTTGTTATATCAGATTTGACAGGACCATCCACAGGCTGGTGTCAGGCTCCAGGCCGCGCTGAAGGAGGTGACACCGTTCTGTAACCAGCTCCTTGTTATACCAGATTTGACAGGACCATCCACAGCCTGGTGTCAGGCTCCAGGCCGTGCTGAAGGAGGTGACACCGTTCTGTAACCAGCTCCTTGTTGTATCTGATTTGACAGGACCATCCACAGCCTGGTGTCAGGCTCCAGGCCGTGCTGAAGGAGGCGACACCGTTCTGTAACCAGCTCCTTGTTATATCAGATTTGACAGGACCATCCACAGCCTGGTGTCAGGCTCCAGGTCGTGCTGAAGGAGGTGACACCGTTCTGTAACTAGCTCCTTGTTATATCAGATTTGACAGGACCATCCACAGCTTGGTGTCAGGCTCCAGGCCGCGCTGAAGGAGGCGACACCGTTCTGTAACCAGCTCCTTGTTATATCAGATTTGACAGGACCATCCACAGCCTGGTGTCAGGCTCCAGGCCGTGCTGAAGGAGGCGACACCGTTCTGTAAACAGCTCCTTGTTATATCAGATTTGACAGGACCATCCACAGCCTGGTGTCAGGCTCCAGGCCGTGCTGAAGGAGGCGACACCGTTCTGTAACCAGCTCCTTGTTGTATCAGATTTGACAGGACCATCCACAGCCTGGTGTCAGGCTCCAGGCCGTGCTGAAGGAGGCAACTACGTTCTGTAACCAGCTCCTTGTTATATCAGATTTGATAGGCCCATCAACAGCCTGGTGTCAGGCTCCAGGCCGTGCTGAAGGAGGCGACACCGTTCTGTAACCAGCACCTTGTTATATCAGATTTGACAGGACCATCCACAGGCTGGTGTCAGGCTCCAGGCCGCGCTGAAGGAGGTGACACCGTTCTGTAACCAGCTCCTTGTTATACCAGATTTGACAGGACCATCCACAGCCTGGTGTCAGGCTCCAGGCCGTGCTGAAGGAGGTGACACCGTTCTGTAACCAGCTCCTTGTTGTATCTGATTTGACAGGACCATCCACAGCCTGGTGTCAGGCTCCAGGCCGTGCTGAAGGAGGCGACACCGTTCTGTAACCAGCTCCTTGTTATATCAGATTTGACAGGACCATCCACAGCCTGGTGTCAGGCTCCAGGTCGTGCTGAAGGAGGTGACACCGTTCTGTAACTAGCTCCTTGTTATATCAGATTTGACAGGACCATCCACAGCTTGGTGTCAGGCTCCAGGCCGCGCTGAAGGAGGCGACACCGTTCTGTAACCAGCTCCTTGTTATATCAGATTTGACAGGACCATCCACAGCCTGGTGTCAGGCTCCAGGCCGTGCTGAAGGAGGCGACACCGTTCTGTAAACAGCTCCTTGTTATATCAGATTTGACAGGACCATCCACAGCCTGGTGTCAGGCTCCAGGCCGTGCTGAAGGAGGCGACACCGTTCTGTAACCAGCTCCTTGTTATATCAGATTTGACAGGACCATTCACAGCCTGGTGTCAGGCTCCAGGCCGTGCTGAAGGAGGCGACACCGTTCTGTAACCAGCACCGTGTTATATCAGATTTGACAGGCCCATCCACAGCCTGGTGTCAGGCTCCAGGCCGTGCTGAAGGAGGCGAAACCGTTCTGTAACCAGCTCCTTGTTATATCAGATTTGACAGGACAATCCACAGCCTGGTGTCAGGGTCCAGGCCGTGCTGAAGGAGGCGACACCGTTCTGTAACCAGCTCCTTGTTATATCAGATTTGACAGGACCATCCACAGCCTGGTGTCAGTCTCCAGGCCGTGCTGAAGGAGGCGACACCGTTCTGTAACCAGCTCCTTGTTATATCAGATTTGACAGGACCATCCACAGCCTGGTGTCAGGCTCCAGGCCGTGCTGAAGGAGGCGACACCGTTCTGTAACCAGCACCGTGTTATATCAGATTTGACAGGCCCATCCACAGCCTGGTGTCAGGCTCCAGGCCGTGCTGAAGGAGGCGAAACCGTTCTGTAACCAGCTCCTTGTTATATCAGATTTGACAGGACAATCCACAGCCTGGTGTCAGGGTCCAGGCCGTGCTGAAGGAGGCGACACCGTTCTGTAACCAGCTCCTTGTTATATCAGATTTGACAGGACCATCCACAGCCTGGTGTCAGTCTCCAGGCCGTGCTGAAGGAGGCGACACCGTTCTGTAACCAGCTCCTTGTTATATCAGATTTGACAGGACCATCCACAGCCTGGTGTCAGGCTCCAGGCCGTGCTGAAGGAGGCGACACCGTTCTGTAACCAGCGCCTTGTAATATCAGATTTGACAGGACCATCCACAGCTGGTGTCAGGCTCCAGGCCGTGCTGAAGGAGGCGACACCGTTCTGTAACCAGCTCCCTGTTATATCAGATTTGACAGGACCATCCACAGCCTGGTGTCAGGCTCCAAGCCGTGCTGAAGGAGGCGACACCGTTCTGTAACCAGCTCCTTGTTATATCAGATTTGACAGGACCATCCACAGCCTGGTGTCAGGCTCCAGGCCGTGCTGAAGGAGGCGACACCGTTCTGTAACCAGCTCCTTGTATCTGATTTGACAGGACCATCCACAGCCTGGTGTCACGCTCCAGGCCGTGCTGCAGGAGGCGACACCGTTCTGTAACCAGCACCTTGTTATATCAGATTTGACAGGACCATCCACAGCCTGGTGTCAGGCTCCAGGCCGTGCTGAAGGAGGCGACACCGTTCTGTAACCAGCTCCTTGTTATATCAGATTTGACAGGACCATCCACAGCCTGGTGTCAGGCTCCAGGCCGTGCTGAAGGAGGTGACACCGTTCTGTAACCAGCACCTTGTTATATCAGATTTGACAGGACCATCCACAGCCTGATGTCAGGCTCCAGGACGTGCTGAAGGAGGCGACACCGTTCTGTAACCAGATCCTTTTTGTATCAGATTTGACAGGCCCATCCACAGCCTGGTGTCAGGCTCCAGGCCGTGCTGAAGGAGGCGACACCGTTCTGTAACCAGCTCCTTGTTATATCAGATTTGACAGGACCATCCACAGCCTGGTGTCAGGCTCCAGGCCGCGCTGAAGGAGGCGACACCGTTCTGTAACCAGCTCCTTGTTATATCAGATTTGACAGGACCATCCACAGTCTGGTGTCAGGCTCCAGGCCGTGCTGAAGGAGGCGACACCGTTCTGTAACCAGCTCCTTGTTATATCAGATTTGACAGGACCATCCACAGCCTGGTGTCAGGCTCCAGGCCGTGCTGAAGGAGGCAACACCGTTCTGTAACCAGCTCCTTGTTATATCAGATTTGAAAGGACCATCCACAGCCAGGTGTCAGGCTCCAGGCCGTGCTGAAGGAGGCGACACCGTTCTGTAACCAGCTCCGTGTTATATCAGATTTGACAGGACCATCCACAGCATGGCGTCAGGCTCCAGGCCGTGCTGAAGGAGGCGACACCGTTCTGTAACCAGCTCCTTGTTATGTCAGATTTGACAGGGCCATCCACAGCCTGGTGTCAGGCTCCAGGCCGTGCTGAAGGAGGCGACATCGTTCTGTAACCAGCTCCGTGTTATATCAGATTTGACGGGACCGCCCACAGCCTGGTGTCAGGCTCCAGGCCGTGCTGAAGGAGGCGACACCGTTCTGTAACCAGCTCCTTGTTATATTAGATTTGACAGGACCACCCACAGCCTGGTGTCAGGCTCCAGGCCGTGCTGAAGGAGGCGACACCGTTCTGAAACCAGCTCCTTGTTATATCAGATTTGACAGGCCCATCCACAGGCTGGTGTCAGGCTCCAGGCCATGCTGAAGGAGGCGACACAGTTCTGTAACCAGCACCTTGTTCTATCAGATTTGACAGGACCATCCACAGCCTGGTGTCAGACTCCAGGCCGTGCTGAAGGAGGCGACACCGTTCTGAAACCAGCTCCTTGTTATATCAGATTTGACAGGCCCATCCACAGGCTGGTGTCAGGCTCCAGGCCGTGCTGAAGGAGGCGACACCGTTCTGAAACCAGCTCCTTGTTATATCAGATTTGACAGGACCATCCACAGCCTGGTGTCAGGCTCCAGGCCGTGCTGAAGGAGGTGACACCATTCTGTAACCAGCTCCTTGTTATATCAGGTTTGACAGGACCATCTACAGCCTGGTGTCAGGCTCCAGTCCGTGCTGAAGGAGGCGACACCGTTCTGTAACCAGCTCTTTGTTATATCAGATTTCACAGGACCATTCACAGCCTGGTGTCAGGCTCCAGGCCGTGCCGAAGGAGTCGACACCGTTCTGTAACCAGCTCCTTGTTGTATCTGATTTGACAGGACCATCCACAGCCTGGTGTCAGGCTCCAGGCCGTGCTGAAGGTGGTGACACCGTTCTGTATCCAGCTCCTTGTTATATCAGATTTGACAGGACAATCCACAGCCTGGTGTAAGGCCCCAGGCCGTGCTGAAGGAGGCGACACCGTTCTGTAACCAGCTCCTTGTTATATCAGATTTGACAGTACCATCCACAGCCTGGTGTCAGGCTCCAGGCTGTGCTGAAGGACGCGACACCGTTCTGTAACCAGCTCCTTGTTATATCAGATTTGACAGGACCATCCACAGCCTGGTGTCAGGCTCCAGGCCATGCTGAAGGAGGCGACACCGTTCTGTAACCAGCACCTTGTTCTATCAGATTTGACAGGACCATCCACAGCCTGGTGTCAGGCTCCAGGCCGTGCTGAAGGAGGTGAAACCGGTCTGTAACCAGCTCCTTGTTATATCAGATTTGACAGGACCATCCACAGCCTGGTGTCAGGCTCCAGGCCGTGCTGAAGGAGGTGACACCGGTCTGTAACCAGCTCCTTGTTATATCAGGTTTGACAGGACCACCCACAGCCTGGTGTCAGGCTCCAGGCCGTGCTGAAGGAGGCGACACCGTTCTGTAACCAGCTCCTTGTTATATCAGATTTGACAGGACCATCCACAGCCTGGTGTCAGGCTCCAGGCCGTGCTGAAGGAGGCGACACCGTTCTGTATCCAGCTCCTTGTTATATCAGATTTGACAGGACAATCCACAGCCTGGTGTAAGGCCCCAGGCCGTGCTGAAGGAGGCGACACCGTTCTGTAACCAGCTCAAATGCAAGGAGCATTACGGGTAAGGCAGATGAACTTAGAGCTTGGATTAGTACTTGGAACTATGATGTTGTTGCCATTACAGAGACCTGGTTGAGGGAAGGGCAGGATTGGCAGCTAAACGTTCCAGGATTTAGATGTTTCAGGCGGGATAGAGGGGGATGTAAAAGGGGAGGCGGAGTTGCGCTACTTGTTCAGGAGAGTATCACAGCTATACAGCGAGAGGACACCTCAGAGGGCAGTGAGGCTATATGGGTAGAGATCAGGAATAAGAAGGGTGCAGTCACAATGTTGGGGGTATACTACAGGCCTCCCAACAGCCAGCGGGAGATAGAGGAGCAGATAGGTAGACAGATTTTGGAAAAGAGTAAAAACAACAGGGTTGTGGTGATGGGAGACTTCAACTTCCACAATATTGACTGGGACTCACTTAGTGCCAGGGGCTTAGACGGGGCAGAGTTTGTAAGGAGCATCCAGGAGGGCTTCTTAAAACAATATGTAAACAGTCCAACTAGGGAAGAGGCGGTACTGGACCTGGTATTGGGGAATGAGCCCGGCCAGGTGGTAGATGTTTCAGTAGGGGAGCATTTCGGTAACAGTGACCACAATTCAGTAAGTTTTAAAGTACTGGTGGACAAGGATAAGAGTGGTCCGAGGATGAATGTGCTAAATTGGGGGAAGGCTAATTATAACAATATTAGGCGGGAACTGAAGAGCATAGATTGGGGGCGGATGTTTGAGGGCAAATCAACATCTGACATGTGGGAGGCTTTCAAGTGTCAGTTGATAGGAATACAGGACAGGCATGTTCCTGTGAGGAAGAAAGACAAATACGGCAATTTTCGGGAACCTTGGATGACGAATGATATTGTAGGCCTCGTCAAAAAGAAAAAGGAGGCATTTGTCAGGGCTAAAAGGCTGGGAACAGACGAAGCCTGTGTGGCATATAAGGAAAGTAGGAAGGAACTTAAGCAGGGAGTCAGGAGGGCTAGAAGGGGTCATGAAAAGTCATTGGCAAATAGGGTTAAGGAAAATCCCAAGGCTTTTTACACTTACATAAAAAGCAAGAGGGTAGCCAGGGAAAGGGTTGGCCCACTGAAGGATAGGCAAGGGAATCTATGTGTGGAGCCAGAGGAAATGGGCGAGGTACTAAATGAATACTTTGCATCAGTATTCACCAAAGAGAAGGAATTGGTAGATGTTGAGTCTGGAGAAGGGGGTGTAGATAGCCTGGGTCACATTGTGATCCAAAAAGACGAGGTGTTGGGTGTCTTAAAAAATATTAAGGTAGATAAGTCCCCAGGGCCGGATGGGATCTACCCCAGAATACTGAAGGAGGCTGGAGAGGAAATTGCTGAGGCCTTGACAGAAATCTTTGGATCCTCGCTGTCTTCAGGGGATGTCCCGGAGGACTGGAGAATAGCCAATGTTGTTCCTCTGTTTAAGAAGGGTGGCAGGGATAATCCCGGGAACTACAGGCCGGTGAGCCTTACTTCAGTGGTAGGGAAATTACTGGAGAGAATTCTTCGAGACAGGATCTACTCCCATTTGGAAGCAAATGGACGTATTGGTGAGAGGCAGCACGGTTTTGTGAAGGGGAGGTCGTGTCTCACTAACTTGATCGAGTTTTTCGAGGAGGTCACTAAGATGATTGATGCAGGTAGGGCAGTAGATGTTGTCTATATGGACTTCAGTAAGGCCTTTGACAAGGTCCCTCATGGTAGACTAGTACAAAAGGTGAAGTCACACGGGATCAGGGGTGAACTGGCAAGGTGGATACAGAACTGGCTAGGCCATAGAAGGCAGAGGGTAGCAATGGAGGGATGCTTTTCTAATTGGAGGGCTGTGACCAGTGGTGTTCCACAGGGATCAGTGCTGGGACCTTTGCTCTTTGTAGTATATATAAATGATTTGGAGGAAAATGTAACTGGTCTGATTAGTAAGTTTGCAGACGACACAAAGGTTGGTGGAATTGCGGATAGCGATGAGGACTGTCTGAGGATACAGCAGGATTTAGATTGTCTGGAGACTTGGGCGGAGAGATGGCAGATGGAGTTTAACCTGGACAAATGTGAGGTAATGCATTTTGGAAGGGCTAATGCAGGTAGGGAATATACAGTGAATGGTAGAACCCTCAAGAGTATTGAAAGTCAAAGAGATCTAGGAGTACAGGTCCACAGATCACTGAAAGGGGCTACACAGGTGGAGAAGGTAGTCAAGAAGGCATACGGCATGCTTGCCTTCATTGGCCGGGGCATTGAGTATAAGAATTGGCAAGTCATGTTGCAGCTGTATAGAACCTTAGTTAGGCCACACTTGGAGTATAGTGTTCAATTCTGGTCGCCACACTACCAGAAGGATGTGGAGGCTTTAGAGAGGGTGCAGAAGAGATTTACCAGAATGTTGCCTGGTATGGAGGGCATAAGCTATGAGGAGCGATTGAATAAACTCGGTTTGTTCTCACTGGAACGAAGGAGGTTGAGGGGCGACCTGATAGAGGTATACCAAATTATGAGGGGCATAGACAGAGTGGATAGTCAGAGGCTTTTCCCCAGGGTAGAGGGGTCAATTACTAGGGGGCATAGGTTTAAGGTGAGAGGGGCAAAGTTTAGAGTAGATGTACGAGGCAAGTTTTTTACGCAGAGGGTAGTGGGTGCCTGGAACTCACTACCGGAGGAGGTAGTGGAGGCAGGGACGATAGGGACATTTAAGGGGCATCTTGACAAATATATGAATAGGATGGGAATAGAAGGATACGGACCCAGGAAGTGTAGAAGATTGTAGTTTAGTCGGGCAGTATGGTCGGCACGGGCTTGGAGGGCCGAAGGGCCTGTTCCTGTGCTGTACATTTCTTTGTTCTTTGTTCTTTGTTGACACCGTTCTGTAACCAGCTCTTTGTTATATCAGATTTGACAGGACCACCCACACCCTGGTGTCAGGCTCCAGGCCGTGCCGAAGGAGGCGACACCGTTCTGTAACCAGCTCCTTGTTGTATCTGATTTGACAGGACCATCCACAGCCTGGTGTCAGGCTCCAGGCCGTGCTGAAGGAGGTGACACCGTTCTGTAACCAGCACCTTGTTGTATCAGATTTGACAGGACCATCCACATCCTGGTGTCAGGCTCCAGGCCGTGCTGAAGGAGGTGACACCGTTCTGTAACCAGCTCCTTGTTCTATCAGATTTGTCAGGACCATCCACAGCCTGGTGTCAGGCTCCAGCCCGTGCTGAAGGAGGCGACACCGTTCTGTAACCAGCTCCTTGTTATATCAGATTTGACAGGACCATCCACAGCCTGGTGTCAGGCTCCAGGCCGTGCTGAAGGAGGCGACACCGTTCTGTAACCAGCTCCTTGTTATATCAGATTTGACAGGACCATCCACAGCCTGGTGTCAGGCTCCAGGCCGTGCTGAAGGAGGCGACACCGTTCTGTAACCAGCTCCTTGTTATATCAGATTCGACAGGACCATCCACAGCCTGGTGTCAGGCTCCAGGCCGTGCTGAAGGAGGTGACACCGTTCTGTAACCAGCTCCTTGTTATATCAGATTTGACAGGACCATCCACAGCCTGGTGTCCGGCTCCAGGCCGTGCTGAAGGAGGCGACACCGTTCTGTAACCAGCACCTTGTTATATCAGATTTGACAGGACCATCCACAGCCTGGTGTCAGGCTCCAGGCCGTGCTGAAGGAGGCGACACCGTTCTGTAACCAGCTCCGTGTTATATCAAATTTCACAGGACCAGCCACAGCATGGCGTCAGGCTCCAGGCCGTGCTGAAGGAGGCAACACCGTTCTGTAACCAGCTCCTTGTTATATCAGATTTGAAAGGACCATCCACAGCCAGGTGTCAGGCTCCAGGCCGTGCTGAAGGAGGCGACACCGTACTGTAACCAGCTCCGTGTTATATCAGATTTGACAGGACCATCCACAGCATGGCGTCAGGCTCCAGGCCGTGCTGAAGGAGGCGACACCGTTCTGTAACCAGCTCCTTGTTATGTCAGATTTGAAAGGACCATCCACAGCCTGGTGTCAGGCTCCAGGCCGTGCTGAAGGAGGTGACACCGTTCTGTAACCAGCTCCTTGTTATATCAGTTTTGACAGGCCCATCCACAGGCTGGTGTCAGGCTCCAGGCCGTGCTGAAGGGGGTGACACCGTTCTGAAACCAGCTCCTTGTTATATCAGTTTTGACAGGCCCATCCACAGGCTGGTGTCAGGCTCCAGGCCGTGCTGAAGGAGGCGACACCGTTCTGTAACCAGCTCCTTGTTCTATCAGATTTGACAGGACCATCCACAGGCTGGTGTCAGGCTCCAGGCCGTGCTGAAGGAGGCGACACCGTTCTGTAACCAGCTCCTTGTTCTATCAGATTTGACAGGACCATCCACAGCCTGGTGTCAGACTCCAGGCCGTGCTGAAGGAGGCGACACCGTTCTGTAACGAGCTCCTTGTTATATCAGATTTGACAGGACCATCCACAGCCTGGTGTCAGGCTCCAGGCCGTGCTGATGGAGGTGTCACCGTTCTGTAACCAGCACCTTGTTCTATCAGATTTGACAGGACCATCCACAGCCTGGTGTCAGACTCCAGGCCGTGCTGATGGAGGTGTTACCGTTCTGTAACGAGCTCCTTGTTATATCAGATTTGACAGGACCATCCACAGCCTGGTGTCAGGCTCCAGGCCGTGCTGAAGGAGGCGACACCGTTCTGTAACCAGCTCCTTGTTATATCAGATTTGACAGGACCATCTACAGCCTGGTGTCAGGCTCCAGTTCGTGCTGAAGGAGGCGACACCGTTCTGTAACCAGCTCTTTGTTATATCAGATTTCACAGGACCATTCACAGCCTGGTGTCAGGCTCCAGGCCGTGCCGAAGGAGGCGACACCGTTCTGTAACCAGCTCCTTGTTGTATCTGATTTGACAGGACCATCCACAGCCTGTTGTCAGGCTCCAGGCCGTGCTGAAGGAGGCGACACCGTTCTGTAACCAGCTCCTTGTTATATCAGATTTGACAGGACCATCCACAGCCTGGTGTCAGGCTCCAGGCCGTGCTGAAGGAGGCGACACCGTTCTGTAACCAGCTCCTTGTTATATCAGATTTGACAAGACCATCCACAGCCTGGTGTCAGGCTCCAGGCCGTGCTGAAGGAGGCGACACCGTTCTGTAACCAGCTCCTTGTTATGTCAGATTTGAAAGGACCATCCACAGCCTGGTGTCAGTCTCCAGGCCATGCTGAAGGAGGTGACACCGTTCTGTAACGAGCTCCTTGTTATATCAGATTTGACAGGACCATCCACAGCCTGGTGTCAGGCTCCAGGCCGTGCTGAAGTAGGCGACATCGTTCTGTAACCAGCTCCGTGTTATATCAGATTTGACGGGACCACCCACAGCCAGGTGTCAGGCTCCAGGCCGTGCTGAAGGAGGCGACAACGTTCTGTAACCAGCTCCTTGTTATATCAGATTTGACAGGACCACCCACAGCCTGGTGTCAGGCTCCAGGCCGTGCTGAAGGAGGCGACACCGTTCTGTAACCAGCTCCTTGTTATATCAGATTTGACAGGACCATCCACAGCCTGGTGTCAGGCTCCAGGCCGTGCTGAAGGAGGCGACAGCGTTCTGTAACCAGCACCTTGTTATATCAGATTTGACAGGACCATCCACACTCTGGTGTCAGGCTCCAGGCCGTGCTGAAGGAGGCGACACCGTTCTGTAACCAGCTCCTTGTTATATCAGATTTGACAGGACCATCCACAGCCTGGTGTCAGGCTCCAGGCCGTGCTGAAGGAGGCGACACCGTTCTGTAACCAGCTCCGTGTTATATCAAATTTCACAGGACCAGCCACAGCCTGGTGTCAGGCTCCAGGCTGTGCTGAAGGAGGCGACACCGTTCTGTAACCAGCTACTTGTTATATCAGATTTGACAGGACCATCCACAGCCTGGCGTCAGGCTCCAGGCCGTGCTGAAGGAGGCAACACCGTTCTGTAACCAGCTACTTGTTATATCAGATTTGATAGGACCATCCACAGCCAGGTGTCAGGCTCCAGGCCGTGCTGAAGGAGGCGACACCGTACTGTAACCAGCTCCGTGTTATATCAGATTTGACAGGACCATCCACAGCATGGCGTCAGGCTCCAGGCCGTGCTGAAGGAGGCGACACCGTTCTGTAACCAGCTCCTTGTTATGTCAGATTTGAAAGGACCATCCACAGCCTGGTGTCAGTCTCCAGGCCATGCTGAAGGAGGTGACACCGTTCTGTAACGAGCTCCTTGTTATATCAGATTTGACAGGACCATCCACAGCCTGGTGTCAGGCTCCAGGCCGTGCTGAAGGAGGCGACATCGTTCTGTAACCAGCTCCGTGTTATATCAGATTTGACGGGACCACCCACAGCCTGGTGTCAGGCTCCAGGCCGTGCTGAAGGAGGCGACACCGTTCTGTAACCAGCTCCTTGTTATATCAGATTTGACAGGACCATCCACAGCCTGGTGTCAGGCTCCAGGCCGTGCTGAAGGAGGCGACACCGTTCTGTAACCAGCTCCTTGTTATATCAGATTCGACAGGACCATCCACAGCCTGGTGTCAGGCTCCAGGCCGTGCTGAAGGAGGTGACACCGTTCTGTAACCAGCTCCTTGTTATATCAGATTTTACAGGACCATCCACAGCCTGGTGTCCGGCTCCAGGCCGTGCTGAAGGAGGCGACACCGTTCTGTAACCAGCACCTTGTTATATCAGATTTGACAGGACCATCCACAGCCTGGTGTCAGGCTCCAGGCCGTGCTGAAGGAGGCGACACCGTTCTGTAACCAGCTCCGTGTTATATCAAATTTCACAGGACCAGCCACGGCCTGGTGTCAGGCTGCAGGCCGTGCTGAAGGAGGCAACACCGTTCTGTAACCAGCTCCTTGTTATATCAGATTTGAAAGGACCATCCACAGCCAGGTGTCATGCTCCAGGCCGTGCTGAAGGAGGCGACACCGTACTGTAACCAGCTCCGTGTTATATCAGATTTGACAGGACCATCCACAGCATGGCGTCAGGCTCCAGGCCGTGCTGAAGGAGGCGACACCGTTCTGTAACCAGCTCCTTGTTATGTCAGATTTGAAAGGACCATCCACAGCCTGGTGTCAGGCTCCAGGCCGTGCTGAAGGAGGTGACACCGTTCTGTAACCAGCTCCTTGTTATATCAGTTTTGACAGGCCCATCCACAGGCTGGTGTCAGGCTCCAGGCCGTGCTGAAGGAGGTGACACCGTTCTGAAACCAGCTCCTTGTTATATCAGTTTTGACAGGCCCATCCACAGGCTGGTGTCAGGCTCCAGGCCGTGCTGAAGGAGGCGACACCGTTCTGTAACCAGCTCCTTGTTCTATCAGATTTGACAGGACCATCCACAGGCTGGTGTCAGGCTCCAGGCCGTGCTGAAGGAGGCGACACCGTTCTGTAACCAGCTCCTTGTTCTATCAGATTTGACAGGACCATCCACAGCCTGGTGTCAGACTCCAGGCCGTGCTGAAGGATGCGACACCGTTCTGTAACGAGCTCCTTGTTATATCAGATTTGACAGGACCATCCACAGCCTGGTGTCAGGCTCCAGGCCGTGCTGATGGAGGTGTCACCGTTCTGTAACCAGCACCTTGTTCTATCAGATTTGACAGGACCATCCACAGCCTGGTGTCAGACTCCAGGCCGTGCTGATGGAGGTGTTACCGTTCTGTAACGAGCTCCTTGTTATATCAGATTTGACAGGACCATCCACAGCCTGGTGTCAGGCTCCAGGCCGTGCTGAAGGAGGTGACACAGTTCTGTAACCAGCTCCTTGTTATATGAGGTTTGACAGGACCATCTACAGCCTGGTGTCAGGCTCCAGTCCGTGCTGAAGGAGGCGACACCGTTCTGTAACCAGCTCTTTGTTATATCAGATTTCACAGGACCATTCACAGCCTGGTGTCAGGCTCCAGGCCGTGCCGAAGGAGGCGACACCGTTCTGTAACCAGCTCCTTGTTGTATCTGATTTGACAGGACCATCCACAGCCTGTTGTCAGGCTCCAGGCCGTGCTGAAGGAGGCGACACCGTTCTGTAACCAGCTCCTTGTTATATCAGATTTGACAGGACCATCCACAGCCTGGTGTCAGGCTCCAGGCCATGCTGAAGGAGGCGACACCGTTCTGTAACCAGCTCCTTGTTATATCAGATTTGACAAGACCATCCACAGCCTGGTGTCAGGCTCCAGGCCGTGCTGAAGGAGGCGACACCGTTCTGTAACCAGCTCCTTGTTATGTCAGATTTGAAAGGACCATCCACAGCCTGGTGTCAGTCTCCAGGCCATGCTGAAGGAGGTGACACCGTTCTGTAACGAGCTCCTTGTTATATCAGATTTGACAGGACCATCCACAGCCTGGTGTCAGGCTCCAGGCCGTGCTGAAGGAGGCGACATCGTTCTGTAACCAGCTCCGTGTTATATCAGATTTGACGGGACCACCCACAGCCTGGTGTCAGGCTCCAGGCCGTGCTGAAGGAGGCGACACCGTTCTGTAACCAGCTCCTTGTTATATCAGATTTGACAGGACCACCCACAGCCTGGTGTCAGGCTCCAGGCCGTGCTGAAGGAGGCGACACCGTTCTGTAACCAGCTCCTTGTTATATCAGATTTGTCAGGACCATCCACAGCCTGGTGTCAGGCTCCAGGCCGTGCTGAAGGAGGCGACAGCGTTCTGTAACCAGCACCTTGTTATATCAGATTTGACAGGACCATCCACACTCTGGTGTCAGGCTCCAGGCCGTGCTGAAGGAGGCGACACCGTTCTGTAACCAGCTCCTTGTTATATCAGATTTGACAGGACCATCCACAGCCTGGTGTCAGGCTCCAGGCCGTGCTGAAGGAGGCGACACCGTTCTGTAACCAGCTCCGTGTTATATCAAATTTCACAGGACCAGCCACAGCCTGGTGTCAGGCTCCAGGCTGTGCTGAAGGAGGCGACACCGTTCTGTAACCAGCTACTTGTTATATCAGATTTGACAGGACCATCCACAGCCTGGCGTCAGGCTCCAGGCCGTGCTGAAGGAGGCAACACCGTTCTGTAACCAGCTACTTGTTATATCAGATTTGATAGGACCATCCACAGCCAGGTGTCAGGCTCCAGGCCGTGCTGAAGGAGGCGACACCGTACTGTAACCAGCTCCGTGTTATATCAGATTTGACAGGACCATCCACAGCATGGCGTCAGGCTCCAGGCCGTGCTGAAGGAGGCGACACCGTTCTGTAACCAGCTCCTTGTTATGTCAGATTTGAAAGGACCATCCACAGCCTGGTGTCAGTCTCCAGGCCATGCTGAAGGAGGTGACACCGTTCTGTAACGAGCTACTTGTTATATCAGATTTGACAGGACCATCCACAGCCTGGTGTCAGGCTCCAGGCCGTGCTGAAGGAGGCGACATCGTTCTGTAACCAGCTCCGTGTTATATCAGATTTGACGGGACCACCCACAGCCTGGTGTCAGGCTCCAGGCCGTGCTGGAGGAGGCGACACCGTTCTGTAACCAGCTCCTTGTTATATCAGATTTGACAGGACCACCCACAGCCTGGTGTCAGGCTCCAGGCCGTGCTGAAGGAGGCGACACCGTTCTGTAACCAGCTCCTTGTTATATCAGATTTGACAGGACCATCCACAGCCTGGTGTCAGGCCCCAGGCCGTGCTGAAGGAGGCGACACCGTTCTGAAACCAGCTCCTTATTATATCAGATTTGACAGGCCCATCCACAGGCTGGTGTCAGGCTCCAGGCCATGCTGAAGGAGGCGACACCGTTCTGTAACCAGCACCTTGTTCTATCAGATTTGACAGGACCATCCACAGCCTGGTGTCAGACTCCAGGCCGTGCTGATGGAGGTGTCACCGTTCTGTAACGAGCTCCTTGTTATATCAGATTTGACAGGACCATCCACAGCCTGGTGTCAGGCTCCAGTCCGTGCTGAAGGAGGCGACACCGTTCTGTAACCAGCTCCTTGTTATATCAGATTTGACAGGACCATCCACAGCCTGGTGTCAGGCTCCAGGCCGTGCTGAAGGAGGCGACACAGTTCTGAAACCAGCTCCTTGTTATATCAGATTTGACAGGCCCATCCACAGGCTGGTGTCAGGCTCCAGGCCGTGCTGAAGGAAGCGACACCGTTCTGTAACCAGCTCTTTGTTATATCAGATTTCACAGGACCAGTCACAGCCTGGTGTCAGGCTCCAGGCCGTGCCGAAGGAGGCGACACCGTTCTGTAACCAGCTCCTTGTTGTATCTGATTTGACAGGACCATCCACAGCCTGGTGTCAGGCTCCAGGCCGTGCTGAAGGAGGCGACACCGTTCTGTAACCAGCTCCTTGTTATATCAGATTTGACAGGACCATCCACAGCCTGGTGTCAGGCTCCAGGCCGTGCTGAAGGAGGCGACACCGTTCTGTAACCAGCTCCTTGTTATATCAGATTTGACAGGACCATCCACAGCCTGGTGTCAGGCTCCAGGCCGTGCTGAAGGAGGCGACATCGTTCTGTAACCAGCTCCGTGTTATATCAGATTTGACGGGACCACCCACAGCCTGGTGTCAGGCTCCAGGCCGTGCTGAAGGAGGCGACATCGTTCTGTAACCAGCTCCGTGTTATATCAGATTTGACAGGCCCATCCACAGCTTGGTGTCAGGCTCCAGGCCGTGCTGAAGGAGGCGACACCGTTCTGTAACCAGCACCTTGTGATATCAGATTTGACAGGACAATCCACAGCCTGATGTCAGGCTCCAGGCCGTGCTGAAGGAGGCGACACCGTTCTGTAACCAGCTCCGTGTTATATCAGATTTGACAGGACCATCCACAGCCTGGTGTCAGGCTCCAGGCCGTGCTGAAGGAGGCGACACCGTTCAGAAACCAGCTCCTTGTTATATCAGGTTTGACAGGACCATCCACAGGCTGGTGTCAGGCTCCAGGCCGTGCTGAAGGAGGCGACACCGTTCTGTAACCAGCACCTTGTTGTATCAGATTTGACAGGACCATCCACAGCCTGGTGTCAGGCTCCAGGCCGTGCTGAAGGAGGTGACACCGTTCTGTAACCAGCTCCTTGTTATATCAGATTTGACAGGACCATCCACAGCCTGGTGTCAGGCTCCAGGCCGTGCTGAAGGAGGCGACAGCGTTCTGTAACCAGCTCCTTGTTATGTCAGATTTGACAGGACCATCCACAGCCTGCTGTCAGGCTCCAGGCCGTACTGAAGGAGGTGACACCGTTCTGTAACCAGCTCCTTGTTATATCAGATTTGACAGGACCATCCACAGCCTGGTGTCAGGCTCCAGGCCGTGCTGAAGGAGGCGACACCGTTCTGTAACCAGCTCCTTGTTATATCAGATTTGGCAGGACCATCCACAGCCTGGTGTCAGGCTCCAGGCCGAGCTGAAGGAGGTGACACCGTTCTGTAACCAGCTCCTTGTTATATCAGATTTGACAGGACCATCCACAGCCTGGTGTCAGGCACCAAGCCGTGCTGAAGGAGGCGACAGCGTTCTGTAACCAGCTCCTTGTTATATCAGATTTGACAGGACCATCCACAGCCTGGTGTCAGGCTCCAGGCCGTGCTGAAGGAGGCGACACCGTTCTGTAACCAGCTCCTTGTTGTATCAGATTTGACAGGACCATCCACAGCCTGGTGTCAGGCTCCAGGCCGTGCTGAAGGAGGCGACACCGTTCTGTAACCAGCTCCTTGTTATATCAGATTTGACAGGACCATCCACAGCCTGGTGTCAGGCTCCAGGCCGTGCTGAAGGAGGCGACATCGTTCTGGAACCAGCTCCGTTTTATATCAGATTTGACGGTACCACCCACAGCCTGGTGTCAGGCTCCAGGCCGTGCTGAAGGAGGCGACACCGTTCTGTAACCAGCACCTTGTTATATCAGATTTGACAGGACCATCCACAGCCTGGTGTCAGGCTCCAGGCCGTGCTGAAGGAGGCGACACCGTTCTGTAACCAGCTCCTTGTTATGTCAGATTTGACAGGACCATCCACAGCCTGGTGTCAGGCTCCAGGCCGTACTGAAGGAGGTGACACCGTTCTGTAACCAGCTCCTTGTTATATCAGATTTGACAGGACCATCCACAGCCTGGTGTCAGGCTCCAGGCCGTGCTGAAGGAGGCGACACCGTTCTGTATCCAGCTCCTTGTTATATCAGATTTGACAGGACCATCCACAGCCTGGTGTCAGGCTCCAGGCCGTGCTGAAGGAGGTGACACCGTTCAGTAACCAGCTCCTTGTTATATCAGATTTGACAGGATCATCCACAGCCTGGTGTCAGGCTCCAGGCCGTGCTGAAGGAGGCGACACCGTTCTGTAACCAGCTCCTTGTTGTATCAGATTTGACAGGACCATCCACAGCATGGCGTCAGGCTCCAGGCCGTACTGAAGGAGGCGACACCGTTCTGTAACCAGCTCCTTGTTGTATCAGATTTGACAGGACCATCCACAGCCTGGTGTCAGGCTCCAGGCCGTGCTGAAGGAGGCGACACCATTCTGTAACCAGCTCCTTGTTATATCAGATTTGACAGGACCATCCACAGCCTGGTGTCAGGCTCCAGGCCGTGCTGAAGGAGGTGACACCGTTCTGTAACCAGCTCCTTGTTATATCAGATTTGACAGGACCATCCACAGACTGGTGTCAGGCTCCAGGCCGTGCTGAAGGAGGTGACACCGTTCTGTAACCAGCTCCTTGTTATATCAGATTTGACAGGACCATCCACAGACTGGTGTCAGGCTCCAGGCCGTGCTGAAGGAGGCGACACAGTTCTGAAACCAGCTCCTTGTTATATCAGATTTGACAGGCCCATCCACAGGCTGGTGTCAGGCTCCAGGCCGTGCTGAAGGAGGTGACACCGTTCTGTAACCAGCACCGTGTTGTATCAGATTTGACAGGACCATCCACAGCCTGGTGTCAGGCTCCAGGCCGTGCTGAAGGAGGCGACACAGTTCTGAAACCAGCTCCTTGTTATATCAGATTTGACAGGCCCATCCACAGGCTGTTGTCAGGCTCCAGGCCGTGCTGAAGGAGGTGACACCGCTCTGTAACCAGCACCGTGTTATATCAGATTTGACAGGCCCATCCACAGGCTGGTGTCAGGCTCCAGGCCGTGCTGAAGGAGGTGACACCGTTCTGTAACCAGCTCCTTGTTGTATAAGATTTGACAGGACCATCCACAGCCTGGTGTCAGGCTCCAGGCCGTGCTGAAGGAGGTGACACCGTTCTGTAACCAGCTCTTTGTTGTATCAGATTTGACAGGACCATCCACACCCTGGTGTCAGGCTCCAGGCCGTGCTGAAGGAGGCGACACCGTTCTGTAACCAGCTCCTTGTTATATCAGATTTGACAGGACCATCCACAGCCTGGTGTAAGGCTCCAGGCCGTGCTGAAGGAGGCAACATCGTTCTGTAACCAGCACCGTGATATATCAGATTTGGCAGGCCCACCCACAGCCTGGTGTCAGGCTCCAGGCTGTGCTGAAGGAGGCGACAGCATTCTGTAACCAGCTCCTTGTTATATCAGGTTTGACAGCACCATCCACACTCTGGTGTCAGGCTCCAGGCCGTGCTGAAGGAAACCCATCCTCAGCATCTCCACTCACCTTCCAATAACACAACCTGCAGAAACCCATTCTCAGCATCTTCACTAACCTCCCAATAACACAACCTGCAGAATCCTATCCTCAGCATCTCCACTCACCTCCCAATAACACAACCTGCAGAAACCCATCCTCAGCATCTCCACTCACCTTCCAATAACACAACCTTCAGAAACCCATCCTCAGCATCTCCACTCACCTCCCAATAACACAACCTGCAGAAACCCATCCTCAGCATCTCCACTCACTTTCCAATAACACAACCTGCAGAACCCATCCTCAGCATCTTCAATCACCTCCCAATAACACAACCTGCAGAAACCCATCCTCAGAATCGTCACTCATCTCCCAATAACACAACCTGCAGAAACCCATCCTCAGCATCTCTACTGACCTTCCAATAACACAACCTGCAGAAACACATCCTCAGCTTCTTCACTCACCTCCCAAGAACACAACCTGCAGAAACCTATCCTCAGCATCTCCACTCAGCTCCCAATAACACAACCTGCAGAAACCAATCCTCAGCATCTTCACTCACCTCCCAATAAATCAACCTGCAGAAACCCATCCTCAGAATCGTCACTCATCTCCCAATAACACAACCTGCAGAAACCCATCCTCAGCATCACCACTCACCACCCAATAACACAACCTGCAGAAACCCATCCTCAGCATCTCCACTCACCTCCCAATAACACAACATGCAGAAACCCATCCTCAGCATCACCACTCACCTCCCAATAACACAACCTGCAGAAACCCATCCTCAGCATCTTCACTCACCTCCCAATAACACAACCTGCAGAAATCCATCCTCAGCATCTCCACTCACGTCCCAATAACACAACCTGCAGAAACCCATTCTCAGCATCTTCCCTAACCTCCCAATAATAGAACCTGCAGAAACCCATCTTCTGCATCTCCACTCACCTCCCAACAACACAACCTGCAGATACCCATTCTCAGCATTTCCACTCATCTCCCAATAATACAACCTGCAGTAACCCATCCTCAGCATCTTCCCTAACCGCCCAATAACACAACCTGCAGAAACCCATCATCAGCATCTACACTAACCTCCCAATAACACAACCTGCAGAAACCCATCCTCAGCATCTTCAAAAATCATCCAATAACACAACCTGCAGAAACCCATGCTCAGCATCTCCACTAATCTTCCAATAACACAACCTGCAGAAACCCATCCTCAGCATCTTCACAAACCTTCCAATAACACAACCTGCAGAAACCCATCCTCTGCATCTCCACTCGCCTCCCAATAACACAACCTGCAGAAACCCATCCTCAGCATCTTCCCTAACCTCCCAATAACACAACCTGCAGATACACATTCTCAGCATTTCCACTCATCTCCCAATAACACAACCTGCAGAATCCCATCCTCAGCATCTCCACCCACCCCCCAATAACACAACCTGCAGAAACCCATCCTCAGCATCTCCACTCAACTTCCAATAACACAACCTGCAGAAACCCATCCTCAGCATCTCCACTCACCTCCCAATAACACAAACTGCTGAAACCCATCCACAGCATCTCCACTCACCTCCCAATAACACAACCTGCGGAAACCCATCCTCAGTATCTCCACTCACCTTCCAATAACACAACCTGCAGAAACCCATCCTCAGCATCTTCACTCAACTTCCAATAACACAAAGTGCAGAAACCCATCCTCAGCATCTTCACTCACCTCCCAATAACACAACCTGCAGAAACCCATCCCCAACATCTTCACTAACCACCCAATAACACAACCTGCAGAATCCTATCCTCAGCATCTCCACTCACCTCCCAATAACACAAACTGCAGAAACCCATCCTCAGCATCTTCACTAACCTTCCAATAACACAACCTGCAGAAACCCATCCTCAGCATCTTCACAAATCTTCCAATAACACAACCTGCAGAAACCCATCCTCAGCACCTCCACACCTCCCAATAACACAACCTGCAGAAACCCATCCTCAGCATCTTCACTAACCTTCCAATAACACAACCTGGAAACCCATCCTCAGCATCTTCACAAATCTTCCAATAACACAACCTGCAGAAACCCATCCTCAGCATCTCCACACCTCCCAATAACACAACCTGCAGAACCCATCCTCAGCACCTTAACTAATCTTCCAATAACACAACCTGCAGAAACCCATCCACAACATATTCACTAACCTTCCAATAACACGACCTGCAGAAACCCATCCTCAGCATCTTCACTCACCTTCCAATAACACAAACTGGAGAAACCCATCCTCAGCATCTTCACTCACCTTCCAATAACACAAACTGGAGAAACCCATCCTCAGCATCTTCACTAACCTCCCAATAACACAACCTGCAGAATCCTATCCTCAGCATCTCCACTCATCTCCCAGTAACACAACCTGCAGAAACCCATCCTCAGCATCTCCACTCACCCCCCAATAACACAACCTGCAGAAACCCATCCTCAGCATTTCCACTCAACTTCCAATAACACAACCTGCAGAAACCCATCCTCAGCATCTTCAAAAATCTTCCAATAACTCAACCTGCAGAATCCCATCCTCTGCATCTCCACTCGCCTCCCAATAGCACAACCTGCAGAAACCCATCCTCAGCATCTTCCCTAACCTCCCAATAACACAACCTGCGGATACACATTCTCAGCATTTCCACTCATCTCCCAATAACACAACCTGCAGAAACCCATCCTCAGCATCTCCACCCACCCCCCAATAATACAACCTGCAGAAACCCATCCTCAGCATCTCCACTCAACGTCCAATAACACAACCTGCAGAAACCCATCCTCAGCATCTCCACTCACCTCCCAATAGCACAAACTGCTGAAACCCATCCACAGCATCTCCACTCACCTCCCAATAACACAACCTGCAGAAACCCATCCTCAGTATCTCCACTCACCTTCCAATAACACAACCTGCAGAAACCCATCCTCAGCATCTTCACTCACCTTCCAATAACACAAACTCCAGAAACCCATCCTCAGCATCTTCACTCACCTCCCAATAACACAACCTGCAGAAACCCATCCCCAACATCTTCACTAACCTCCCAATAACACAACCTGCAGAATCCTATCCTCAGCATCTCCACTCACCTCCCAAAAACACAAACTGCAGAAACCCATCCACAGCATCTCCACTCACCTCCCAATAACACAACCTGCAGAATCCCATCCTCCGCATCTTCACTAACCTTCCAATAACACAACCTGCAGAAACCCATCCTCAGCATCTTCACAAATCTTCCAATAACACAACCTGCAGAAACCCATCCTCAGCATCTCCACTCACCTCCCAATAACACAACCTGCAGAAACCCATCCTCAGCATCTCCACTCACTTTCCAATAACACAACCTGCAGAACCCATCCTCAGCACCTTAACTAATCTTCCAATAACACAACCTGCAGAAACCCATCCACAACATATTCACTAACCTTCCAATAACACGACCTGCAGAAACCCATCCTCAGCATCTTCACTCACCTTCCAATAACACAAACTGGAGAAACCCATCCTCAGCATCTTCACTCACCTCCCAATAACACAACCTGCAGAAACCCATCCCCAACATCTTCACTAACCTCCCAATAACACAACCTGCAGAATCCTATCCTCAGCATCTCCACTCATCTCCCAATAACACAACCTGCAGAAACCCATCATCAGCATCTCCTCTCACCCCCCAATAACACAACCTGCAGAAACCCATCCTCAGCATCTCCTCTCAACTTCCAATCACACAACCTGCAGAAACCCATCCTCAGCATCTCCACTCACCTCCCAATAACACAAACTGCTGAAACCCATCCACAGCATCTCCACTCACCTCCCAATAACACAACCTGCAGAAACCCATCCTCAGTATCTCCAGTCACCTTCCAATAACACAACCTACAGAAACCCATCCTCAGCATCTTCACTCACCTTCCAATAACACAAACTGCAGAAACCCATCCTCAGCATCTTCACTCACCTCCCAATAACACAACCTGCAGAAACCCATCCCCAACATCTTCACTGACCTCCCAATAACACAACCTGCAGAATCCTATCCTCAGCATCTCCACTCACCTCCCAATAACACAACCTGCAGAAACCCATTCTCCGCATCTTCACTCACCTCCCAATAACACAACCTGCAGAAACCCATCCTCAGCATCTCCATCCACCTTCCAATAACACAACCTGCAGAAATCCATTCTCAGCATCTTCACTAACCTCCCAATAACACAACCTGCAGAAACCCATTCTCAGCATCTTCACTCACCTCCCAATAACACAACCTGCAGAAACCCATCCTCAGCATCTCCACTCACCTTCCAATAACACAACCTGCAGAAACCCATCCTTAGCATCTTCACAAATCTTCCAATAACACAACCTGCAGAAACCCATCCTCAGCATCTCCACTCACCTCCCAATAACACAACCTGCAGAAACCCATCCTCAGCATCTCCACTCACTTTCCAATAACACAACCTGCAGAACACATCCTCAGCACCTTAACTAATCTTCCAATAACACAATCTGCAGAAACCCATCCACAACATATTCACTAACCTTCCAATAACTCAACCTGCAGAAACCCATTCTCAGCATCTTCACTCACCTCCCAATAACACAACCTGCAGAAACCCATGCTCAGCATCTCCACTAACCTCCCAATAACACAACCTGCAGAAACACATCCTCAGCATTTCCACTTACGTCCCAATAACACAACCTGCAGAACGCAATCCTCAGCATCTTCCCTAACCTCCGAATAACACAACCTGCAGAAACCCATTCTCAGCATCTTCACTCACCTCCCAATAACACAACCTGCAGAAACCCATCCTCAGCATCTCCACCCACCTTCCAATAACACAACCTGCAGAAACCCATCCTCAGCATCTTCCCTAACCGCCCAATAACACAACCTGCAGAAACCCATCATCAGCATCTACACTAACCTAACAATAACACAACCTGCAGAAACCCATCCTCAGCATCTTCAAAAATCATCCAATAACACAACCTGCAGAAACCCATGCTCAGCATCTCCACTAATCTTCCAATAACACAACCTGCAGAAACCCATCCTCTGCATCTCCACTCGCCTCCCAATAACACGACCTGCAGAAACCCATCCTCAGCATCTTCACAAACCTTCCAATAACACAACCTGCAGAAACCCATCCTCTGCATCTCCACTCGCCTCCCAATAACACAACCTGCAGAATCCTATCCTCAGCATCTCCACTCATCTCCCAGTAACACAACCTGCAGAAACCCATCCTCAGCATCTCCACTCACCCCCCAATAACACAACCTGCAGAAACCCATCCTCAGCAT
This sequence comes from Scyliorhinus torazame, assembly GCF_047496885.1. Lineage (NCBI taxonomy): Eukaryota > Metazoa > Chordata > Chondrichthyes > Carcharhiniformes > Scyliorhinidae > Scyliorhinus > Scyliorhinus torazame. Next base: position 319,022 of record NW_027307884.1, on the reverse strand, counting down.
ATCCACCCAACTTCCAATAGCACGACCTGCAGAAACCCATCCTCAGCATCTTCACAAACCTTCCAATAACACAACCTGCAGAAACCCATCCTCTGCATCTCCACTCGCCTCCCAATAACACAACCTGCAGAATCCTATCCACAGCATCTCCACTCATCTCCCAGTAACACAACCTGCAGAAACCCATCCTCAGCATCTCCACTCACCCCCCAATAACACAACCTGCAGAAACCCATCCTCAGCATTTCCACCCAACTTCCAATAACACAACCTGCAGAAACCCATCCTCAGCATCTTCAAAAATCTTCCAATAACTCAACCTGCAGAAACCCATCCTCTGCATCTCCACTCGCCTCCCAATAACACAACCTGCAGAAACCCATCCTCAGCATCTCCACCCACCCCCCAATAACACAACCTTCAGAAACCCATCCTCAGCATCTCCACTCAACTTCCAATAACACAACCTGCAGAAACCCATCCTCAGCATCTCCACTCACCTCCCAATAGCACAAACTGCTGAAACCCATCCACAGCATCTCCACTCACCTCCCAATAACACAACCTGCAGAAACCCATCCTCAGTATCTCCACTCACCTTCCAATAACACAACCTGCAGAAACCCATCCTCAGCATCTTCACTCACCTTCCAATAACACAAACTCCAGAAACCCATCCTCAGCATCTTCACTCACCTCCCAATAACACAACCTGCAGAAACCCATCCCCAACATCTTCACTAACCTCCCAATAACACAACCTGCAGAATCCTATCCTCAGCATCTCCACTCACCTCCCAATAACACAAACTGCAGAAACCCATCCACAGCATCTCCACTCACCTCCCAATAACACAACCTGCAGAATCCCATCCTCTGCATCTTCACTAACCTTCCAATAACACAACCTGCAGAAACCCATCCTCAGCATCTTCACAAATCTTCCAATAACACAACCTGCAGAAACCCATCCTCAGCATCTCCACTCACCTCCCAATAACACAACCTGCAGAAACCCATCCTCAGCATCTCCACTCACTTTCCAATAACACAACCTGCAGAACCCATCCTCAGCACCTTAACTAATCTTCCAATAACACAACCTGCAGAAACCCATCCACAACATATTCACTAACCTTCCAATAACACGACCTGCAGAAACCCATCCTCAGCATCTTCACTCACCTTCCAATAACACAAACTGGAGAAACCCATCCTCAGCATCTTCACTCACCTCCCAATAACACAACCTGCAGAAACCCATCATCAGTATCTCCACTCACCTTCCAATAACACAACCTGCAGAAACCCATCCTCAGCATCTTCACTCACCTTCCAATAACACAAACTGGAGAAACCCATCCTCAGCATCTTCACTCACCTCCCAATAACACAACCTGCAGAAACCCATCCCCAACATCTTCACTAACCTCCCAATAACACAACCTGCAGAATCCTATCCTCAGCATCTCCACTCACCTCCCAATAACACAACCTGCAGAAACCCATCCTCAGCATCTCCACTCACCCCCCAATAACACAACCTGCAGAAACCCATCCTCAGCATCTCCACTCAACTTCCAATCACACAACCTGCAGAAACCCATCTTCAGCATCTCCACTCACCTCCCAATAACACAAACTGCTGAAACCCATCCACAGCATCTCCACTCACCTCCCAATAACACAACCTGCAGAAACCCATCCTCAGTATCTCCAGTCACCTTCCAATAACACAACCTGCAGAAACCCATCCTCAGCATCTTCACTCACCTTCCAATACCAGCTCCTTGTTATATCAGATTTGACAGGACCATCCACAGCCTGGTGTCAGGCTCCAGGCCGTGCTGAAGGAGGCGACACCGTTCTGTAACCAGCTCCTTGTTATATCGGATTTGACAGGACCATCCACAGCCTGGTGTCAGGCTCCAGGCCGTGCTGAAGGAGGCGACACCGTTCTGTAACCAGCTCCTTGTTATATCAGATTTGACAGGACTATCCACAGCCTGGTGTCAGGCTCCAGGCCGTGCTGAAGGAGGTGACACCGTTCTGTAACCAGCACCTTGTTATATCAGATTTGACAGGACCATCCGCAGCCTGGTGTCAGGCTCCAGGCCGTGCTGAAGGAGGCGTCACCGTTCTGTAACCAGCTCCTTGTTACATCAGATTTGACAGGACCATCCACAGCCTGGTGTCAGGCTCCAGGCCGCGCTGAAGGAGGTGACACCGTTCTGTAACCAGCTCCTGGTTATGTCAGATTTGACAGGCCCATCCACAGCCTGGTTTCAGGCTCCAGGCCGTGCTGAAGGAGGCGACACCGTACTGTAACCAGCTCCTTGTTATATCAGATTTGACAGGACCATCAACAGCCTGGTGTCAGGCTGCAGGCCGTGCTGAAGGATGTGACACCGTTCTGTAACCAGCTCCTTGTTATATCAGATTTGACAGGACCATCCACAGCCTGGTGTCAGGCTCCAGGCCGTGCTGAAGGAGGCGACACAGTTCTGTAACCAGCTCCTAGTTATATCAGATTTGACAGGACCATCCACAGCCTGGTGTCAGGCTCCAGGCCGTGCTGAAGGAGGTGACACCATTCTGTAACCAGCTCCTAGTTATATCAGATTTGACAGGACCATCCACAGCCTGGTGTCAGGCTCCAGGCCGTGCTGAAGGAGGCGACACCGTTCTGTAACCAGCTCCTTGTTATATCAGATTTGACAGGACCATCCACAGCCTGTTGTCAGGCTCCAGGCAGTGCTGAAGGAGGCGACACCGTTCTGTAACCAGCTCCTTGTTGTATCAGATTAGACAGGATCATCCACAGCCTGGTGTCAGGCTCCAGGCCGTGCTGAAGGAGGCGACACCGTTCTGTAACCAGTTCCGCGTTGTATCAGATTTGACAGGACCATCCACTGCCTGGTGTCAGGCTCCAGGCAGTGCTGAAGGAGGCGACACCGTTCTGTAACCAGCTCCTTGTTGTATCAGATTTGACAGGATCATCCACAGCCTGGTGTCAGGCTCCAGGCCGTGCTGAAGGAGGCGACACCGTTCTGTAACCAGTTCCGTGTTGTATCAGATTTGACAGGACCATCCACAGCCTGGTGTCAGGCTCCAGGCCGTGCTGAAGGAGGTGATACCGTTCTGTAACCAGCTCCTTGTTATATCAGATTTGACAGGACCATCCACAGCCTGGTGTCAGGCTCCAGGCTGTGCTGAAGGAGGCGACACCGTTCTGTAACCAGTTCCGTGTTGTATCAGATTTGACAGCACCATCCACAGCCTGGTGTCAGGCTCCAGGCCGTGCTGAAGGAGGCGACACCGTTCAGTAACCAGCTCCTTGTTATCTCAAATTTGACAGGACCATCCACAGCCTGGTGTCAGGCTCCAGGCACTGCTGAAGGAGGCGACACCGTTCTGTAACCATCTCCGTGTTATATCAGATTTGACAGGACCATCCACAGCCTGGTGTCAGGCTCCAGGCCGTGCTGAAGGAGGCGACACCGTTCTGTAACCAGTTCCGTGTTGTATTATATTTGACAGGACCATCCACAGCCTGGTGTCAGGCTTCAGGCCGTGCTGAAGGAGGTGACACCGTTCTGTAACCAGCACCATGTTATATCAGATTTGACAGGGCCATCCACAGCCTGGTGTCAGGTTCCAGGCCGTGCTGAAGGAGGCAACACCGTTCTGTAACCAGCTCCTTGTTATATCAGATTTGACAGGACCATCCACAGCCTGGTGTCAGGCTCCAGGCCGTGCTGAAGGAGGCGACACCGTTCTGTAACCAGCTCCTTGTTATATCAGATTTGACAGGACCATCCACAGCCTGGTGTCAGGCTCCAAACCGTGCTGAAGGAGGCGACACCGTTCTGTAACCAGCTCCCTGTTATATCAGATTTGACAGGACCAATCACAGTCTGGTAACAGGCTCCAGGCCGTGCTGAAGGAGGTGACACCGTTCTGTAACCAGCTCCTTGTTGTATCAGATTTGACAGGACCTTCCACAGCCTGGTGTCAGGCTCCAGGCCGTGCTGAAGGAGGCGACACCGTTCAGTAACCAGCTCCTTGTTATCTCAAATTTGACAGGACCATCCACAGCCTGGTTTCAGGCTCCAGGCCGTGCTGAAGGAGGCGACACCGTTCTGTAACCAGCTCCTTGTTATATCAGATATGACAAGGACCATCCACAGCCTGGTGTCAGGCTCCAGGCCGTGCTGAAGGAGGCGACACCGTTCTGTAACCAGCTCCTTGTTATATCAGATTTGACAGGACCATCCACAGCCTGGTGTCAGGCACCAGGCCGTGCTGAAGGAGGCGACACCGTTCTGTAATCAGCTCCTTGTTATATCAGATTTGACAGGACCATCCACAGCCTGGTGTCAGGCTCCAGGCACTGCTGAAGGAGGCGACACCGTTCTGTAACCAGCTCCGTGTTATATCAGATTGGACAGGACCATCCACAGCCTGGTGTCAGGCTCCAGGCCGTGCTGAAGGAGGTGACACCGTTCTGTAACCAGCTCCTTGTTATATCAGATTTGACAGGACCATCCACAGCATGGTGTCAGGCTCCAGGCCGTGCTGAAGGAGGCGACACCGTTCTGTAACCAGCTCCTTGTTATATCAGATTTGACAGGACCATCCACAGCCTGGTGTAAGGCCCCAGGCCGTGCTGAAGGAGGCGACACCGTTCTGTAACAAGCTCCTTGTTATATCAGATTTGACAGGACCATCCACAGCCTGGTGTCAGGCTCCAGGCCGTGCTGAAGGAGGCGACACCGTTCTGTAACCAGCACCTTGTTCTATCAGATTTGACAGTACCACCAACAGCCTGGTGTCAGGCTCCAGGCCGTGCTGATGGAGGTGTCACCGTTCTGTAACCAGCTCCTTGTTATATCAGATTTGACAGGACCATCCACAGCCTGGTGTCAGGCTCCAGTCCGTGCTGAAGGAGGTGACACCGTTCTGTAACCAGCTCCTTGTTATATCAGGTTTGACAGGACCATCTACAGCCTGGTGTCAGGCTCCAGTCCGTGCTGAAGGAGGCGACACCGTTCTGTAACCAGCTATTTGTTATATCAGATTTGACAGGACCATTCACAGCCTGGTGTCAGGCTCCAGGCCGTGCCGAAGGAGGCGACACCGTTCTGTAACCAGCTCCTTGTTGTATCTGATTTGACAGGACCATCCACAGCCTGGTGTCAGGCTCCAGGCCGTGCTGAAGGAGGCGACACCGTTCTGTAACCAGCTCCTTGTTATATCAGATTTGACAAGACCATCCACAGCCTGGTGTCAGGCTCCAGGCCGTGCTGAAGGAGGCGACACCTTTCTGTAACCAGCCCCTTGTTATATCAGATTTGACAGGACCATCCACAGCCTGGTGTCAGGCTCCAGGCCGTGCTGAAGGAGGTGACACCGTTCTGTAACCAGCACCTCGTTGCATCAGATTTGACAGGACAATCCACATCCTGGTGTCAGGCTCCAGGCCGTGCTGAAGGAGGTGACACCGTTCTGTAACCAGCTCCTTGTTGTATCAGATTTGACAGGACCATCCACAGCCTGGTGTCAGGCTCCAGGCCGTGCTGAAGGAGGCGACACCGTTCTGTAACCAGCACCTTGTTATATCAGATTTGTCAGGACCATCCACAGCCTGGTGTCAGGCTCCAGGCCGTGCTGAAGGAGGCGACACCGTTCTGTAACCAGCTCCTTGTTATATCAGATTTGACAAGACCATCCACAGCCTGGTGTCAGGCTCCAGGCCGTGCTGAAGGAGGCGACACCTTTCTGTAACCAGCCCCTTGTTATATCAGATTTGACAGGACCATCCACAGCCTGGTGTCAGGCTCCAGGCCGTGCTGAAGGAGGTGACACCGTTCTGTAACCAGCACCTTGTTGTATCAGATTTGACAGGACCATCCACATCCTGGTGTCAGGCTCCAGGCCGTGCTGAAGGAGGTGACAACGTTCTGTAACCAGCTCCTTGTTGTATCAGATTTGACAGGACCATCCACAGCCTGGTGTCAGGCTCCAGGCCATGCTGAAGGAGGCGACACCGTTCTGTTCCCAGCACCTTGTTCTATCAGATTTGACAGGACCATCCACAGCCTGGTGTCAGGCTCCAGGCCGTGCTGATGGAGGTGTCACCGTTCTGTAACCAGCTCCTTGTTATATCAGATTTGACAGGACCATCCACAGCCTGGTGTCAGGCTCCAGGCCGTGCTGAAGGAGGCGACACCGTTCTGTAACCAGCTCCTTGTTATATCAGATTTGACAGGACCATCCACAGCCTGCTGTCAGACTCCAGGCCGTGCTGAAGGAGGTGAAACCGGTCTGTAACCAGCTCCTTGTTATATCAGATTTGACAGGACCATCCACAGGCTGGTGTCAGGCTCCAGGCCGTGCTGAAGGAGGTGACACCGGTCTGTAACCAGCTCCTTGTTATATCAGGTTTGACAGGACCATCCACAGCCTGGTGTCAAGCTCCAGGCCGTGCTGAAGGAGGCGACACCGTTCTGTAACCAGCTCCTTGTTATATCAGATTTGACAGGACCATCCACAGCCTGGTGTCAGGCTCCAGGCCATGCTGAAGGAGGCGACACCGTTCTGTAACCAGCTCCTTGTTATATCAGATTTGACAGGACCATCCACAGCCTGGTGTCAGGCTCCAGTCCGTGCTGAAGGAGGTGACACCGTTCTGTAACCAGCTCCTTGTTATATCAGGTTTGACAGGACCATCTACAGCCTGGTGTCAGGCTCCAGTCCGTGCTGAAGGAGGCGACACCGTTCTGTAACCAGCTCTTTGTTATATCAGATTTGACAGGACCATTCACAGCCTCGTGTCAGGCTCCAGGCCGTGCCGAAGGAGGCGACACCGTTCTGTAACGAGCTCCTTGTTGTATCTGATTTGACAGGACCATCCACAGCCTGGTGTCAGGCTCCAGGCCGTGCTGAAGGAGGCGACACCGTTCTGTAACCAGCTCCTTGTTATATCAGATTTGACAAGACCATCCACAGCCTGGTGTCAGGCTCCAGGCCGTGCTGAAGGAGGCGACACCTTTCTGTAACCAGCCCCTTGTGATATCAGATTTGACAGGACCATCCACAGCCTGGTGTCAGGCTCCAGGCCGTGCTGAAGGAGGTGACACCGTTCTGTAACCAGCACCTTGTTGTATCAGATTTGACAGGACCATCCACATCCTGGTGTCAGGCTCCAGGCCGTGCTGAAGGAGGTGACACCGTTCTGTAACCAGCTCCTTGTTGTATCAGATTTGACAGGACCATCCACAGCCTGGTGTCAGGCTCCAGGCCATGCTGAAGGAGGCGACACCGTTCTGTAACCAGCTCCTTGTTATATCAGGTTTGACAGGACCATCCACAGCCTGGTGTCAGGCTCCAGGCCGTGCTGAAGGAGGCGACACCGTTCTGTAACCAGCACCCTGTTATATCAGATTTGACAGGACCATCCACATCCTGGTGTCAGGCTCCAGCCCGTGCTGAAGGAGGCGACACCGTTCTGTAACCAGCTCCTTGTTATATCAGGTTTGACAGGACCATCCACAGCCTGGTGTCAGGCTCCAGGCCGTGCTGAAGGAGGCGACACCATTCTGTAACAAGCTCCTTGTTCTATCAGATTTGTCAGGACCATCCACAGCCTGGTGTCAGGCTCCAGCCCGTGCTGAAGGAGGCGACACCGTTCTGTAACCAGCTCCTTGTTATATCAGATTTGACAGGACCATCCACAGCCTGGTGTCAGGCTCCAGGCCGTGCTGAAGGAGGTGACACCGTTCTGTAACCAGCACCTTATTATATCAGATTTGACAGGACAATCCACAGCCTGGTGTCAGGCTCCAGGCCGTGCTGAAGGAGGCGACACCGTTCTGTAACCAGCTCCTTGTTATATCAGATTTGACAGGACCATCCACAGCCTGGTGTCAGGCTCCAGGCCGTGCTGAAGGAGGCGCCACCGTTCTGTATCCAGCTCCTTGTTGTATCAGATTTGACAGGACCATCCACAGCCTGGTGTCAGGCTCCAGGCCGTGCTGAAGGAGGTGACACCGTTCTGTAACCAGCTCCTTGTTATATCAGATTTGACAGGACCATCCACAGCCTGGTGTCAGGCTCCAGGCCGTGCTGAAGGAGGCGACACCGTTCTGTAACCAGCACCTTGTTATATCAGATTTGACAGGACCATCCACAGCCTGGTGTCAGGCTCCAGGCCGTGCTGAAGGAGGCGACACCGTTCTGTAACCAGCTCCTTGTTATATCAGATTTGACAGGACCATCCACAGTCTGGTGTCAGGCTCCAGGCCGTGCTGAAGGAGGCGACACCGTTCTGTAACCAGCTCCTTGTTATATCAGATTTGACAGGACCGTCCACAGCCTGGTGTCAGGCTCCAGGCCGTGCTGAAGGAGGCGACACCGTTCTGTAACCAGCTCCTTGTTGTATCAGATTTGACAGGACCATCCACAGCCTGGTGTCAGGCTCCAGGCCGTGCTGAAGGAGGTGACACCGTTCTGTAACCAGCTCCTTGTTATATCAGATTTGACAGGACCATCCACAGCCTGGTGTCAGGCTCCAGGCCGTGCTGAAGGAGGCGACACCGTTCTGTAACCAGCACCTTGTTATATCAGATTTGACAGGACCATCCACAGCCTGGTGTCAGGCTCCAGGCCGTGCTGAAGGAGGCGACACCGTTCTGTAACCAGCTCCTTCTTATATCAGATTTGACAGGACCATCCACAGTCTGGTGTCAGGCTCCAGGCCGTGCTGAAGGAGGCGACACCGTTCTGTAACCAGCTCCTTGTTATATCAGATTTGACAGGACCATCCACAGCCTGGTGTCAGGCTCCAGGCCGTGCTGAAGGAGGCGACAGCGTTCTGTAACCAGCACCTTGTTATATCAGATTTGACAGGACCATCCACACTCTGGTGTCAGGCTCCAGGCCGTGCTAAAGGAGGCGACACCGTTCTGTAACCAGCTCCTTGTTATATCAGATTTGACAGGACCATCCACAGCCTGGTGTCAGGCTCCAGGCCGTGCTGAAGGAGGCGACACCGTTCTGTAACCAGCTCCTTGTTATATCAAATTTCACAGGACCAGCCACAGCATGGCGTCAGGCTCCAGGCCGTGCTGAAGGAGGCAACACCGTTCTGTAACCAGCTCCTTGTTATATCAGATTTGAAAGGACCATCCACAGCCAGGTGTCAGGCTCCAGGCCGTGCTGAAGGAGGCGACACCGTACTGTAATCAGCTCCGTGTTATATCAGATTTGACAGGACCATCCACAGCATGGCGTCAGGCTCCAGGCCGTGCTGAAGGAGGCGACACCGTTCTGTAACGAGCTCCTTGTTATATCAGATTTGACAGGACCATCCACAGCCTGGTGTCAGGCTCCAGGCCGTGCTGAAGGAGGCGACACCGTTCTGTAACCAGCTCCTTGTTATATCAGATTTGACAGGACCATCCACAGCCTGGTGTCAGGCTCCAGGCCGTGCTGAAGGAGGCGACATCGTTCTGTAACCAGCTCCGTGTTATATCAGATTTGACGGGACCACCCACAGCCTGGTGTCAGGCTCCAGGCCGTGCTGAAGGAGGCGACACCGTTCTGTAACCAGCTCCTTGTTATATTAGATTTGACAGGACCACCCACAGCCTGGTGTCAGGCTCCAGGCCGTGCTGAAGGAGGCGACACCGTTCTGAAACCAGCTCCTTGTTATATCAGATTTGACAGGCCCATCCACAGGCTGGTGTCAGGCTCCAGGCCATGCTGAAGGAGGCGACACCGTTCTGTAACCAGCACCTTGTTCTATCAGATTTGACAGGACCATCCACAGCCTGGTGTCAGGCTCCAGGCCGTGCTGAAGGAGGCGACACCGTTCTGTAACCAGCTCCTTGTTATATCAGATTTGACAGGACCACCCACAGCCTGGTGTCAGGCTCCAGGCCGTGCTGAAGGAGGCGACACCGTTCTGTAACCAGCTCCTTGTTATATCAGGTTTGACAGGACCATCTACAGCCTGGTGTCAGGCTCCAGTCCGTGCTGAAGGAGGCGACACCGTTCTGTAACCAGCTCTTTGTTATATCAGATTTCACAGGACCATTCACAGCCTGGTGTCAGGCTCCAGGCCGTGCAGAAGGAGTCGACACCGTTCTGTAACCAGCTCCTTGTTGTATCTGATTTGACAGGACCATCCACAGCCTGGTGTCAGGCTCCAGGCCGTGCTGAAGGTGGTGACACCGTTCTGTATCCAGCTCCTTGTTATATCAGATTTGACAGGACCATCCACAGCCTGGTGTAAGGCCCCAGGCCGTGCTGAAGGAGGCGACACCGTTCTGTAACCAGCTCCTTGTTATATCAGATTTGACAGGACCATCCACAGCCTGGTGTCAGGCTCCAGGCTGTGCTGAAGGACGCGACACCGTTCTGTAACCAGCTCCTTGTTATATCAGATTTGACAGGACCATCCACAGCCTGGTGTCAGGCTCCAGGCCATGCTGAAGGAGGCGACACCGTTCTGTAACCAGCACCTTGGTCTATCAGATTTGACAGGACCATCCACAGCCTGGTGTCAGGCTCCAGGCCGTGCTGAAGGAGGTGTCACCGTTCTGTAACCAGCTCCTTGTTATATCAGATTTGACAGGACCATCCACAGCCTGCTGCCAGACTCCAGGCCGTGCTGAAGGAGGTGAAACCGGTCTGTAACCAGCTCCTTGTTATATCAGATTTGACAGGACCATCCACAGCCTGGTGTCAGGCTCCAGGCCGTGCTGAAGGAGGTGACACCGGTCTGTAACCAGCTCCTTGTTATATCAGGTTTGACAGGACCATCCACAGCCTGGTGTCAGGCTCCAGTCCGTGCTGAAGGAGGTGACACCGTTCTGTAACCAGCTCCTTGTTATGTCAGGTTTGACAGGACCATCTACAGCCTGGTGTCAGGCTCCAGTCCGTGCTGAAGGAGGCGACACCGTTCTGTAACCAGCTCTTTGTTATATCAGATTTGACAGGGCCATTCACAGCCTGGTGTCAGGCTCCAGGCCGTGCCGAAGGAGGCGACACCGTTCTGTAACCAGCTCCTTGTTGTATCTGATTTGACAGGACCATCCACAGCCTGGTGTAAGGCTCCACGCCTTGCTGAAGGAGGCGACACCGTTCTGTAACCAGCTCCTTGTTATATCAGATTTGACAAGACCATCCACAGCCTGGTGTCAGGCTCCAGGCCGTGCTGAAGGAGGCGACACCTTTCTGTAACCAGCCCCTTGTTATATCAGATTTGACAGGACCATCCACAGCCTGGTGTCAGGCTCCAGGCCGTGCTGAAGGAGGTGACACCGTTCTGTAACCAGCACCTTGTTGTATCAGATTTGACAGGACCATCCACATCCTGGTGTCAGGCTCCAGGCTGTGCTGAAGGAGGTGACACCGTTCTGTAACCAGCTCCTTGTTGTATCAGATTTGACAGGACCATCCACAGCCTGGTGTCAGGCTCCAGGCCATGCTGAAGGAGGCGACACCGTTCTGTAACCAGCTCCTTGTTATATCAGGTTTGACAGGACCATCCACAGCCTGGTGTCAGGCTCCAGGCCGTGCTGAAGGAGGCGACACCATTCTGTAACAAGCTCCTTGTTCTATCAGATTTGTCAGGACCATCCACAGCCTGGTGTCAGGCTCCAGCCCGTGCTGAAGGAGGCGACACCGTTCTGTAACCAGCTCCTTGTTATATCAGATTTGACAGGACCATCCACAGCCTGGTGTCAGGCTCCAGGCCGTGCTGAAGGAGGCGACACCGTTCTGTAACCAGCTCCTTGTTATATCAGATTTGACAGGACCATCCACAGCCTGGTGTCAGGCTCCAGGCCGTGCTGAAGGAGGTGACACCGTTCTGTAACCAGCTCCTTGTTATATCAGATTTGACAGGACCATCCACAGCCTGGTGTCAGGCTCCAGGCCGTGCTGAAGGAGGCGACACCGTTCTGTAACCAGCTCCTTGTTGTATCAGATTTGACAGGGACCATCCACAGCCTGGTGTCAGGCTCCAGGCCGTGCTGAGGGAGGCGACACCGGTCTGTAACCAGCTCCTTGTTATATCAGATTTGACAGGACCATCCACAGCCTGGTGTCAGGCTCCAGGCCGTGCTGAAGGAGGTGACACCGTTCTGTAACCAGCTCCTTGTTATATCAGATTTGACAGGACCATCCACAGCCTGGTGTCAGGCTCCAGGCCGCGCTGAAGGAGGCGACACCGTTCTGTAACCAGCTCCTTGTTATATCAGATTTGACAGGACCATCCACAGTCTGGTGTCAGGCTCCAGGCCGTGCTGAAGGAGGCGACATCGTTCTGTAACCAGCTCCTTGTTATATCAGATTTGACAGGACCATCCACAGCCTGGTGTCAGGCTCCAGGCCGTGCTGAAGGAGGCGACACCGTTCTGTAACCAGCTCCGTGTTATATCAAATTTCACAGGACCAGCCACAGCATGGCGTCAGGCTCCAGGCCGTGCTGAAGGAGGCAACACCGTTCTGTAACCAGCTCCGTGTTATATCAGATTTGACAGGACCATCCACAGCATGGCGTCAGGCTCCAGGCCGTGCTGAAGGAGGCGACACCGTTCTGTAACCAGCTCCTTGTTATATCAGATTTGAAAGGACCATCCACAGCCAGGTGTCAGGCTCCAGGCCGTGCTGAAGGAGGCGACACCGTTCTGTAACCAGCTCCTTGTTATATCAGATTTGAAAGGACCATCCACAGCCAGGTGTCAGGCTCCAGGCCGTGCTGAAGGAGGCGACACCGTACTGTAACCAGCTCCGTGTTATATCAGATTTGACAGGACCATCCACAGCATGGCGTCAGGCTCCAGGCCGTGCTGAAGGAGGCGACACCGTTCTGTAACCAGCTCCTTGTTATGTCATATTTGAAAGGACCATCCACAGCCTGGTGTCAGTCTCCAGGCCGTGCTGAAGGAGGCGACACCGTTCTGTAACCAGCTCCTTGTTCTGTCAGATTTGAAAGGACCATCCACAGCCTGGTGTCAGGCTCCAGGCCGTGCTGAAGAAGGTGACACCGTTCTGTAACGAGCTCCTTGTTATATCAGATTTGACAGGACCATCCACAGCCTGGTGTCAGGCTCCAGGCCGTGCTGAAGGTGGCGACATCGTCCTGTAACCAGCTCCGTGTTATATCAGATTTGACGGGACCACCCACAGCCTGGTGTCAGGCTCCAGGCCGTGCTGAAGGAGGCGACACCGTTCTGTAACCAGCTCCTTGTTATATCAGATTTGACAGGACCACCCACAGCCTGGTGTCAGGCTCCAGGCCGTGCTGAAGGAGGCGACACCGTTCTGAAACCAGCTCCTTGTTATATCAGTTTTGACAGGACCATCCACAGCCTGGTGTCAGGTTCCAGGCCGTGCTGAAGGAGGCGACACCGTTCTGTAACCAGCACCTTGTTATATCAGATTTGACAGGACCATCCACCGCCTGGTGTCAGGCTCCAGGCCGTGCTGAAGGAGGCGACACCGTTCTGTAACCAGCACCTTGTTCTATCAGATTTGACAGGACCATCCACAGCCTGGTGTCAGGCTCCAGGCCGTGCTGAAGGAGGCGACACCGTTCTGTAACCTGCTCCTTGTTATATCAGATTTGACAGGACCATCCACAGCCTGGTGTCAGGCTCCAGGCCGTGCTGAAGGAGGCGACACCGTTCTGTAACGAGCTCCTTGTTATATCAGATTTGACAGGACCATCCACAGCCTGGTGTCAGGCTCCAGGCCGTGCTGAAGGAGGTGACACAGTTCTGTAACCAGCTCCTTGTTATATCAGGTTTGACAGGACCATCTACAGCCTGGTGTCAGGCTCCAGTCCGTGCTGAAGGAGGCGACACCGTTCTGTAACCAGCTCTTTGTTATATCAGATTTCACAGGACCATTCACAGCCTGGTGTCAGGCTCCAGGCCGTGCCGAAGGAGGCGACACCGTTCTGTAACCAGCTCCTTGTTGTATCTGATTTGACAGGACAATCCACAGCCTGTTGTCAGGCTCCAGGCCGTGCTGAAGGAGGCGACACCGTTCTGTAACCAGCTCCTTGTTATATCAGATTTGACAGGACCATCCACAGCCTGGTGTCAGGCTCCAGGCCGTGCTGAAGGAGGTGACACCGTTCTGTAACCAGCACCTTGTTGTATCAGATTTGACAGGACCATCCACATCCTGGTGTCAGGCTCCAGGCTGTGCTGAAGGAGGTGACACCGTTCTGTAACCAGCTCCTTGTTGTATCAGATTTGACAGGACCATCCACAGCCTGGTGTCAGGCTCCAGGCCATGCTGAAGGAGGCGACACCGTTCTGTAACCAGCTCCTTGTTATATCAGGTTTGACAGGACCATCCACAGCCTGGTGTCAGGCTCCAGGCCGTGCTGAAGGAGGCGACACCATTCTGTAACAAGCTCCTTGTTCTATCAGATTTGTCAGGACCATCCACAGCCTGGTGTCAGGCTCCAGCCCGTGCTGAAGGAGGCGACACCGTTCTGTAACCAGCTCCTTGTTATATCAGATTTGACAGGACCATCCACAGCCTGGTGTCAGGCTCCAGGCCGTGCTGAAGGAGGCGACACCGTTCTGTAACCAGCTCCTTGTTATATCAGATTTGACAGGACCATCCACAGCCTGGTGTCAGGCTCCAGGCCGTGCTGAAGGAGGTGACACCGTTCTGTAACCAGCTCCTTGTTATATCAGATTTGACAGGACCATCCACAGCCTGGTGTCAGGCTCCAGGCCGTGCTGAAGGAGGCGACACCGTTCTGTAACCAGCTCCTTGTTGTATCAGATTTGACAGGGACCATCCACAGCCTGGTGTCAGGCTCCAGGCCGTGCTGAGGGAGGCGACACCGGTCTGTAACCAGCTCCTTGTTATATCAGATTTGACAGGACCATCCACAGCCTGGTGTCAGGCTCCAGGCCGTGCTGAAGGAGGTGACACCGTTCTGTAACCAGCTCCTTGTTATATCAGATTTGACAGGACCATCCACAGCCTGGTGTCAGGCTCCAGGCCGCGCTGAAGGAGGCGACACCGTTCTGTAACCAGCTCCTTGTTATATCAGATTTGACAGGACCATCCACAGTCTGGTGTCAGGCTCCAGGCCGTGCTGAAGGAGGCGACATCGTTCTGTAACCAGCTCCTTGTTATATCAGATTTGACAGGACCATCCACAGCCTGGTGTCAGGCTCCAGGCCGTGCTGAAGGAGGCGACACCGTTCTGTAACCAGCTCCGTGTTATATCAAATTTCACAGGACCAGCCACAGCATGGCGTCAGGCTCCAGGCCGTGCTGAAGGAGGCAACACCGTTCTGTAACCAGCTCCGTGTTATATCAGATTTGACAGGACCATCCACAGCATGGCGTCAGGCTCCAGGCCGTGCTGAAGGAGGCGACACCGTTCTGTAACCAGCTCCTTGTTATATCAGATTTGAAAGGACCATCCACAGCCAGGTGTCAGGCTCCAGGCCGTGCTGAAGGAGGCGACACCGTTCTGTAACCAGCTCCTTGTTATATCAGATTTGAAAGGACCATCCACAGCCAGGTGTCAGGCTCCAGGCCGTGCTGAAGGAGGCGACACCGTACTGTAACCAGCTCCGTGTTATATCAGATTTGACAGGACCATCCACAGCATGGCGTCAGGCTCCAGGCCGTGCTGAAGGAGGCGACACCGTTCTGTAACCAGCTCCTTGTTATGTCATATTTGAAAGGACCATCCACAGCCTGGTGTCAGTCTCCAGGCCGTGCTGAAGGAGGCGACACCGTTCTGTAACCAGCTCCTTGTTCTGTCAGATTTGAAAGGACCATCCACAGCCTGGTGTCAGGCTCCAGGCCGTGCTGAAGAAGGTGACACCGTTCTGTAACGAGCTCCTTGTTATATCAGATTTGACAGGACCATCCACAGCCTGGTGTCAGGCTCCAGGCCGTGCTGAAGGTGGCGACATCGTCCTGTAACCAGCTCCGTGTTATATCAGATTTGACGGGACCACCCACAGCCTGGTGTCAGGCTCCAGGCCGTGCTGAAGGAGGCGACACCGTTCTGTAACCAGCTCCTTGTTATATCAGATTTGACAGGACCACCCACAGCCTGGTGTCAGGCTCCAGGCCGTGCTGAAGGAGGCGACACCGTTCTGAAACCAGCTCCTTGTTATATCAGTTTTGACAGGACCATCCACAGCCTGGTGTCAGGTTCCAGGCCGTGCTGAAGGAGGCGACACCGTTCTGTAACCAGCACCTTGTTATATCAGATTTGACAGGACCATCCACCGCCTGGTGTCAGGCTCCAGGCCGTGCTGAAGGAGGCGACACCGTTCTGTAACCAGCACCTTGTTCTATCAGATTTGACAGGACCATCCACAGCCTGGTGTCAGGCTCCAGGCCGTGCTGAAGGAGGCGACACCGTTCTGTAACCTGCTCCTTGTTATATCAGATTTGACAGGACCATCCACAGCCTGGTGTCAGGCTCCAGGCCGTGCTGAAGGAGGCGACACCGTTCTGTAACGAGCTCCTTGTTATATCAGATTTGACAGGACCATCCACAGCCTGGTGTCAGGCTCCAGGCCGTGCTGAAGGAGGTGACACAGTTCTGTAACCAGCTCCTTGTTATATCAGGTTTGACAGGACCATCTACAGCCTGGTGTCAGGCTCCAGTCCGTGCTGAAGGAGGCGACACCGTTCTGTAACCAGCTCTTTGTTATATCAGATTTCACAGGACCATTCACAGCCTGGTGTCAGGCTCCAGGCCGTGCCGAAGGAGGCGACACCGTTCTGTAACCAGCTCCTTGTTGTATCTGATTTGACAGGACAATCCACAGCCTGTTGTCAGGCTCCAGGCCGTGCTGAAGGAGGCGACACCGTTCTGTAACCAGCTCCTTGTTATATCAGATTTGACAGGACCATCCACAGCCTGGTGTCAGGCTCCAGGCCGTGCTGAAGGAGGCGACACCGTTCTGTAACCAGCTCCTTGTTATATCAGATTTGACAAGACCATCCACAGCCTGGTGTCAGGCTCCAGGCCGTGCTGAAGGAGGTGACACCGTTCTGTAACCAGCTCCTTGTTATATCAGATTTGACAGGACCATCCACAGCCTGGTGTCAGGCTCCAGGCCGTGCTGAAGGAGGCGACACCGTTCTGTAACCAGCTCCTTGTTGTATCAGATTTGACAGGGACCATCCACAGCCTGGTGTCAGGCTCCAGGCCGTGCTGAGGGAGGCGACACCGGTCTGTAACCAGCTCCTTGTTATATCAGATTTGACAGGACCATCCACAGCCTGGTGTCAGGCTCCAGGCCGTGCTGAAGGAGGTGACACCGTTCTGTAACCAGCTCCTTGTTATATCAGATTTGACAGGACCATCCACAGCCTGGTGTCAGGCTCCAGGCCGCGCTGAAGGAGGCGACACCGTTCTGTAACCAGCTCCTTGTTATATCAGATTTGACAGGACCATCCACAGTCTGGTGTCAGGCTCCAGGCCGTGCTGAAGGAGGCGACATCGTTCTGTAACCAGCTCCTTGTTATATCAGATTTGACAGGACCATCCACAGCCTGGTGTCAGGCTCCAGGCCGTGCTGAAGGAGGCGACACCGTTCTGTAACCAGCTCCGTGTTATATCAAATTTCACAGGACCAGCCACAGCATGGCGTCAGGCTCCAGGCCGTGCTGAAGGAGGCAACACCGTTCTGTAACCAGCTCCGTGTTATATCAGATTTGACAGGACCATCCACAGCATGGCGTCAGGCTCCAGGCCGTGCTGAAGGAGGCGACACCGTTCTGTAACCAGCTCCTTGTTATATCAGATTTGAAAGGACCATCCACAGCCAGGTGTCAGGCTCCAGGCCGTGCTGAAGGAGGCGACACCGTTCTGTAACCAGCTCCTTGTTATATCAGATTTGAAAGGACCATCCACAGCCAGGTGTCAGGCTCCAGGCCGTGCTGAAGGAGGCGACACCGTACTGTAACCAGCTCCGTGTTATATCAGATTTGACAGGACCATCCACAGCATGGCGTCAGGCTCCAGGCCGTGCTGAAGGAGGCGACACCGTTCTGTAACCAGCTCCTTGTTATGTCATATTTGAAAGGACCATCCACAGCCTGGTGTCAGTCTCCAGGCCGTGCTGAAGGAGGCGACACCGTTCTGTAACCAGCTCCTTGTTCTGTCAGATTTGAAAGGACCATCCACAGCCTGGTGTCAGGCTCCAGGCCGTGCTGAAGAAGGTGACACCGTTCTGTAACGAGCTCCTTGTTATATCAGATTTGACAGGACCATCCACAGCCTGGTGTCAGGCTCCAGGCCGTGCTGAAGGTGGCGACATCGTCCTGTAACCAGCTCCGTGTTATATCAGATTTGACGGGACCACCCACAGCCTGGTGTCAGGCTCCAGGCCGTGCTGAAGGAGGCGACACCGTTCTGTAACCAGCTCCTTGTTATATCAGATTTGACAGGACCACCCACAGCCTGGTGTCAGGCTCCAGGCCGTGCTGAAGGAGGCGACACCGTTCTGAAACCAGCTCCTTGTTATATCAGTTTTGACAGGACCATCCACAGCCTGGTGTCAGGTTCCAGGCCGTGCTGAAGGAGGCGACACCGTTCTGTAACCAGCACCTTGTTATATCAGATTTGACAGGACCATCCACCGCCTGGTGTCAGGCTCCAGGCCGTGCTGAAGGAGGCGACACCGTTCTGTAACCAGCACCTTGTTCTATCAGATTTGACAGGACCATCCACAGCCTGGTGTCAGGCTCCAGGCCGTGCTGAAGGAGGCGACACCGTTCTGTAACCTGCTCCTTGTTATATCAGATTTGACAGGACCATCCACAGCCTGGTGTCAGGCTCCAGGCCGTGCTGAAGGAGGCGACACCGTTCTGTAACGAGCTCCTTGTTATATCAGATTTGACAGGACCATCCACAGCCTGGTGTCAGGCTCCAGGCCGTGCTGAAGGAGGTGACACAGTTCTGTAACCAGCTCCTTGTTATATCAGGTTTGACAGGACCATCTACAGCCTGGTGTCAGGCTCCAGTCCGTGCTGAAGGAGGCGACACCGTTCTGTAACCAGCTCTTTGTTATATCAGATTTCACAGGACCATTCACAGCCTGGTGTCAGGCTCCAGGCCGTGCCGAAAGAGGCGACACCGTTCTGTAACCAGCTCCTTGTTGTATCTGATTTGACAGGACAATCCACAGCCTGTTGTCAGGCTCCAGGCCGTGCTGAAGGAGGCGACACCGTTCTGTAACCAGCTCCTTGTTATATCAGATTTGACAGGACCATCCACAGCCTGGTGTCAGGCTCCAGGCCGTGCTGAAGGAGGCGACACCGTTCTGTAACCAGCTCCTTGTTATATCAGATTTGACAAGACCATCCACAGCCTGGTGTCAGGCTCCAGGCCGTGCTGAAGGAGGCGACACCGTTCTGTAACCAGCTCCTTGTTATGTCAGATTTGAAAGGACCATCCACAGCCTGGTGTCAGTCTCCAGGCCATGCTGAAGGAGGTGACACCGTTCTGTAACGAGCTCCTTGTTATATCAGATTTGACAGGACCATCCACAGCCTGGTGTCAGGCTCCAGGCCGTGCTGAAGGAGGCGACATCGTTCTGTAACCAGCTCCGTGTTATATCAGATTTGACGGGACCACCCACAGCCTGGTGTCAGGCTCCAGGCCGTGCTGAAGGAGGCGACACCGTTCTGTAACCAGCTCCTTGTTATATCAGATTTGACGGGACCATCCACAGCCTGGTGTCAGGCTCCAGGCCGTGCTGAAGGAGGTGACACCGTTCTGTAACCAGCTCCTTGTTATATCAGATTTGACAGGACCACCCACAGCCTGGTGTCAGGCTCCAGGCCGTGCTGAAGGAGGCGACACCGTTCTGTAACCAGCTCCTTGTTATATCAGATTTGACAGGACCATCCACAGCCTGGTGTCAGGCTCCAGGCCGTGCTGAAGGAGGCGACAGCGTTCTGTAACCAGCACCTTGTTATATCAGATTTGACAGGACCATCCACACTCTGGTGTCAGGCTCCAGGCCGTGCTGAAGGAGGCGACACCGTTCTGTAACCAGCTCCTTGTTATATCAGATTTGACAGGACCATCCACAGCCTGGTGTCAGGCTCCAGGCCGTGCTGAAGGAGGCGACACCGTTCTGTAACCAGCTCCGTGTTATATCAGATTTGACGGGACCACCCACAGCCTGGTGTCAGGCTCCAGGCCGTGCTGAAGGAGGCGACACCGTTCTGAAACCAGGTCCTTGTTATATCAGATTTGACAGGCCCATCCACAGGCTGGTGTCAGGCTCCAGGCCATGCTGAAGGAGGCGACACCGTTCTGTAACCAGCACCTTGTTCTATCAGATTTGACAGGACCATCCACAGCCTGGTGTCAGGCTCCAGGCCGTGCTGAAGGAGGCGACACCGTTCTGTAACGAGCTCCTTGTTATATCAGATTTGACAGGACCATCCACAGCCTGGTGTCAGACTCCAGGCCGTGCTGATGGAGGTGTCACCGTTCTGTAACCAGCTCTGTGTTATATCAGATTTGACTGGACCATCCACAGCCTGGTGTCAGTCTCCAGGCCGTGCTGAAGGAGGTGACACCGTTCTGTAACCAGCTCCTTGTTATATCAGGTTTGACAGGACCATCTACAGCCTGGTGTCAGGCTCCAGTCCGTGCTGAAGGAGGCGACACCGTTCTGTAACCAGCTCTTTGTTATATCAGATTTCACAGGACCATTCACAGCCTGGTGTCAGGCTCCAGACCGTGCCGAAGGAGGCGACACCGTTCTGTAACCAGCTCCTTGTTGTATCTGATTTGACAGGACCATCCACAGCCTGGTGTCAGGCTCCAGGCCGTGCTGAAGGAGGCGACACCGTTCTGTAACCAGCTCCTTGTTATATCAGATTTGACAGGACCATCCACAGCCTGGTGTCAGGCTCCAGGCCGTGCTGAAGGAGGCGACACCGTTCTGTAACCAGCTCCTTGTTATATCAGATTTGACAAGACCATCCACAGCCTGGTGTCAGGCTCCAGGCCGTGCTGAAGGAGGCGACACCGTTCTGTAACCAGCTCCTTGTTATGTCAGATTTGAAAGGACCATCCACAGGCTGGTGTCAGGCTCCAGGCCGTGCTGAAGGAGGTGACACCGTTCTGTAACCAGCACCTTGTTGTATCAGATTTGACAGGACCATCCACAGCCTGGTGTCAGGCTCCAGGCCGTGCTGAAGGAGGCGACACCGTTCTGTAACGAGCTCCTTGTTATATCGGTTTTGACAGGACCATCCACAGCCTGGTGTCAGGCTCCAGGCCGTGCTGAAGGAGGCGACATCGTTCTGTAACCAGCTCCGTGTTATATCAGATTTGACGGGACCACCCACAGCCTGGTGTCAGGCTCCAGGCCGTGCTGAAGGAGGCGACACCGTTCTGTAACCAGCTCCTTGTTATATCAGATTTGACAAGGCCAACCACAGCCTGGTGTCAGGCTCCAGGCCGTGCTGAAGGAGGCGACACCGTTCAGAAACCAGCTCCTTGTTATATCAGATTTGACAGGCCCATCCACAGCCTGGTGTCAGGCTCCAGGCCGTGCTGAAGGAGGCGACACCGTTCTCTAACGAGCTCCTTGTTGTAAAAGATTTGACAGGACCATCCACACCCTGGTGTCAGGCTCCAGGCCGCGCTGAAGGAGGCGACACCGTTCTGTAACCAGCACCTTGTTATATCAGATTTGACAGGACCATCCATAGCCTGGTGTCAGGCTCCAGGCCGTGCTGAAGGAGACGACACCGTTCTGTAACCAGCACCTTGTTATATCAGATTTGACAGGACCATCCACAGCCTGGTGTCAGGCTCCAGGCCGTGCTGAAGGAGGCGACACCGTTCTGTAACCAGCACCTTGTTGTATCAGATTTGACAGGACCATCCACAGCCTGGTGTCAGGCTCCAGGCCGTGCTGAAGGAGGCGACACCGTTCTGTAACCAGCACCTTGTTATATCAGATTTGACAGGACCATCCACAGCCTGGTGTCAGGCTCCAGGCCGTGCTGAAGGAGGTGACACCGTTCTGTAACCAGCTCCTTGTTATATCAGATTTGACAGGACCATCCACAGCCTGGTGTCAGGCTGCAGGCCGTGCTGAAGGAGGCGACACCGTTCTGTAACCAGCTCCTTGTTATGTCAGATTTGACAGGACCATCCACAGCCTGGTGTCAGGCTCCAGGCCGTGCTGAAGGAGGCGACACCGTTCTGTAACCAGCACCTTGTTATATCAGATTTGACAGGACCATCCACAGCCTGGTGTCAGGCTCCAGGCCGTGCTGAAGGAGGCGACACCGTTCTGTAACCAGCTCCTTGTTATATCAGATTTGACAGGACCATCCACAGTCTGGTGTCAGGCTCCAGGCCGTGCTGAAGGAGGCGACACCGTTCTGTAACCAGCTCCTTGTTATATCAGATTTGACAGGACCATCCACAGCCTGGTGTCAGGCTCCAGGCCGTGCTGAAGGAGGCGACAGCGTTCTGTAACCAGCACCTTGTTATATCAGATTTGACAGGACCATCCACACTCTGGTGTCAGGCTCCAGGCCGTGCTAAAGGAGGCGACACCGTTCTGTAACCAGCTCCTTGTTATATCAGATTTGACAGGACCATCCACAGCCTGGTGTCAGGCTCCAGGCCGTGCTGAAGGAGGCGACACCTTTCTGTAACCTGCTCCGTGTTATATCAAATTTCACAGGACCAGCCACAGCATGGCGTCAGGCTCCAGGCCGTGCTGAAGGAGGCAACACCGTTCTGTAACCAGCTCCTTGTTATATCAGATTTGAAAGGACCATCCACAGCCAGGTGTCAGGCTCCAGGCCGTGCTGAAGGAGGCGACACCGTACTGTAATCAGCTCCGTGTTATATCAGATTTGACAGGACCATCCACAGCATGGCGTCAGGCTCCAGGCCGTGCTGAAGGAGGCGACACCGTTCTGTAACCAGCTCCGTGTTATGTCAGATTGGAAAGGACCATCCACAGCCTGGTGTCAGTCTCCAGGCCGTGCTGAAGGAGGCGACACCGTTCTGTAACGAGCTCCTTGTTATATCAGATTTGACAGGACCATCCACAGCCTGGTGTCAGGCTCCAGGCCGTGCTGAAGGAGGCGACACCGTTCTGTAACCAGCTCCTTGTTATATCAGATTCGACAGGACCATCCACAGCCTGGTGTCAGGCTCCAGGCCGTGCTGAAGGAGACGACACCGTTCTGTAACCAGCTCCTTGTTATATTAGATTTGACAGGACCACCCACAGCCTGGTGTCAGGCTCCAGGCCGTGCTGAAGGAGGCGACACCGTTCTGAAACCAGCTCCTTGTTATATCAGATTTGACAGGCCCATCCACAGGCTGGTGTCAGGCTCCAGGCCATGCTGAAGGAGGCGACACCGTTCTGTAACCAGCACCTTGTTCTATCAGATTTGACAGGACCATCCACAGCCTGGTGTCAGGCTCCAGGCCGTGCTGAAGGAGGCGACACCGTTCTGTAACCAGCTCCTTGTTATATCAGATTTGACAGGACCACCCACAGCCTGGTGTCAGGCTCCAGGCCGTGCTGAAGGAGGCGACACCGTTCTGTAACCAGCTCCTTGTTATATCAGGTTTGACAGGACCATCTACAGCCTGGTGTCAGGCTCCAGTCCGTGCTGAAGGAGGCGACACCGTTCTGTAACCAGCTCTTTGTTATATCAGATTTCACAGGACCATTCACAGCCTGGTGTCAGGCTCCAGGCCGTGCAGAAGGAGTCGACACCGTTCTGTAACCAGCTCCTTGTTGTATCTGATTTGACAGGACCATCCACAGCCTGGTGTCAGGCTCCAGGCCGTGCTGAAGGTGGTGACACCGTTCTGTATCCAGCTCCTTGTTATATCAGATTTGACAGGACCATCCACAGCCTGGTGTAAGGCCCCAGGCCGTGCTGAAGGAGGCGACACCGTTCTGTAACCAGCTCCTTGTTATATCAGATTTGACAGGACCATCCACAGCCTGGTGTCAGGCTCCAGGCTGTGCTGAAGGACGCGACACCGTTCTGTAACCAGCACCTTGTTCTATCAGATTTGACAGGACCATCCACAGCCTGGTGTCAGGCTCCAGGCCGTGCTGAAGGAGGTGTCACCGTTCTGTAACCAGCTCCTTGTTATATCAGATTTGACAGGACCATCCACAGCCTGCTGCCAGACTCCAGGCCGTGCTGAAGGAGGTGAAACCGGTCTGTAACCAGCTCCTTGTTATATCAGATTTGACAGGACCATCCACAGCCTGGTGTCAGGCTCCAGGCCGTGCTGAAGGAGGTGACACCGGTCTGTAACCAGCTCCTTGTTATATCAGGTGTGACAGGACCATCCACAGCCTGGTGTCAGGCTCCAGTCCGTGCTGAAGGAGGTGACACCGTTCTGTAACCAGCTCCTTGTTATGTCAGGTTTGACAGGGCCATCTACAGCCTGGTGTCAGGCTCCAGTCCGTGCTGAAGGAGGCGACACCGTTCTGTAACCAGCTCTTTGTTATATCAGATTTGACAGGGCCATTCACAGCCTGGTGTCAGGCTCCAGGCCGTGCCGAAGGAGGCGACACCGTTCTGTAACCAGCTCCTTGTTGTATCTGATTTGACAGGACCATCCACAGCCTGGTGTAAGGCTCCACGCCTTGCTGAAGGAGGCGACACCGTTCTGTAACCAGCTCCTTGTTATATCAGATTTGACAAGACCATCCACAGCCTGGTGTCAGGCTCCAGGCCGTGCTGAAGGAGGCGACACCTTTCTGTAACCAGCCCCTTGTTATATCAGATTTGACAGGACCATCCACAGCCTGGTGTCAGGCTCCAGGCCGTGCTGAAGGAGGTGACACCGTTCTGTAACCAGCACCTTGTTGTATCAGATTTGACAGGACCATCCACATCCTGGTGTCAGGCTCCAGGCTGTGCTGAAGGAGGTGACACCGTTCTGTAACCAGCTCCTTGTTGTATCAGATTTGACAGGACCATCCACAGCCTGGTGTCAGGCTCCAGGCCATGCTGAAGGAGGCGACACCGTTCTGTAACCAGCTCCTTGTTATATCAGGTTTGACAGGACCATCCACAGCCTGGTGTCAGGCTCCAGGCCGTGCTGAAGGAGGCGACACCATTCTGTAACAAGCTCCTTGTTCTATCAGATTTGTCAGGACCATCCACAGCCTGGTGTCAGGCTCCAGCCCGTGCTGAAGGAGGCGACACCGTTCTGTAACCAGCTCCTTGTTATATCAGATTTGACAGGACCATCCACAGCCTGGTGTCAGGCTCCAGGCCGTGCTGAAGGAGGCGACACCGTTCTGTAACCAGCTCCTTGTTATATCAGATTTGACAGGACCATCCACAGCCTGGTGTCAGGCTCCAGGCCGTGCTGAAGGAGGTGACACCGTTCTGTAACCAGCTCCTTGTTATATCAGATTTGACAGGACCATCCACAGCCTGGTGTCAGGCTCCAGGCCGTGCTGAAGGAGGCGACACCGTTCTGTAACCAGCTCCTTGTTGTATCAGATTTGACAGGGACCATCCACAGCCTGGTGTCAGGCTCCAGGCCGTGCTGAGGGAGGCGACACCGGTCTGTAACCAGCTCCTTGTTATATCAGATTTGACAGGACCATCCACAGCCTGGTGTCAGGCTCCAGGCCGTGCTGAAGGAGGTGACACCGTTCTGTAACCAGCTCCTTGTTATATCAGATTTGACAGGACCATCCACAGCCTGGTGTCAGGCTCCAGGCCGCGCTGAAGGAGGCGACACCGTTCTGTAACCAGCTCCTTGTTATATCAGATTTGACAGGACCATCCACAGTCTGGTGTCAGGCTCCAGGCCGTGCTGAAGGAGGCGACATCGTTCTGTAACCAGCTCCTTGTTATATCAGATTTGACAGGACCATCCACAGCCTGGTGTCAGGCTCCAGGCCGTGCTGAAGGAGGCGACACCGTTCTGTAACCAGCTCCGTGTTATATCAAATTTCACAGGACCAGCCACAGCATGGCGTCAGGCTCCAGGCCGTGCTGAAGGAGGCAACACCGTTCTGTAACCAGCTCCGTGTTATATCAGATTTGACAGGACCATCCACAGCATGGCGTCAGGCTCCAGGCCGTGCTGAAGGAGGCGACACCGTTCTGTAACCAGCTCCTTGTTATATCAGATTTGAAAGGACCATCCACAGCCAGGTGTCAGGCTCCAGGCCGTGCTGAAGGAGGCGACACCGTTCTGTAACCAGCTCCTTGTTATATCAGATTTGAAAGGACCATCCACAGCCAGGTGTCAGGCTCCAGGCCGTGCTGAAGGAGGCGACACCGTACTGTAACCAGCTCCGTGTTATATCAGATTTGACAGGACCATCCACAGCATGGCGTCAGGCTCCAGGCCGTGCTGAAGGAGGCGACACCGTTCTGTAACCAGCTCCTTGTTATGTCATATTTGAAAGGACCATCCACAGCCTGGTGTCAGTCTCCAGGCCGTGCTGAAGGAGGCGACACCGTTCTGTCACCAGCTCCTTGTTCTGTCAGATTTGAAAGGACCATCCACAGCCTGGTGTCAGGCTCCAGGCCGTGCTGAAGAAGGTGACACCGTTCTGTAACGAGCTCCTTGTTATTTCAGATTTGACAGGACCATCCACAGCCTGGTGTCAGGCTCCAGGCCGTGCTGAAGGTGGCGACATCGTTCTGTAACCAGCTCCGTGTTATATCAGATTTGACGGGACCACCCACAGCCTGGTGTCAGGCTCCAGGCCGTGCTGAAGGAGGCGACACCGTTCTGTAACCAGCTCCTTGTTATATCAGATTTGACAGGACCACCCACAGCCTGGTGTCAGGCTCCAGGCCGTGCTGAAGGAGGCGACACCGTTCTGAAACCAGCTCCTTGTTATATCAGTTTTGACAGGACCATCCACAGCCTGGTGTCAGGTTCCAGGCCGTGCTGAAGGAGGCGACACCGTTCTGTAACCAGCACCTTGTTATATCAGATTTGACAGGACCATCCACCGCCTGGTGTCAGGCTCCAGGCCGTGCTGAAGGAGGCGACACCGTTCTGTAACTAGCACCTTGTTCTATCAGATTTGACAGGACCATCCACAGCCTGGTGTCAGGCTCCAGGCCGTGCTGAAGGAGGCGACACCGTTCTGTAACCTGCTCCTTGTTATATCAGATTTGACAGGACCATCCACAGCCTGGTGTCAGGCTCCAGGCCGTGCTGAAGGAGGCGACACCGTTCTGTAACGAGCTCCTTGTTATATCAGATTTGACAGGACCATCCACAGCCTGGTGTCAGGCTCCAGGCCGTGCTGAAGGAGGTGACACAGTTCTGTAACCAGCTCCTTGTTATATCAGGTTTGACAGGACCATCTACAGCCTGGTGTCAGGCTCCAGTCCGTGCTGAAGGAGGCGACACCGTTCTGTAACCAGCTCTTTGTTATATCAGATTTCACAGGACCATTCACAGCCTGGTGTCAGGCTCCAGGCCGTGCCGAAGGAGGCGACACCGTTCTGTAACCAGCTCCTTGTTGTATCTGATTTGACAGGACAATCCACAGCCTGTTGTCAGGCTCCAGGCCGTGCTGAAGGAGGCGACACCGTTCTGTAACCAGCTCCTTGTTATATCAGATTTGACAGGACCATCCACAGCCTGGTGTCAGGCTCCAGGCCGTGCTGAAGGAGGCGACACCGTTCTGTAACCAGCTCCTTGTTATATCAGATTTGACAAGACCATCCACAGCCTGGTGTCAGGCTCCAGGCCGTGCTGAAGGAGGCGACACCGTTCTGTAACCAGCTCCTTGTTATGTCAGATTTGAAAGGACCATCCACAGCCTGGTGTCAGTCTCCAGGCCATGCTGAAGGAGGTGACACCGTTCTGTAACGAGCTCCTTGTTATATCAGATTTGACAGGACCATCCACAGCCTGGTGTCAGGCTCCAGGCCGTGCTGAAGGAGGCGACATCGTTCTGTAACCAGCTCCGTGTTATATCAGATTTGACGGGACCACCCACAGCCTGGTGTCAGGCTCCAGGCCGTGCTGAAGGAGGCGACACCGTTCTGTAACCAGCTCCTTGTTATATCAGATTTGACGGGACCATCCACAGCCTGGTGTCAGGCTCCAGGCCGTGCTGAAGGAGGTGACACCGTTCTGTAACCAGCTCCTTGTTATATCAGATTTGACAGGACCACCCACAGCCTGGTGTCAGGCTCCAGGCCGTGCTGAAGGAGGCGACACCGTTCTGTAACCAGCTCCTTGTTATATCAGATTTGACAGGACCATCCACAGCCTGGTGTCAGGCTCCAGGCCGTGCTGAAGGAGGCGACAGCGTTCTGTAACCAGCACCTTGTTATATCAGATTTGACAGGACCATCCACACTCTGGTGTCAGGCTCCAGGCCGTGCTGAAGGAGGCGACACCGTTCTGTAACCAGCTCCTTGTTATATCAGATTTGACAGGACCATCCACAGCCTGGTGTCAGGCTCCAGGCCGTGCTGAAGGAGGCGACACCGTTCTGTAACCAGCTCCGTGTTATATCAGATTTGACGGGACCACCCACAGCCTGGTGTCAGGCTCCAGGCCGTGCTGAAGGAGGCGACACCGTTCTGAAACCAGCTCCTTGTTATATCAGATTTGACAGGCCCATCCACAGGCTGGTGTCAGGCTCCAGGCCATGCTGAAGGAGGCGACACCGTTCTGTAACCAGCACCTTGTTCTATCAGATTTGACAGGACCATCCACAGCCTGGTGTCAGGCTCCAGGCCGTGCTGAAGGAGGCGACACCGTTCTGTAACGAGCTCCTTGTTATATCAGATTTGACAGGACCATCCACAGCCTGGTGTCAGACTCCAGGCCGTGCTGATGGAGGTGTCACCGTTCTGTAACCAGCTCCGTGTTATATCAGATTTGACTGGACCATCCACAGCCTGGTGTCAGTCTCCAGGCCGTGCTGAAGGAGGTGACACCGTTCTGTAACCAGCTCCTTGTTATATCAGGTTTGACAGGACCATCTACAGCCTGGTGTCAGGCTCCAGTCCGTGCTGAAGGAGGCGACACCGTTCTGTAACCAGCTCTTTGTTATATCAGATTTCACAGGACCATTCACAGCCTGGTGTCAGACTCCAGACCGTGCCGAAGGAGGCGACACCGTTCTGTAACCAGCTCCTTGTTGTATCTGATTTGACAGGACCATCCACAGCCTGGTGTCAGGCTCCAGGCCGTGCTGAAGGAGGCGACACCGTTCTGTAACCAGCTCCTTGTTATATCAGATTTGACAAGACCATCCACAGCCTGGTGTCAGGCTCCAGGCCGTGCTGAAGGAGGCGACACCGTTCTGTAACCAGCTCCTTGTTATGTCAAATTTGAAAGGACCATCCACAGGCTGGTGTCAGGCTCCAGGCCGTGCTGAAGGAGGTGACACCGTTCTGTAACCAGCACCTTGTTGTATCAGATTTGACAGGACCATCCACAGCCTGGTGTCAGGCTCCAGGCCGTGCTGAAGGAGGCGACACCGTTCTGTAACGAGCTCCTTGTTATATCGGTTTTGACAGGACCATCCACAGCCTGGTGTCAGGCTCCAGGCCGTGCTGAAGGAGGCGAAATCGTTCTGTAACCAGCTCCGTGTTATATCAGATTTGACGGGACCACCCACAGCCTGGTGTCAGGCTCCAGGCCGTGCTGAAGGAGGCGACACCGTTCTGTAACCAGCTCCTTGTTATATCAGATTTGACAAGACCAACCACAGCCTGGTGTCAGGCTCCAGGCCGTGCTGAAGGAGGCGACACCGTTCAGAAACCAGCTCCTTGTTATATCAGATTTGACAGGCCCATCCACAGCCTGGTGTCAGGCTCCAGGCCGTGCTGAAGGAGGCGACACCGTTCTGTAACGAGCTCCTTGTTGTAAAAGATTTGACAGGACCATCCACACCCTGGTGTCAGGCTCCAGGCCGCGCTGAAGGAGGCGACACCGTTCTGTAACCAGCACCTTGTTATATCAGATTTGACAGGACCATCCATAGCCTGGTGTCAGGCTCCAGGCCGTGCTGAAGGAGACGACACCGTTCTGTAACCAGCACCTTGTTATATCAGATTTGACAGGACCATCCACAGCCTGGTGTCAGGCTCCAGGCCGTGCTGAAGGAGGCGACACCGTTCTGTAACCAGCACCTTGTTGTATCAGATTTGACAGGACCATCCACAGCCTGGTGTCAGGCTCCAGGCCGTGCTGAAGGAGGCGACACCGTTCTGTAACCAGCACCTTGTTATATCAGATTTGACAGGACCATCCACAGCCTGGTGTCAGGCTCCAGGCCGTGCTGAAGGAGGTGACACCGTTCTGTAACCAGCTCCTTGTTATATCAGATTTGACAGGACCATCCACAGCCTGGTGTCAGGCTGCAGGCCGTGCTGAAGGAGGCGACACCGTTCTGTAACCAGCTCCTTGTTATGTCAGATTTGACAGGACCATCCACAGTCTGGTGTCAGGCTCTAGGCCGTGCTGAAGGAGGTGACACCGTTCTGTAACCAGAACCTTGTTATATCAGATTTGACAGGACCATCCACAGCCTGGTGTCAGGCTCCAGGCCGTGCTGAAGGAGGCGACACCGTTCTGTATCCAGCTCCTTGTTATATCAGATTTGACAGGACCATCCACAGCCTGGTGTCAGGCTCCAGGCCGTGCTGAAGGAGGTGACACCGTTCAGTAACCAGCTCCTTGTTATATCAGATTTGACAGGACCATCCACAGCCTGGTGTCAGGCTCCAGGCCGTGATGAAGGAGGTGACACCGTTCTGTAACCAGCTCCTTGTTGTATCAGATTTGACAGGACCATCCACAGCATGGCGTCAGGCTCCAGGCCGTACTGAAGGAGGCGACACCGTTCTGTAACCAGCTCCTTGTTGTATCAGATTTGACAGGACCATCCACAGCCTGGTGTCAGGCTCCAGGCCGTGCTGAAGGAGGCGACACCGTTCTGTAACAAGCTCCGTGTTATATCAGATTTGACAGGACCATCCACAGCATGGCGTCAGGCTCCAGGCCGTGCTGAAGGAGGCGACACCGTTCTGTAACCAGCTCCTTGTTATATCAGATTTGACAGGACCATCCACAGCCTGGTGTCAGGCATCAGGCCGTGCTGAAGGAGGCGACATCGTTCTGGAACCAGCTCCTTGTTATATCAGATTTGACAGGAGCATCCACAGCCTGGTGTCAGGCTCCAGGCCGTGCTGAAGGAGGCGACACCGTTCTGTAACCAGCTCCTTGTTCTATCAGATTTGTCAGGACCATCCACAGCCTGGTGTCAGGCACCAGGCCGTGCTGAAGGAGGCGACACCGTTCTGTAACCAGCTCCTTGTTCTATCAGATTTGACAGGACCATCCACCGCCTGGTGTCAGGCTCCAGGCCGTGCTGAAGGTGGTGACACCGTTCTGTAAACAGCTCCGTGTTATATCAGATTTGACAGGACCATCCACAGCCTGGTGTCAGGCTCCAGGCCGTGCTGAAGGAGGTGACACCGTTCTGTAACCAGCACCTTGTTATATCAGATTTGACAGGACCATCCACAGACTGGTGTCAGGCTCCAGGCCGTGCTGAAGGAGGCGACACAGTTCTGAAACCAGCTCCTTGTTATATCAGATTTGACAGGCCCATCCACAGGCTGGTGTCAGGCTCCAGGCCGTGCTGATGGAGGCGACACCGTTCTGTAACCAGCTCCTTGTTATATCAGATTTGACAGGACCATCCACAGCCTGGTGTCAGGCTCCAGGCCGTGCTGAAGGAGGTGACACCGTTGTGTAACCAGCTCCTTGTTATATCAGATTTGACAGGACCATCCACAGCCTGGTGTCAGGCTCCAGGCCGTGCTGAAGGAGGCGACACCGTTCTGTAACCAGCTCCTTGTTATATCAGATTTGACAGGACCATCCACAGCCTGGTGTCAGGCTCCAGGCCGTGCTGAAGGAGGCGACACAGTTCTGAAACCAGCTCCTTGTTATATCAGATTTGACAGGACCATCCACAGCCTGGTGTAAGGCTCCAGGCCGTGCTGAAGGAGGCAACATCGTTCTGTAACCAGCACCGTGATATATCAGATTTGGCAGGCCCACCCACAGCCTGGTGTCAGGCTCCAGGCTGTGCTGAAGGAGGCGACACCATTCTGTAACCAGCTCCTTGTTATATCAGGTTTGACAGCACCATCCACACTCTGGTGTCAGGCTCCAGGCCGTGCTGAAGGAAACCCATCCTCAGCATCTCCACTCACCTTCCAATAACACAACCTGCAGAAACCCATTCTCAGCATCTTCACTCACCTCCCAATAACACAACCTGCAGAAACCCATCCTCAGCATCTCCACTCAACTTCCAATATCTCAACCTGCAGAAACCCATTCTCAGCATCTTCACTAACCTCCCAATAACACAACCTGCAGAAACCCATTCTCAGCATCTTCACTCACCTCCCAATAACACAAGCTGCAGAAACCCCTCCTCAGCATCTCCACTCACCTTCCAATAACACAACCTGCAGAAACCCATTCTCAGCATCTTCACTAACCTCCCAATAACACAACCTGCAGAAACCCATCCTCAGCATCTCCACTCACCTTCCAATAACACAACCTGCAGAAACCCATCCTCAGCATCTCCACTCACCTCCCAATAACACAACCTGCTGAAACCCATCCTCAGCATCTCCACTCACTTTCCAATAACACAACCTGCAGAACCCATCCTCAGCATCTTCAATCACCTCCCAATAACACAACCTGCAGAAACCCATCCTCAGAATCGTCACTCATCTCCCAATAACACAACCTGCAGAAACCCATCCTCAGCATCTCCACTCATCTCCCAATTACACAACCTGCAGAATCCCATTCTCAGCATCTCTACTGACCTTCCAATAACACAACCTGCAGAAACATATCCTCAGCATCTTCACTCACCTCCCAAGAACACAACCTGCAGAAACGCATCCTCAGCATCTTCACTCACCTCCCAATAAATCAACCTGCAGAAACCCATCCTCAGAATCGTCACTCATCTCCCAATAACACAACCTGCAGAAACCCATCCTCAGCATCACCACTCACCTCCCAATAACACAACCTGCAGAAACCCATCCTCAGCATCTCCATCTCCTTACAATAACATAACCTGCAGAAACCTATCCTCAGCATCTCCACACACCTCCCAATAACACAAACTGCAGGAACCCATCGTCAGCATCTCCACTCAACTCCCAATAACACAACCTGCAGAAATCCATCCTCAGCATCTCCACTCACGTCCCAATAACACAACCTGCAGAAACCCATTCTCAGCATCTTCCCTAACCTCCCAATAATAGAACCTGCAGAAACCCATCTTCTGCATCTCCACTCACCTCCCAACAACACAACCTGCAGATACCCATTCTCAGCATTTCCACTCATCTCCCAATAACACAACCTGCAGTAACCCATCCTCAGCATCTTCCCTAACCGCCCAATAACACAACCTGCAGAAACCCATCATCAGCATCTACACTAACCTCCCAATAACACAACCTGCAGAAACCCATCCTCAGCATCTTCAAAAATCATCCAATAACACAACCTGCAGAAACCCATGCTCAGCATCTCCACTAATCTTCCAATAACACAACCTGCAGAAACCCATCCTCAGCATCTTCCCTAACCTCCCAATAACACAACCTGCAGATACACATTCTCAGCATTTCCACTCATCTCCCAATAACACAACCTGCAGAATCCCATCCTCAGCATCTCCACCCACCCCCCAATAACACAACCTGCAGAAACCCATCCTCAGCATCTCCACTCAACTTCCAATAACACAACCTGCAGAAACCCATCCTCAGCATCTCCACTCACCTCCCAATAGCACAAACTGCTGAAACCCATCCACAGCATCTCCACTCACCTCCCAATAACACAACCTGCGGAAACCCATCCTCAGTATCTCCACTCACCTTCCAATAACACAACCTGCAGAAACCCATCCTCAGCATCTTCACTCAACTTCCAATAACACAAACTGCAGAAACCCATCCTCAGCATCTTCACTCACCTCCCAATAACACAACCTGCAGAAACCCATCCGCAACATCTTCACTAACCACCCAATAACACAACCTGCAGAATCCTATCCTCAGCATCTCCACTCACCTCCCAATAACACAAACTGCAGAAACCCATCCTCAGCATCTTCACTAACCTTCCAATAACACAACCTGCAGAAACCCATCCTCAGCATCTTCACAAATCTTCCAATAACACAACCTGCAGAAACCCATCCTCAGCATCTCCACACCTCCCAATAACACAACCTGCAGAAACCCATCCTCAGCATCTCCACTCACTTTCCAATAACACAACCTGCAGAACCCATCCTCAGCACCTTAACTAATCTTCCAATAACACAACCTGCAGAAACCCATCCACAACATATTCACTAACCTTCCAATAACACGACCTGCAGAAACCCATCCTCAGCATCTTCACTCACCTTCCAATAACACAAACTGGAGAAACCCATCCTCAGCATCTTCACTCACCTTCCAATAACACAAACTGGAGAAACCCATCCTCAGCATCTTCACCAACCTCCCAATAACACAACCTGCAGAATCCTATCCTCAGCATCTCCACTCATCTACCAGTAACACAACCTGCAGAAACCCATCCTCAGCATCTCCACTCACCCCCCAATAACACAACCTGCAGAAACCCATCCTCAGCATTTCCACTCAACCTCCAATAACACAACCTGCAGAAACCCATCCTCAGCATCTTCAAAAATCTTCCAATAACTCAACCTGCAGAAACCCATCCTCTGCATCTCCACTCGCCTCCCAATAACACAACCTGCAGAAACCCATCCTCAGCATCTTCCCTAACCTCCCAATAACACAACCTGCGGATACACATTCTCAGCATTTCCACTCATCTCCCAATAACACAACCTGCAGAAACCCATCCTCAGCATCTCCACCCACCCCCCAATAATACAACCTGCAGAAACCCATCCTCAGCATCTCCATTCAACGTCCAATAACACAACCTGCAGAAACCCATCCTCAGCATCTCCACTCACCTCCCAATAGCACAAACTGCTGAAACCCATCCACAGCATCTCCACTCACCTCCCAATAACACAACCTGCAGAAACCCATCCTCAGTATCTCCACTCACCTTCCAATAACACAACCTGCAGAAACCCATCCTCAGCATCTTCACTCACCTTCCAATAACACAAACTCCAGAAACCCATCCTCAGCATCTTCACTCACCTCCCAATAACACAACCTGCAGAAACCCATCCCCAACATCTTCACTAACCTCCCAATAACACAACCTGCAGAATCCTATCCTCAGCATCTCCACTCACCTCCCAATAACACAAACTGCAGAAACCCATCCACAGCATCTCCACTCACCTCCCAATAACACAACCTGCAGAATCCCATCCTCCGCATCTTCACTAACCTTCCAATAACACAACCTGCAGAAACCCATCCTCAGCATCTTCACAAATCTTCCAATAACACAACCTGCAGAAACCCATCCTCAGCATCTCCACTCACCTCCCAATAACACAACCTGCAGAAACCCATCCCCAGCATCTCCACTCACTTTCCAATAACACAACCTGCAGAACCCATCCTCAGCACCTTAACTAATCTTCCAATAACACAACCTGCAGAAACCCATCCACAACATATTCACTAACCTTCCAATAACACGACCTGCAGAAACACATCCTCAGCATCTTCACTCACCTTCCAATAACACAAACTGGAGAAACCCATCCTCAGCATCTTCACTCACCTCCCAATAACACAACCTGCAGAAACCCATCCCCAACATCTTCACTAACCTCCCAATAACACAACCTGCAGAATCCTATCCTCAGCATCTCCACTCATCTCCCAATAACACAACCTGCAGAAACCCATCCTCAGCATCTCCACTCACCCCCCAATAACACAACCTGCAGAAACCCATCCTCAGCATCTCCACTCAACTTCCAATCACACAACCTGCAGAAACCCATCCTCAGCATCTCCACTCACCTCCCAATAACACAAACTGCTGAAACCCATCCACAGCATCTCCACTCACCTCCCAATAACACAACCTGCAGAAACCCATCCTCAGTATCTCCAGTCACCTTCCAATAACACAACCTGCAGAAACCCATCCTCAGCATCTTCACTCACCTTCCAATAACACAAACTGCAGAAACCCATCCTCAGCATCTTCACTCACCTCCCAATAACACAACCTGCAGAAACCCATCCCCAACATCTTCACTGACCTCCCAATAACACAACCTGCAGAATCCTATCCTCAGCATCTCCACTCACCTCCCAATAACACAACCTGCAGAATCCCATTCTGCGCATCTTCACTCACCTTCCAATAACACAACCTGCAGAAACCCATCCTCAGCATCTCCACCCACCTTCCAATAACACAACCTGCAGAAATCCATTCTCAGCATCTTCACTAACCTCCCAATAACACAACCTGCAGAAACCCATTCTCAGCATCTTCACTCACCTCCCAATAACACAACCTGCAGAAACCCATCCTCAGCATCTCCACTCACCTTCCAATAACACAACCTGCAGAAACCCATCCTTAGCATCTTCACAAATCTTCCAATAACACAACCTGCAGAAACCCATCCTCAGCATCTCCACTCACCTCCCAATAACACAACCTGCAGAAACCCATCCTCAGCATCTCCACTCACTTTCCAATAACACAACCTGCAGAACACATCCTCAGCACCTTAACTAATCTTCCAATAACACAATCTGCAGAAACCCATCCACAACATATTCACTAACCTTCCAATAACACGACCTGCAGAAACCCATCCACAGCACCTGCACTCACCTCCCAATAACACAACCTGCAGAAACCCATCCTCCGCATCTCCACTATCCTTCCAATAACTCAACCTGCAGAAACCCATTCTCAGCATCTTCACTCACCTCCCAATAACACAACCTGCAGAAAGCAATCCTCAGCATCTTCCCTAACCTCCCAATAACACAACCTGCAGAAACCCATTCTCAGCATCTTCACTCACCTCCCAATAACACAACCTGCAGAAACCCATTCTCAGCATTTCCACTCATCTCCCAATAACACAACCGGCAGAAACCCATCCTCAGCATCTCCACCCACCTTCCAATAACACAACCTGCAGAAACCCATCCTCAGCATCTCCACTCACCTCCCAATAACACAACCTGCAGAAACCCATCCTCAGCATCTCCACCCACCTTCCAATAACACAACCTGCAGAAATCCATTCTCAGCATCTTCACTAACCTCCCAATAACACAACCTGCAGAAACCCATTCTCAGCATCTCCACTCACCTTCCAATAACACAACCTGCAGAAACCCATCCTCAGTGTCTTCACTCACCTTCCAATAACACAAACTGCAGAAACCCATCCTCAGCATCTTCACTCACCTCCCAATAACACAACCTGCAGAAACCCATCCCCAACATCTTCACTAACCTCCCAATAACACAACCTGCAGAATCCTATCCTCAGCATCTCCACTCACCTCCCAATAACACAACCTGCAGAAACCCATCCTCAGCATCTCCACTCACTTTCCAATAACTCAACCTGCAGAACCCATCCTCAGCACCTTAACTAATCTTCCAATAACACAACCTGCAGAAACCCATCCACAACATATTCACTAACCTTCCAATAACACGACCTGCAGAAACCCATTCTCAGCATCTTCACTCACCTCCCAATAACACAACCTGCAGAAACCCATCCTCAGCATCTCCTCTAACCTTCCAATAACACAACCTGCAGAAACCCATCCTCAGCATTTCCACTCACGTCCCAATAACACAACCTACAGAAATCCATCCTCAGCATCTCCACTAACCTCCCAATACCACAACCTGCAGAAACCCATCCTCAGCATCTCCACTCACCTCCCAATAACACAACCTGCAGAAACCCATCCTCAGCAACTCCACTAACCTCCCAATAACATAACCTGCAGAAACGCATCCTCAGCATCTTCACTCACCTCACAATACCACAACCTGCAGAAACCCATCCTCAGCATCTTCACTCACCTCCCAATAACACAACCTGCAGAAACCCATCCTCAGCATCTTCACTCACCTCCCAATAACAAAACCTGCAGATACCCATTCTCAGCATTTCCACTCATCTCCCAATAACACAACCTGCAGAAACCCATCCTCAGCATCTTCCCTAACTGCCCAATAACACAACCTGCAGAAACCCATCATCAGCATCTACACTAACCTCCCAATAACACAACCTGCAGAAACCCATCCTCAGCATCTTCAAAAATCATCCAATAACACAACCTGCAGAAACCCATGCTCAGCATCTCCACTAATCTTCCAATAACACAACCTGCAGAAACCCATCCTCAGCATCTTCACAAACCTTCCAATAACACAACCTGCAGAAACCCATCCTCTGCATCTCCACTCGCCTCCCAATAACACAACCTGCAGAATCCTATCCTCAGCATCTCCACTCATCTCCCAGTAACACAACCTGCAGAAACCCATCCTCAGCATCTCCACTCACCCCCCAATAACACAACCTGCAGAAACCCATCCTCAGCATTTCCACTCAACTTCCAATAACACAACCTGCAGAAACCCATCCTCAGCGTCTTCAAAAATCTTCCAATAACTCAACCTGCAGAAACCCATCCTCTGCATCTCCACTCGCCTCCCAATAACACAACCTGCAGAAACCCATCCTCAGCATCTCCACTCGCCTCCCAATAACACAACCTTCAGAAACCCATCCTCAGCATCTCCACTCAACTTCCAATAACACAACCTGCAGAAACCCATCCTCAGCATCTCCACTCACCTCCCAATAGCACAAACTGCTGAAACCCATCCACAGCATCTCCACTCACCTCCCAATAACACAACCTGCAGAAACCCATCCTCAGTATCTCCACTCACCTTCCAATAACACAACCTGCAGAAACCCATCCTCAGCATCTTCACTCACCTTCCAATAACACAAACTCCAGAAACCCATCCTCAGCATCTTCACTCACCTCCCAATAACACAACCTGCAGAAACCCATCCCCAACATCTTCACTAACCTCCCAATAACACAACCTGCAGAATCCTATCCTCAGCATCTCCACTCACCTCCCAATAACACAAACTGCAGAAACCCATCCACAGCATCTCCACTCACCTCCCAATAACACAACCTGCAGAATCCCATCCTCCGCATCTTCACTAACCTTCCAATAACACAACCTGCAGAAACCCATCCTCAGCATCTTCACAAATCTTCCAATAACACAACCTGCAGAAACCCATCCTCAGCATCTCCACTCACCTCCCAATAACACAACCTGCAGAAACCCATCCTCAGCATCTCCACTCACTTTCCAATAACACAACCTGCAGAACCCATCCTCAGCACCTTAACTAATCTTCCAATAACACAACCTGCAGAAACCCATCCACAACATATTCACTAACCTTCCAATAACACGACCTGCAGAAACCCATCCTCAGCATCTTCACAAATCTTCCAATAACACAACCTGCAGAAACCCATCCTCAGCATCTCCACTCATCTCCCAATAACACAACCTGCAGAAACCCATCCTCAGCATCTCCACTCACCCCCCAATAACACAACCTGCAGAAACCCATCCTCAGCATCTCCACTCAACTTCCAATCACACAACCTGCAGAAACCCATCCTCAGCATCTCCACTCACCTCCCAATAACACAAACTGCTGAAACCCATCCACAGCATCTCCACTCACCTCCCAATAACACAACCTGCAGAAACCCATCCTCAGTATCTCCAGTCACCTTCCAATAACACAACCTGCAGAAACCCATCCTCAGCATCTTCACTCACCTTCCAATAACACAAACTGCAGAAACCCATCCTCAGCATCTTCACTCACCTCCCAATAACACAACCTGCAGAAACCCATCCCCAACATCTTCACTGACCTCCCAATAACACAACCTGCAGAATCCTATCCTCAGCATCTCCACTCACCTCCCAATAACACAACCTGCAGAAACCCATTCTCCGCACCTTCACTCACCTCCCAATAACACAACCTGCAGAAACCCATCCTCAGCATCTCCACCCACCTTCCAATAACACAACCTGCAGAAATCCATTCTCAGCATCTTCACTAACCTCCCAATAACACAACCTGCAGAAACCCATTCTCAGCATCTTCACTCACCTCCCAATAACACAACCTGCAGAAACCCATCCTCAGCATCTCCACTCACCTTCCAATAACACAACCTGCAGAAACCCATCCTTAGCATCTTCACAAATCTTCCAATAACACAACCTGCAGAAACCCATCCTCAGCATCTCCACTCACCTCCCAATAACACAACCTGCAGAAACCCATCCTCAGCATCTCCACTCACCTCCCAATAACACAACCTGCAGAAACCCATCCTCAGCATCTTCACTCACCTCCCAATAACACAACCTGCAGAACACATCCTCAGCACCTTAACTAATCTTCCAATAACACAATCTGCAGAAACCCATCCACAGCACCTGCACTCACCTCCCAATAACACAACCTGCAGAAACCCATCCTCCGCATCTCCACTATCCTTCCAATAACTCAACTTGCAGAAACCCATTCTCAGCATCTTCACTCACCTCCCAATAACACAACCTGCAGAAACCCATGCTCAGCATCTCCACTAACCTCCCAATAACACAACCTGCAGAAACACATCCTCAGCATTTCCACTTACGTCCCAATAACACAACCTGCAGAAACCCATCCTCAGCATCTTCACTCACCTCTCAATACCACAACCTGCAGAAACCCATCCTCAGCATCTTCACTCACCTCCCAATAACACAACCTGTCGAAACCCATCCTCAGCATCTTCCCTAACCTCCCAATAACACAACCTGCAGAAACCCATTCTCAGCATCTTCACTCACCTCCCAATAACACAACCTGCAGAAACCCATCCTCAGCATCTCCACCCACCTTCCAAGAACACAACCTGCAGAAACCCATTCTCAGCACCTCCACTCACCTTCCAATAACACAACCTGCAGAAACCCATCCTCAGCGTCTTCACTCACCTTCCAATAACACAAACTGCAGAAACCCATCCTCAGCATCTTCACTCACCTCCCAATAACACAACCTGCAGAAACCCATCCCCAACATCTTCACTAACCTCCCAATAACACAACCTGCAGAATCCTATCCTCAGCATCTCCACTCACCTCCCAATAACACAAACTGCAGAAACCCATCCACAGCATCTCCACTCACCTCCCAATAACACAACCTGCAGAATCCCATCCTCAGCATCTTCACTAACCTTCCAATAACACAACCTGCAGAAACCCATCCTCAGCATCTTCACAAATCTTCCAATAACACAACCTGCAGAAACCCATCCTCAGCATCTCCACTCACCTCCCAATAACACAACCTGCAGAAACCCATCCTCAGCATCTCCACTCACTTTCCAATAACTCAACCTGCAGAACCCATCCTCAGCACCTTAACTAATCTTCCAATAACACAACCTGCAGAAACCCATCCACAACATATTCACTAACCTTCCAATAACACGACCTGCAGAAGCCCATCCTCAGCACCTGCACTCACCTCCCAATAACACAACCTGCAGAAACCCATCCTCCGCATCTCCACTATCCTTCCAATAACTCAACCTGCAGAAACCCATTCTCAGCATCTTCACTCACCTCCCAATAACACAACCTGCAGAAACCCATCCTCAGCATCTCCACTAACCTTCCAATAACACAACCTGCAGAAACCCATCCTCAGCATTTCCACTTACGTCCCAATAACACAACCTACAGAAATCCATCCTCAGCATCTCCACTAACCTCCCAATACCACAACCTGCAGAAACCCATCCACAGCATCTCCACTCACCTCCCAATAACACAACCTGCAGAAACCCATCCTCAGCAACTCCACTAACCTCCCAATAACACAACCTGCAGAAACCCATCCTCAGCATCTTCACTCACCTCTCAATACCACAACCTGCAGAAACCCATCCTCAGCATCTTCACTCACCTCCCAATAACACAACCTGCAGAAACCCATCCTCAGCATCTTCACTCACCTCCCAATAACAAAACCTGCAGATACCCATTCTCAGCATTTCCACTCATCTCCCAATAACACAACCTGCAGAAACCCATCCTCAGCATCTTCCCTAACCGCCCAATAACACAACCTGCAGAAACCCATCATCAGCATCTACACTAACCTCCCAATAACACAACCTGCAGAAACCCATCCTCAGCATCTTCAAAAATCATCCAATAACACAACCTGCAGAAACCCATGCTCAGCATCTCCACTAATCTTCCAATAACACAACCTGCAGAAACCCATCCTCAGCATCTTCACAAACCTTCCAATAACACAACCTGCAGAAACCCATCCTCTGCATCTCCACTCGCCTCCCAATAACACAACCTGCAGAAACCCATCCTCAGCATCTTCACTAACCTCCCAATAACACAACCTGCAGATACACATTCTCAGCATTTCCACTCATCTCCCAATAACACAACCTGCAGAATCCCATCCTCAGCATCTCCACCCACCCCCCAATAACACAACTTGCAGAAACCCATCCTCAGCATCTCCACTCAACTTCCAATAACACAACCTGCAGAAACCCATCCTCAGCATCTCCACTCACCTCCCAATAGCACAAACTGCTGAAACCCATCCACAGCATCTCCACTCACCTCCCAATAACACAACCTGCGGAAACCCATCCTCAGTATCTCCACTCACCTTCCAATAACAC
The DNA here is from genome assembly GCF_047496885.1 of Scyliorhinus torazame. NCBI lineage: Eukaryota > Metazoa > Chordata > Chondrichthyes > Carcharhiniformes > Scyliorhinidae > Scyliorhinus > Scyliorhinus torazame. Next base: position 276,107 of record NW_027307884.1, on the reverse strand, counting down.
TACCTGCAGAAACCCATCCTCAGCATCTTCACTCACCTTCCAATAACACAAACTGCAGAAACCCATCCTCAGCATCTTCACTCACCTCCCAATAACACAACCTGCAGAAACCCATCCCCAACATCTTCACTAACCACCCAATAACACAACCTGCAGAATCCTATCCTCAGCATCTCCACTCACCTCCCAATAACACAAACTGCAGAAACCAATCCACAGCATCTCCACTCACCTCCCAATAACACAACCTGCAGAATCCCATCCTCAGCATCTTCACTAACCTTCCAATAACACAACCTGCAGAAACCCATCCTCAGCATCTTCACAAATCTTCCAATAACACAAACTGCAGAAACCCATCCTCAGCATCTCCACACCTCCCAATAACACAACCTGCAGAAACCCATCCTCAGCATCTCCACTCACTTTCCAATAACACAACCTGCAGAACCCATCCACAACATATTCACTAACCTTCCAATAACACGACCTGCAGAAACCCATCCTCAGCATCTTCACTCAGCTTCCAATAACACAAACTGGAGAAACCCATCCTCAGCATCTTCACTCACCTTCCAATAACACAAACTGGAGAAACCCATCCTCATCATCTTCACTAACCTCCCAATAACACAACCTGCAGAATCCTATCCTCAGCATCTCCACTCATCTCCCAGTAACACAACCTGCAGAAACCCATCCTCAGCATCTCCACTCACCCCCCAATAACACAACCTGCAGAAACCCATCCTCAGCATTTCCACTCAACTTCCAATAACACAACCTGCAGAAACCCATCCTCAGCATCTTCAAAAATCTTCCAATAACTCAACCTGCAGAAACCCATCCTCTGCATCTCCACTCGCCTCCCAATAACACAACCTGCAGAAACCCATCCTCAGCATCTTCCCTAACCTCCCAATAACACAACCTGCGGATATACATTCTCAGCATTTCCACTCATCTCCCAATAACACAACCTGCAGAAACCCATCCTCAGCATCTCCACCCACCCCCCAATAACACAACCTGCAGAAACCCATCCTCAGCATCTCCACTCAACTTCCAATAACACAACCTGCAGAAACCCATCCTCAGCATCTCCACTCACCTCCCAATAGCACAAACTGCCGAAACCCATCCACAGCATCTCCACTCACCTACCAATAACACAACCTGCAGAAACCCATCCTCAGTATCTCCACTCACCTTCCAATAACACAATCTGCAGAAACCCATCCTCAGCATCTTCACTCACCTTCCAATAACACAAACTCCAGAAACCCATCCTCAGCATCTTCACTCACCTCCCAATAACACAATCTGCAGAAACCCATCCCCAACATCTTCACTAACCTCCCAATAACACAACCTGCAGAATCCTATCCTCAGCATCTCCACTCACCTCCCAATAACACAAACTGCAGAAACCCATCCACAGCATCTCCACTCACCTCCCAATAACACAACCTGCAGAATCCCATCCTCCGCATCTTCACTAACCTTCCAATAACACAACCTGCAGAAACCCATCCTCAGCATCTTCACAAATCTTCCAATAACACAACCTGCAGAAACCCATCCTCAGCATCTCCACTCACCTCCCAATAACACAACCTGCAGAAACCCATCCTCAGCATCTCCACTCACTTTCCAATAACACAACCTGCAGAACCCATCCTCAGCACCTTAACTAATCTTCCAATAACACATCCTGCAGAAACCCATCCACAACATATTCACTAACCTTCCAATAACACGACCTGCAGAAACCCATCCTCAGCATCTTCACTCACCTTCCAATAAGACAAACTGGAGAAACCCATCCTCAGCATCTTCACTCACCTCCCAATAACACAACCTGCAGAAACCCATCCCCAACATCTTCACTAACCTCCCAATAACATAACCTGCAGAATCCTATCCTCAGCATCTCCACTCATCTCCCAATAACACAACCTGCAGAAACCCATCCTCAGCATCTCCACTCACCCCCCAATAACACAACCTGCAGAAACCCATCCTCAGCATCTCCACTCAACTTCCAATCACACAACCTGCAGAAACCCATCCTCAGCATCTCCACTCACATCCCAATAACACTAACTGCTGAAACCCATCCACAGCATCTCCACTCACCTCCCAATAACACAACCTGCAGAAACCCATCCTCAGTATCTCCAGTCACCTTCCAATAACACAACCTGCAGAAACCCATCCTCAGCATCTTCACTCACCTTCCAATAACACAAACTGCAGAAACCCATCTTCAGCATCTTCACTCACCTCCCAATAACACAACCTGCAGAAACCCATCCCCAACATCTTCACTGACCTCCCAATAACACAACCTGCAGAATCCTATCCTCAGCATCTCCACTCACCTCCCAATAACACAACCTGCAGAAACCCATTCTCCGCATCTTCACTCCCCTCCCAATAACACAACCTGCAGAAACCCATCCTCAGCATCTCCATCCTCCTTCCAATAACACAACCTGCAGAAATCCATTCTCAGCATCTTCACTAACCTCCCAATAACACAACCTGCAGAAACCCATTCTCAGCATCTTCACTCACCTCCCAATAACACAACCTGCAGAAACCCATCCTCAGCATCTCCACTCACCTTCCAATAACACAACCTGCAGAAACCCATCCAAAGCATCTTCACAAATCTTCCAATAACACAACCTGCAGAAACCCATCCTCAGCATCTCCACTCACCTCCCAATAACACAACCTGCAGAAACCCATCCTCAGCATCTCCACTCACTTTCCAATAACACAACCTGCAGAACACATCCTCAGCACCTTAACTAATCTTCCAATAACACAATCTGCAGAAACCCATCCACAACATATTCACTAACCTTCCAATAACACGACCTGCAGAAACCCATCCACAGCACCTGCACTCACCTCCCAATAACACAACCTGCAGAAAACCATCCTCCGCATCTCCACTATCCTTCCAATAACTCAACCTGCAGAAACCCATTCTCAGCATCTTCACTCACCTCCCAATAACACAACCTGCAGAAACCCATGCTCAGCATCTCCACTAACCTCCCAATAACACAACCTGCAGAAACACATCCTCAGCATTTCCACTTACGTCCCAATAACACAACCTGCAGAAAGCAATCCTCAGCATCTTCCCTAACCTCCCAATAACACAACCTGCAGAAACCCATTCTCAGCATCTTCACTCACCTCCCAATAACACAACCTGCAGAAACCCATCCTCAGCATCTCCACCCAGCTTCCAATAACACAACCTGCAGAAATCCATTCTCAGCATCTTCACTAACCTCCCAATAACACAACCTGCAGAAACCCATTCTCAGCATCTCCACTCACCTTCCAATAACACAACCTGCAGAAACCCATCCTCAGCGTCTTCACTCACCTCCCAATAACACAACCTGCAGAAACCCATCCTCAGCATCTCCACCCAGCTTCCAATAACACAACCTGCAGAAATCCATTCTCAGCATCTTCACTAACCTCCCAATAACACAACCTGCAGAAACCCATTCTCAGCATCTCCACTCACCTTCCAATAACACAACCTGCAGAAACCCATCCTCAGCGTCTTCACTCACCTCCCAATAACACAACCTGCAGAAACCCATCCTCAGCGTCTTCACTCACCTCCCAATAACACAAACTGCAGAAACCCATCCTCAGCATCTTCACTCACCTCCCAATTACACAACCTGCAGAAACCCATCCCCAACATCTTCACTAACCTCCCAATAACACAACCTGCAGAATCCTATCCTCAGCATCTCCACTCACCTCCCAATAACACAAACTGCAGAAACCCATCCACAGCATCTCCACTCACCTCCCAATAACACAACCTGCAGAATCCCATCCTCAGCATCTTCACTAACCTTCCAATAACACAACCTGCAGAAACCCATCCTCAGCATCTTCACAAATCTTCCAATAACACAACCTGCAGAAACCCATCCTCAGCATCTCCACTCACCTCCCAATAACACAACCTGCAGAAACCCATCCTCAGCATCTCCACTCACTTTCCAATAACTCAACCTGCAGAACCCATCCTCAGCACCTTAACTAATCTTCCAATAACACAACCTGCAGAAACCCATCCACAACATATTCACTAACCTTCCAATAACACGACCTGCAGAAACCCATCCTCAGCACCTGCACTCACCTCCCAATAACACAACCTACAGAAACCCATCCTCCGCATCTCCACTATCCTTCCAATAACTCAACCTGCAGAAACCCATTCTCAGCATCTTCACTCACCTCCCAATAACACAACCTGCAGAAACCCATCCTCAGCATCTCCACTAACCTTCCAATAACACAACCTGCAGAAACCCATCCTCAGCTTTTCCACTTACGTCCCAATAACACAACCTACAGAAATCCATCCTCAGCATCTCCACTAACCTCCCAATACCACAACCTGCAGAAACCCATCCTCAGCATCTCCACTCACCTCCCAATAACACAACCTGCAGAAACCCATCCTCAGCAACTCCACTAACCTCCCAATAACACAACCTGCAGAAACCCATCCTCAGCATCTTCACTCACCTCACAATACCACAACCTGCAGAAACCCATCCTCAGCATCTTCACTCACCTCCCAATAACACAACCTGCAGAAACCCATCCTCAGCATCTTCACTCACCTCCCAATAACACAACCTGCAGAAACCCATCCTCAGCATCTTCACTCACCTTCCCATAACACAACCTGCAGAAACCCATCCTCAGCAACTCCACTCACCTTCCAATAACACAATCTGCAGAAACACATCCTCAGCATCTTCACTCACCTCCCAAGAACACAACCTGCAGAAACGCATCCTCAGCATTTTCAATCACCTCCCAATAACACAACCTGCAGAAACCCATCCTCAGAATCGTCACTCATCTCCCAATAACACAACCTGCAGAAACCCATCCTCAGCATCTCCACTCATCTCCCAATTACACAACCTGCAGAATCCCATTCTCAGCATCTCGACTGACCTTCCAATAACATAACCTGCAGAAACACATCCTCAGCATCTTCACTCACCTCCCAAGAACACAACCTGCAGAAACGCATCCTCAGCATCTTCACTCACCTCCCAATAACACAACCTGCAGAAACCCATCCTCAGCATCTCCACTCACCTCCCAATAACACAACCTGCAGAAATCCATCCTCAGCATCTCCACTCACGTCCCAATAACACAACCTGCAGAAACCCATTCTCAGCATCTTCCCTAACCTCCCAATAATAGAACCTGCAGAATCCCATCCTCTGCATCTCCACTCACCTCTCAATAACAAAACCTGCAGATACCCATTCTCAGCATTTCCACTCATCTCCCAATAACACAACCTGCAGAAACCCATCCTCAGCATCATCCCTAACCGCCCAATAACACAACCTGCAGAAACCCATCATCAGCATCTACACTAACCTCCCAATAACACAACCTGCAGAAACCTATCCTCAGCATCTTCAAAAATCTTCCAATAACACAACCTGCAGAAAACCATGCTCAGCATCTCCACTAACCTTCCAATAACACAACCTGCAGAAACCCATCCTCAGCATCTTCACAAACCTTCCAATAACACAACCTGCAGAAACCCATCCTCTGCATCTCCACTCGCCTCCCAATAACACAACCTGCAGAAACCCATCCTCAGCATCTTCCCTAACCTCCCAATAACACAACCTGCAGATACACATTCTCAGCATTTCCACTCATCTCCCAATAACACAACCTGCAGAAACCCATCCTCAGCATCTCCACCCACCCCCCAATAACACAACCTGCAGAAACCCATCCTCAGCATCTCCACTCAACTTCCAATAACACAACCTGCAGAAACCCATCCTCAGCATCTCCACTCACCTCCCAATAGCACAAACTGCTGAAACCCATCCACAGCATCTCCACTCACCTCCCAATAACACAACCTGCAGAAACCCATCCTCAGTATCTCCACTCACCTTCCAATAACACAACCTGCAGAAACCCATCCTCAGCATCTTCACTCACCTTCCAATAACACAAACTGCAGAAACCCATCCTCAGCATCTTCACTCACCTCCCAATAACACAACCTGCAGAAACCCATCCCCAACATCTTCACTAACCTCCCAATAACACAACCTGCAGAATCCTATCCTCAGCATCTCCACTCACCTCCCAATAACACAAACTGTAGAAACCCATCCACAGCATCTCCACTCACCTCCCAATAACACAACCTGCAGAATCCCATCCTCAGCATCTTCACTAACCTTCCAATAACACAACCTGCAGAAACCCATCCTCAGCATCTTCACAAATCTTCCAATAACACAACCTGCAGAAACCCATCCTCAGCATCTCCACTCACCTCCCAATAACACAACCTGCAGAAACCCATCCTCAGCATCTCCACTCACTTTCCAATAACACAACCTGCAGAACCCATCCTCAGCACCTTAACTAATCTTCCAATAACACAACCTGCAGAAACCCATCCACAACATATTCACTAACCTTCCAATAACACGACCTGCAGAAACCCATCCTCAGCATCTTCACTCACCTTCCAATAACACAAACTGGAGAAAGCCATCCTCAGCATCTTCACTCACCTCCCAATAACACGACCTGCAGAAACCCATCCCCAACATCTTCACTAACCTCCCAATAACACAACCTGCAGAATCCTATCCTCAGCATCTCCACTCATCTCCCAATAACACAACCTGCAGAAACCCATCCTCAGCATCTCCACTCACCCCCCAATAACACAACCTGCAGAAACCCATCCTCAGCATCTCCACTCAACTTCCAATAACACAACCTGCAGAAACCCATCCTCAGCATCTCCAAAAATCTTCCAATAACACAACCTGCAGAAACCCATGCTCAGCATCTCCACTAACCTTCCAATAACACAACCTGCAGAAACCCATCCTCAGCATTTCACAAACCTTCCAATAACACAACCTGCAGAAACCCATCCTCTGCATCTCCACTCGCCTCCCAATAACACAACCTGCAGAAACCCATCCTCAGCATCTTCCCTAACCTCCCAATAACACAACCTGCAGGTACACATTCTCAGCATTTCCACTCATCTCCCAATAACACAACCTGCAGAAACCCATCCTCAGCATCTCCACCCACCCGCCAATAACACAACCTGCCGAAACCCATCCACAGCATCTCCACTCACCTACCAATAACACAACCTGCAGAAACCCATCCTCAGTATCTCCACTCACCTTCCAATAACACAATCTGCAGAAACCCATCCTCAGCATCTTCACTCACCTTCCAATAACACAAGCTCCAGAAACCCATCCTCAGCATCTTCACTCACCTCCCAATAACACAATCTGCAGAAACCCATCCCCAACATCTTCACTAACCTCCCAATAACACAACCTGCAGAATCCTATCCTCAGCATCTCCACTCACCTCCCAATAACACAAACTGCAGAAACCCATCCACAGCATCTCCACTCACCTCCCAATAACACAACCTGCAGAATCCCATCCTCCGCATCTTCACTAACCTTCCAATAACACAACCTGCAGAAACCCATCCTCAGCATCTTCACAAATCTTCCAATAACACAACCTGCAGAAACCCATCCTCAGCATCTCCACTCACCTCCCAATAACACAACCTGCAGAAACCCATCCTCAGCATCTCCACTCACTTTCCAATAACACAACCTGCAGAACCCATCCTCAGCACCTTAACTAATCTTCCAATAACACAACCTGCAGAAACCCATCCACAACATATTCACTAACCTTCCAATAACACGACCTGCAGAAACCCATCCTCAGCATCTTCACTCACTTTCCAATAAGACAAACTGGAGAAACCCATCCTCAGCATCTTCACTCACCTCCCAATAACACAACCTGCAGAAACCCATCCCCAACATCTTCACTAACCTCCCAATAACATAACCTGCAGAATCCTATCCTCAGCATCTCCACTCATCTCCCAATAACACAACCTGCAGAAACCCATCCTCAGCATCTCCACTCACCCCCCAATAACACAACCTGCAGAAACCCATCCTCAGCATCTCCACTCAACTTCCAATCACACAACCTGCAGAAACCCATCCTCAGCATCTCCACTCACATCCCAATAACACTAACTGCTGAAACCCATCCACAGCATCTCCACTCACCTCCCAATAACACAACCTGCAGAAACCCATCCTCAGTATCTCCAGTCACCTTCCAATAACACAACCTGCAGAAACCCATCCTCAGCATCTTCACTCACCTTCCAATAACACAAACTGCAGAAACCCATCTTCAGCATCTTCACTCACCTCCCAATAACACAACCTGCAGAAACCCATCCCCAACATCTTCACTGACCTCCCAATAACACAACCTGCAGAATCCTATCCTCAGCATCTCCACTCACCTCCCAATAACACAACCTGCAGAAACCCATTCTCCGCATCTTCACTCCCCTCCCAATAACACAACCTGCAGAAACCCATCCTCAGCATCTCCATCCTCCTTCCAATAACACAACCTGCAGAAATCCATTCTCAGCATCTTCACTAACCTCCCAATAACACAACCTGCAGAAACCCATTCTCAGCATCTTCACTCACCTCCCAATAACACAACCTGCAGAAACCCATCCTCAGCATCTCCACTCACCTTCCAATAACACAACCTGCAGAAACCCATCCAAAGCATCTTCACAAATCTTCCAATAACACAACCTGCAGAAACCCATCCTCAGCATCTCCACTCACCTCCCAATAACACAACCTGCAGAAACCCATCCTCAGCATCTCCACTCACTTTCCAATAACACAACCTGCAGAACACATCCTCAGCACCTTAACTAATCTTCCAATAACACAATCTGCAGAAACCCATCCACAACATATTCACTAACCTTCCAATAACACGACCTGCAGAAACCCATCCACAGCACCTGCACTCACCTCCCAATAACACAACCTGCAGAAACCCATCCTCCGCATCTCCACTATCCTTCCAATAACTCAACCTGCAGAAACCCATTCTCCGCATCTTCACTCCCCTCCCAATAACACAACCTGCAGAAACCCATCCTCAGCATCTCCATCCTCCTTCCAATAACACAACCTGCAGAAATCCATTCTCAGCATCTTCACTAACCTCCCAATAACACAACCTGCAGAAACCCATTCTCAGCATCTTCACTCACCTCCCAATAACACAACCTGCAGAAACCCATCCTCAGCATCTCCACTCACCTTCCAATAACACAACCTGCAGAAACCCATCCAAAGCATCTTCACAAATCTTCCAATAACACAACCTGCAGAAACCCATCCTCAGCATCTCCACTCACCTCCCAATAACACAACCTGCAGAAACCCATCCTCAGCATCTCCACTCACTTTCCAATAACACAACCTGCAGAACACATCCTCAGCACCTTAACTAATCTTCCAATAACACAATCTGCAGAAACCCATCCACAACATATTCACTAACCTTCCAATAACACGACCTGCAGAAACCCATCCACAGCACCTGCACTCACCTCCCAATAACACAACCTGCAGAAACCCATCCTCCGCATCTCCACTATCCTTCCAATAACTCAACCTGCAGAAACCCATTCTCAGCATCTTCACTCACCTCCCAATAACACAACCTGCAGAAACCCATGCTCAGCATCTCCACTAACCTCCCAATAACACAACCTGCAGAAACACATCCTCAGCATTTCCACTTACGTCCCAATAACACAACCTGCAGAAAGCAATCCTCAGCATCTCCACTCACCTCCCAATAACACAACCTGCAGAAACCCATTCTCAGCATCTTCACTCACCTCCCAATAACACAACCTGCAGAAACCCATCCTCAGCATCTCCACCCAGCTTCCAATAACACAACCTGCAGAAATCCATTCTCAGCATCTTCACTAACCTCCCAATAACACAACCTGCAGAAACCCATTCTCAGCATCTCCACTCACCTTCCAATAACACAACCTGCAGAAACCCATCCTCAGCGTCTTCACTCACCTTCCAATAACACAAACTGCAGAAACCCATCCTCAGCATCTTCACTCACCTCCCAATTACACAACCTGCAGAAACCCATCCCCAACATCTTCACTAACCTCCCAATAACACAACCTGCAGAATCCTATCCTCAGCATCTCCACTCACCTCCCAATAACACAAACTGCAGAAACCCATCCACAGCATCTCCACTCACCTCCCAATAACACAACCTGCAGAATCCCATCCTCAGCATCTTCACTAACCTTCCAATAACACAACCTGCAGAAACCCATCCTCAGCATCTTCACAAATCTTCCAATAACACAACCTGCAGAAACCCATCCTCAGCATCTCCACTCACCTCCCAATAACACAACCTGCAGAAACCCATCCTCAGCATCTCCACTCACTTTCCAATAACTCAACCTGCAGAACCCATCCTCAGCACCTTAACTAATCTTCCAATAACACAACCTGCAGAAAACCATCCACAACATATTCACTAACCTTCCAATAACACGACCTGCAGAAACCCATCCTCAGCACCTGCACTCACCTCCCAATAACACAACCTACAGAAACCCATCCTCCGCATCTCCACTATCCTTCCAATAACTCACCCTGCAGAAACCCATTCTCAGCATCTTCACTCACCTCCCAATAACACAACCTGCAGAAACCCATCCTCAGCATCTCCACTAACCTTCCAATAACACAACCTGCAGAAACCCATCCTCAGCATTTCCACTTACGTCCCAATAACACAACCTACAGAAATCCATCCTCAGCATCTCCACTAACCTCCCAATACCACAACCTGCAGAAACCCATCCTCAGCATCTCCACTCACCTCCCAATAACACAACCTGCAGAAACCCATCCTCAGCAACTCCACTAACCTCCCAATAACACAACCTGCAGAAACCCATCCTCAGCATCTTCACTCACCTCACAATACCACAACCTGCAGAAACCCATCCTCAGCATCTTCACTCACCTCCCAATAACACAACCTGCAGAAACCCATCCTCAGCATCTTCACTCACCTCCCAATAACACAACCTGCAGAAACCCATCCTCAGCATCTTCACTCACCTTCCCATAACACAACCTGCAGAAACCCATCCTCAGCAACTCCACTCACCTTCCAATAACACAACCTGCAGAAACACATCCTCAGCATCTTCACTCACCTCCCAAGAACACAACCTGCAGAAACGCATCCTCAGCATTTTCAATCACCTCCCAATAACACAACCTGCAGAAACCCATCCTCAGAATCGTCACTCATCTCCCAATAACACAACCTGCAGAAACCCATCCTCAGCATCTCCACTCATCTCCCAATTACACAACCTGCAGAATCCCATTCTCAGCATCTCGACTGACCTTCCAATAACATAACCTGCAGAAACACATCCTCAGCATCTTCACTCACCTCCCAAGAACACAACCTGCAGAAACGCATCCTCAGCATCTTCACTCACGTCCCAATAACACAACCTGCAGAAACCCATCCTCAGCATCTCCACTCACCTCCCAATAACACAACCTGCAGAAATCCATCCTCAGCATCTCCACTCACGTCCCAATAACACAACCTGCAGAAACCCATTCTCAGCATCTTCCCTAACCTCCCAATAATAGAACCTGCAGAATCCCATCCTCTGCATCTCCACTCACCTCTCAATAACAAAACCTGCAGATACCCATTCTCAGCATTTCCACTCATCTCCCAATAACACAACCTGCAGAAACCCATCCTCAGCATCATCCCTAACCGCCCAATAACACAACCTGCAGAAACCCATCATCAGCATCTACACTAACCTCCCAATAACACAACCTGCAGAAACCTATCCTCAGCATCTTCAAAAATCTTCCAATAACACAACCTGCAGAAAACCATGCTCAGCATCTCCACTAACCTTCCAATAACACAACCTGCAGAAACCCATCCTCAGCATCTTCACAAACCTTCCAATAACACAACCTGCAGAAACCCATCCTCTGCATCTCCACTCGCCTCCCAATAACACAACCTGCAGAAACCCATCCTCAGCATCTTCCCTAACCTCCCAATAACACAACCTGCAGATACACATTCTCAGCATTTCCACTCATCTCCCAATAACACAACCTGCAGAAACCCATCCTCAGCATCTCCACCCACCCCCCAATAACACAACCTGCAGAAACCCATCCTCAGCATCTCCACTCAACTTCCAATAACACAACCTGCAGAAACCCATCCTCAGCATCTCCACTCACCTCCCAATAGCACAAACTGCTGAAACCCATCCACAGCATCTCCACTCACCTCCCAATAACACAACCTGCAGAAACCCATCCTCAGTATCTCCACTCACCTTCCAATAACACAACCTGCAGAAACCCATCCTCAGCATCTTCACTCACCTTCCAATAACACAAACTGCAGAAACCCATCCTCAGCATCTTCACACACCTCCCAATAACACAACCTGCAGAAACCCATCCCCAACATCTTCACTAACCTCCCAATAACACAACCTGCAGAATCCTATCCTCAGCATCTCCACTCACCTCCCAATAACACAAACTGTAGAAACCCATCCACAGCATCTCCACTCACCTCCCAATAACACAACCTGCAGAATCCCATCCTCAGCATCTTCACTAACCTTCCAATAACACAACCTGCAGAAACCCATCCTCAGCATCTTCACAAATCTTCCAATAACACAACCTGCAGAAACCCATCCTCAGCATCTCCACTCACCTCCCAATAACACAACCTGCAGAAACCCATCCTCAGCATCTCCACTCACTTTCCAATAACACAACCTGCAGAACCCATCCTCAGCACCTTAACTAATCTTCCAATAACACAACCTGCAGAAACCCATCCACAACATATTCACTAACCTTCCAATAACACGACCTGCAGAAACCCATCCTCAGCATCTTCACTCACCTTCCAATAACACAAACTGGAGAAAGCCATCCTCAGCATCTTCACTCACCTCCCAATAACACGACCTGCAGAAACCCATCCCCAACATCTTCACTAACCTCCCAATAACACAACCTGCAGAATCCTATCCTCAGCATCTCCACTCATCTCCCAATAACACAACCTGCAGAAACCCATCCTCAGCATCTCCACTCACCCCCCAATAACACAACCTGCAGAAACCCATCCTCAGCATCTCCACTCAACTTCCAATAACACAACCTGCAGAAACCCATCCTCAGCATCTTCAAAAATCTTCCAATAACACAACCTGCAGAAACCCATGCTCAGCATCTCCACTAACCTTCCAATAACACAACCTGCAGAAACCCATCCTCAGCATTTCACAAACCTTCCAATAACACAACCTGCAGAAACCCATCCTCTGCATCTCCACTCGCCTCCCAATAACACAACCTGCAGAAACCCATCCTCAGCATCTTCCCTAACCTCCCAATAACACAACCTGCAGGTACACATTCTCAGCATTTCCACTCATCTCCCAATAACACAACCTGCAGAAACCCATCCTCAGCATCTCCACCCACCCGCCAATAACACAACCTGCAGAAACCCATCCTCAGCATCTCCACTCAACTTCCAATAACACAACCTGCAGAAACCCATCCTCAGCATCTCCACTCACCTCCCAATAACACAACCTGCAGAAACCCATCCTCAGCATCTCCACTCACCTCCCAATAGCACAAACTGCTGAAATCCATCCACAGCATCTCCACTCACCTCCCAATAACACAACCTGCAGAAACCCATCCTCAGTATCTCCACTCACCTTCCAATAACACAACCTGCAGAAACCCATCCTCAGCATCTTCACTCACCTTCCAATAACACAAACTGCAGAAACCCATCCACAGCATCTTCACTAACCTCCCAATAACACAACCTGCAGAATCCTAACCTCAGCATCTCCACTCACCTCCCAATAACACAAACTGCAGAAACCCATCCACAGCATCTCCACTCACCTCCCAATAACACAACCTGCAGAATCCCATCCTCAGCATCTTCACTAACCTTCCAATAACACAACCTGCAGAAACCCATCCTCAGCATCTTCACAAATCTTCCAATAACACAACCTGCAGAAACCCATCCTCAGCATCTCCACTCACCTCCCAATAACACAACCTGCAGAAACCCATCCTCAGCATCTCCACTCACTTTCCAATAACACAACCTGCAGAACCCATCCTCAGCACCTTAACTAATCTTCCAATAACACAACCTGCAGAAACCCATCCACAACATATTCACTAACCTTCCAATAACACGACCTGCAGAAACCCATCCTCAGCATCTTCACTCACCTTCCAATAACACAAACTGGAGAAAGCCATCCTCAGCATCTTCACTCACCTCCCAATAACACGACCTGCAGAAACCCATCCCCAACATCTTCACTAACCTCCCAATAACACAACCTGCAGAATCCTATCCTCAGCATCTCCACTCATCTCCCAATAACACAACCTGCAGAAACCCATCCTCAGCATCTCCACTCACCCCCCAATAACACAACCTGCAGAAACCCATCCTCAGCATCTCCACTCAACTTCCAATAACACAACCTGCAGAAACCCATCCTCAGCATCTTCAAAAATCTTCCAATAACACAACCTGCAGAAACCCATGCTCAGCATCTCCACTAACCTTCCAATAACACAACCTGCAGAAACCCATCCTCAGCATTTCACAAACCTTCCAATAACACAACCTGCAGAAACCCATCCTCTGCATCTCCACTCGCCTCCCAATAACACAACCTGCAGAAACCCATCCTCAGCATCTTCCCTAACCTCCCAATAACACAACCTGCAGGTACACATTCTCAGCATTTCCACTCATCTCCCAATAACACAACCTGCAGAAACCCATCCTCAGCATCTCCACCCACCCGCCAATAACACAACCTGCAGAAACCCATCCTCAGCATCTCCACTCAACTTCCAATAACACAACCTGCAGAAACCCATCCTCAGCATCTCCACTCACCTCCCAATAACACAACCTGCAGAAACCCATCCTCAGCATCTCCACTCACCTCCCAATAGCACAAACTGCTGAAACCCATCCACAGCATCTCCACTCACCTCCCAATAACACAACCTGCAGAAACCCATCCTCAGTATCTCCACTCACCTTCCAATAACACAACCTGCAGAAACCCATCCTCAGCATCTTCACTCACCTTCCAATAACACAAACTGCAGAAACCCATCCACAGCATCTTCACTCACCTCCCAATAACACAACCTGCAGAAACCCATCCCCAACATCTTCACTCACCTCCCAATAACACAACCTGCAGAATCCTATCCTCAGCATCTCCACTCACCTCCCAATAACACAAACTGCAGAAACCCATCCACAGCATCACCACTCACCTCCCAATAACACAACCTGCAGAATCCCATCCTCAGCATCTTCACTAACCTTCCAATAACACAACCTGCAGAAACCCATCCTCAGCATCTTCACAAATCTTCCAATAACACAACCTGCAGAAACCCATCCTCAGCATCTCCACTCACCTCCCAATAACACAACCTGCAGAAACCCATCCTCAGCATCTTCACTAACCTTCCAATAACACAACCTGCAGAAACCCATCCTCAGCATCTTCACAAATCTTCCAATAACACAACCTGCAGAACCCATCCTCAGCACCTTAACTAATCTTCCAATAACACAACCTGCAGAAACCCATCCACAACATATTCACTAACCTTCCAATAACACGACCTGCAGAAACCCATCCTCAGCATCTTCACTCACCTTCCAATAACACAAACTGGAGAAACCCATCCTCAGCATCTTCACTCACCTCCCAATAACACAACCTGCAGAAACCCATCCCCAACATCTTCACTAACCTCCCAATAACACAACCTGCAGAATCCTATCCTCAGCATCTCCACTCATCTCCCAATAACACAACCTGCAGAAACCCATCCTCAGCATCTCCACTCACCCCCCAATAACACAACCTGCAGAAACCCATCCTCAGCATCTCCACTCAACTTCCAATAACACAACCTGCAGAAACCCATCCTCAGCATCTCCAATCACCTCCCAATAACACAAACTGCTGAAACCCATCCACAGCATCTCCACTCATCTCCCAATAACACAACCTGCAGAAACCCATCCTCAGTATCTCCACTCACCTTCCAATAACACAACCTGCAGAAACCCATCCTCAGCATCTTCACTCACCTTCCAATAACACAAACTGCAGAAACCCATCCTCAGCATCTTCACTCACCTCCCAATAACACAACCTGCAGAAACCCATCCCCAACATCTTCACTAACCTCCCAATAACACAACCTGCAAAATCCTATCCTC
Source organism: Scyliorhinus torazame (assembly GCF_047496885.1). Taxonomy (NCBI): domain Eukaryota; kingdom Metazoa; phylum Chordata; class Chondrichthyes; order Carcharhiniformes; family Scyliorhinidae; genus Scyliorhinus; species Scyliorhinus torazame. The sequence continues at coordinate 259,688 of NW_027307884.1, read as the reverse complement.
AGCATCTCCAGTCACCTCCCAAGAACACAACCTGCAGAAACCCATTCTCAGCATCTTCACTCACCTCCCAATAACACAACCTGCAGAAACCCATCCTCAGCATCTCCACCCACCTTCCAATAACACAACCTGCAGAAATCCATTCTCAGCATCTTTACTAACCTCCCAATAACACAACCTGCAGAAACCCATTCTCAGCATCTTCACTCACCTCCCAATAACACAACCTGCAGAAACCCATCCTCAGCATCTCCACTCACCTTCCAATAACACAACCTGCAGAAACCCATCCTCAGAATCTTCACAAATCTTCCAATAACACAACCTGCAGAAACCCATCCGCAGCATCTCCACTCACCTCCCAATAACACAACCTGCAGAAACCCATCCTCAGCATCTCCACTCACTTTCCAATAACACAACCTGCAGAACCCATCCTCAGCACCTTAACTAATCTTCCAATAACACAACCTGCAGAAACCCATCCACAACATATTCACTAACCTTCCAATAACACGACCTGCATAAACCCATCCTCAGCACCTGCACTCACCTCCCAATAACACAACCTGCAGAAACCCATCCTCCGCATCTCCACTATCCTTCCAATAACTCAACCTGCAGAAACCCATTCTCAGTATCTTCACTCACCTCCCAATAACACAACCTGCAGAAACCCATCCTCAGCATCTCCACTAACCTTCCAATAACACAACCTGCAGAAACCCATCCTCAGCATTTCCACCCACCTTCCAATAACACAACCTGCAGAAACCCATCCTCAGCATCTCCACTCACCTTCCAATAACACAACCTGCAGAAATCCATTCTCAGCATCTTCACTAACCTCCCAATAACACAACCTGCAGAAACCCATCCTCAGCATCTCCACTCACCTTCCAATAACACAACCTGCAGAAACCCATCCTCAGCGTCTTCACTCACCTTCCAATAACACAAACTGCAGAAACCCATCCTCAGCATCTTCACTCACCTCCCAATAACACAACCTGCAGAAACCCATTCTCAGCTTCTTCACTCACCTCCCAATAACACAACCTGCAGAAACCCATCCTCAGCATCTCCACCCACCTTCCAATAACACAACCTGCAGAAATCCATTCTCAGCATCTTCACTAACCTCCCAATAACACAACCTGCAGAAACCCATCCTCAGCATTTCACAAACCTTCCAATAACACAACCTGCAGAAACCCATCCTCTGCATCTCCACTCGCCTCCCAATAACACAACCTGCAGAAACCCATCCTCAGCATCTTCCCTAACCTCCCAATAACACAACCTGCAGGTACACATTCTCAGCATTTCCACTCATCTCCCAATAACACAACCTGCAGAAACCCATCCTCAGCATCTCCACCCACCCGCCAATAACACAACCTGCAGAAACCCATCCTCAGCATCTCCACTCAACTTCCAATAACACAACCTGCAGAAACCCATCCTCAGCATCTCCACTCACCTCCCAATAACACAACCTGCAGAAACCCATCCTCAGCATCTCCACTCACCTCCCAATAGCACAAACTGCTGAAACCCATCCACAGCATCTCCACTCACCTCCCAATAACACAACCTGCAGAAACCCATCCTCAGTATCTCCACTCACCTTCCAATAACACAACCTGCAGAAACCCATCCTCAGCATCTTCACTCACCTTCCAATAACACAAACTGCAGAAACCCATCCACAGCATCTTCACTCACCTCCCAATAACACAACCTGCAGAAACCCATCCCCAACATCTTCACTCACCTCCCAATAACACAACCTGCAGAATCCTATCCTCAGCATCTCCACTCACCTCCCAATAACACAAACTGCAGAAACCCATCCACAGCATCTCCACTCACCTCCCAATAACACAACCTGCAGAATCCCATCCTCAGCATCTTCACTAACCTTCCAATAACACAACCTGCAGAAACCCATCCTCAGCATCTTCACAAATCTTCCAATAACACAACCTGCAGAAACCCATCCTCAGCATCTCCACTCACCTCCCAATAACACAACCTGCAGAAACCCATCCTCAGCATCTTCACTAACCTTCCAATAACACAACCTGCAGAAACCCATCCTCAGCATCTTCACAAATCTTCCAATAACACAACCTGCAGAACCCATCCTCAGCACCTTAACTAATCTTCCAATAACACAACCTGCAGAAACCCATCCACAACATATTCACTAACCTTCCAATAACACGACCTGCAGAAACCCATCCTCAGCATCTTCACTCACCTTCCAATAACACAAACTGGAGAAACCCATCCTCAGCATCTTCACTCACCTCCCAATAACACAACCTGCAGAAACCCATCCCCAACATCTTCACTAACCTCCCAATAACACAACCTGCAGAATCCTATCCTCAGCATCTCCACTCATCTCCCAATAACACAACCTGCAGAAACCCATCCTCAGCATCTCCACTCACCCCCCAATAACACAACCTGCAGAAACCCATCCTCAGCATCTCCACTCAACTTCCAATAACACAACCTGCAGAAACCCATCCTCAGCATCTCCAATCACCTCCCAATAAAACAAACTGCTGAAACCCATCCACAGCATCTCCACTCACCTCCCAATAACACAACCTGCAGAAACCCATCCTCAGTATCTCCACTCACCTTCCAATAACACAACCTGCAGAAACCCATCCTCAGCATCTTCACTCACCTTCCAATAACACAAACTGCAGAAACCCATCCTCAGCATCTTCACTCACCTCCCAATAACACAACCTGCAGAAACCCATCCCCAACATCTTCACTAACCTCCCAATAACACAACCTGCAAAATCCTATCCTCAGCATCTCCAGTCACCTCCCAAGAACACAACCTGCAGAAACCCATTCTCAGCATCTTCACTCACCTCCCAATAACACAACCTGCAGAAACCCATCCTCAGCATCTCCACCCACCTTCCAATAACACAACCTGCAGAAATCCATTCTCAGCATCTTTACTAACCTCCCAATAACACAACCTGCAGAAACCCATTCTCAGCATCTTCACTCACCTCCCAATAACACAACCTGCAGAAACCCATCCTCAGCATCTCCACTCACCTTCCAATAACACAACCTGCAGAAACCCATCCTCAGAATCTTCACAAATCTTCCAATAACACAACCTGCAGAAACCCATCCGCAGCATCTCCACTCACCTCCCAATAACACAACCTGCAGAAACCCATCCTCAGCATCTCCACTCACTTTCCAATAACACAACCTGCAGAACCCATCCTCAGCACCTTAACTAATCTTCCAATAACACAACCTGCAGAAACCCATCCACAACATATTCACTAACCTTCCAATAACACGACCTGCATAAACCCATCCTCAGCACCTGCACTCACCTCCCAATAACACAATCTGCAGAAACCCATCCTCCGCATCTCCACTATCCTTCCAATAACTCAACCTGCAGAAACCCATTCTCAGTATCTTCACTCACCTCCCAATAACACAACCTGCAGAAACCCATCCTCAGCATCTCCACTAACCTTCCAATAACACAACCTGCAGAAACCCATCCTCAGCATTTCCACCCACCTTCCAATAACACAACCTGCAGAAACCCATCCTCAGCATCTCCACTCACCTTCCAATAACACAACCTGCAGAAATCCATTCTCAGCATCTTCACTAACCTCCCAATAACACAACCTGCAGAAACCCATCCTCAGCATCTCCACTCACCTTCCAATAACACAACCTGCAGAAACCCATCCTCAGCGTCTTCACTCACCTTCCAATAACACAAACTGCAGAAACCCATCCTCAGCATCTTCACTCACCTCCCAATAACACAACCTGCAGAAACCCATTCTCAGCTTCTTCACTCACCTCCCAATAACACAACCTGCAGAAACCCATCCTCAGCATCTCCACCCACCTTCCAATAACACAACCTGCAGAAATCCATTCTCAGCATCTTCACTAACCTCCCAATAACACAACCTTCAGAAACCCATTCTCAGCATCTTCACTCACCTCCCAATAAACACAACCTGCAGAAACCCATCCTCAGCATCTCCACTCACCTTCCAATAACACAACCTGCAGAAATCCATTCTCAGCATCTTCACTAACCTCCCAATAACACAACCTGCAGAAACCCATCCTCAGCATCTCCACTCACCTTCCAATAACACAACCTGCAGAAACCCATCCTCAGCGTCTTCACTCACCTTCCAATAACACAAACTGCAGAAACCCATCCTCAGCATCTTCACTCACCTCCCAATAACACAACCTGCAGAAACCCATCCACAACATCTTCACTAACCTCCCAATAACACAACCTGCAGAATCCTATCCTCAGCATCTCCACTCACCTCCCAATAACACAAACTGCAGAAACCCATCCACAGCATCTCCACTCACCTCCCAATAACATAACCTGCAGAATCCCATCCTCAGCATCTTCACTAACCTTCCAATAACACAACCTGCAGAAACCCATCCTCAGCATCTTCACAAATCTTCCAATAACACAACCTGCAGAAACCCTTCCTCAGCATCTCCACTCACCTCCCAATAACACAACCTGCAGAAACCCATCCTCAGCATCTCCACTCACTTTCCAATAACACAACCTGCAGAACCCATCCTCAGCACCTTAACTAATCTTCCAATAACACAACCTGCAGAAACCCATCCACAACATATTCACTAACCTTCCAATAACACGACCTGCAGAAACCCATCCTCAGCACCTGCACTCACCTCCCAATAACACAACCTGCAGAAACCCATCCTCCGCATCTCCACTATCCATCCAATAACTCAACCTGCAGAAACCCATTCTCAGCATCTTCACTCACCTCCCAATAACACAACCTGCAGAAACCCATCCTCAGCATCTCCACTATCCTTCCAATAACACAACCTGCAGAAACCCATCCTCAGCATTTCCACTTACGTCCCAATAACACAATCAGCAGAAAGCAATCCTCAGCATCTTCCCTAACGTCCCAATAACACAACCTGCAGAAACCCATTCTCAGCATCTTCACTCACCTCCCAATAACACAACCTGCAGAAACCCATCCTCAGCATCTCCACCCACCTTCCAATAACACAACCTGCAGAAATCCATTCTCAGCATCTTCACTAACCTCCCAATAACACAACCTGCAGAAACCCATTCTCAGCATCTTCACTCACCTCCCAATAACACAACCTGCAGAAACCCATCCTCAGCATCTCCACTCACCTTCCAATAACACAACCTGCAGAAACCCATTCTCAGCATCTTCACTAACCTCCCAATAACACAACCTGCAGAAACCCATCCTCAGCATCTCCACTCACCTTCCAATAACACAACCTGCAGAAACCCATCCTCAGCATCTTCACTCACCTCCCAATAACACAACCTGCAGAAACCCATCATCAGCATCTTCACTAACCTCCCAATAACACAACCTGCAGGAAACCATCCTCAGCATCTTCACTCACATTTCAATAACACAACCTACAGAAATCCATCCTCAGCATCTCCACTAACCTCCCAATACCACAACCTGCAGAAACCCATCCTCAGCATCTCCACTCACCTCCCAATAACACAACCTGCAGAAACCCATCCTCAGCATCTTCACTCACCTCACAATACCACAACCTGCAGAAACCCATCCTCAGCATCTTCACTCACCTCCCAATAACACAACCTGCAGAAACCCATCCTCAGCATCTTCACTCACCTTCCCATAACACAACCTGCAGAAACCCATCCTCAGCAACTCCACTCACCTTCCAATAACACAACCTGCAGAAACACATCCTCAGCATCTTCACTCACCTCCCAAGAACACAACCTGCAGAAACCAATCCTCAGCATCTTCACTCACCTCCCAATAACACAACCTGCAGAAACCCATCCTCAGAATCGTCACTCATCTCCCAATAACACAACCTGCAGAAACCCATCCTCAGCATCTCCACTCATCTCCCAATTACACAACCTGCAGAATCCCATTCTCAGCATCTCTACTGACCTTCCAATAACACAACCTGCAGAAACACATCCTCAGCATCTTCACTCACCTCCCAAGAACACAACCTGCAGAAACGCATCCTCAGCATCTTCACTCACCTCCCAATAACACAACCTGCAGAAACCCATCCTCAGAATCGTCACTCATCTCCCAATAACACAACCTGCAGAAACCCATCCTCAGCATCTCCACTCATCTCCCAATTACACAATCTGCAGAAACCCATCCTCAGCATCTTCACTCACCTTCCAATAACACAACATGCAGAAACCCATCTTCAGCATCTTCACACACCTCCGAATAACACAACCTGCAGAAACACATCCTCAGCATCTCCACTCACCTCCCAATAACACAACCTGCAGAAACCCATCCTCAGCATCTCCACTCAGCTCCCAATAGCACAACCGGCAGAAACCCATTCTCAGAATCTCCACTCACCTCCTAATAACACAACCTGCAGAAACCCATCCTCAGAATCTTCACTCACCTTCCAATAACACAACCTGCAGAAACCCATCCTCATTATCTCCACCTGCAGAAGCCCATCCTCAGCATCTCCACTCACCTCCTAATAACACAACCTGCAGAAACCCATCCTCAGCATCTCCACTCACCTCCCAATAACACAACCTGCAGAAACCCATTCTCAGCATCTTAACTCACCTCCCAATAACACAACCTGCAGAAACCCAGCATCTTCTCTAACCTCCCAGTAACACAACCTGCAGAAACCCATCATCAGCACCTCCACTCACCTTCCAATAACACAACCTGCAGAAACCCATCCTCCGCATCTCCACTCACCTCCCAATAACACAACCTGCAGAAAACCATCCTCAGCATCTTCACTCACCTCCCAATTACACAACCTGCAGAAACCCATCCTCAGCATCTCCACTCACCTCCCAATAACACAACCAGCAGAAACCCGTCCTCAGCATCTTCACTCACCTCCCAATAACACAACCTGCAGAAATCCATCCTCAGCATCTTCCCTAACCTTCCAATAACACAACCTGCAGAAACCCATCCTCAGCATCTTCACTATTCTTCCAATAACACAACCTGCAGAAATCCATCCTCAGCATTTCCACATAACTCCCAATTACACAACCTGCAGAAACCCATTCTCAGCATCTTCACTCACCTCCCAATAACACAACCTGCAGAAACACATCCTCAGCATCTCCACTCACCTCCCAATAACACAACCTGCAGAACCCCATCCTCAGCATCTCTACTGACCTTCCAATAACACAACCTGCAGAAACCCATCCTCAGCATCTTCACTCACCTTCCAATAACACAACCTGCAGAAACCCATCCTCAGCATCTCCACTCACCTTCTAATAACACAACCTGCAGAAAGCCATCCTCGACATCTCCACTCATCTTCCAATAACACAACCTGCAGAAACCCATCCTCAGCATCTCCACTCACCTCCCAATAACACGACCTGCAGAAACCCATCCTCAGCATCTTCACCCACCTCCCAATAACACAATCTGCATAAACCCGTCCTGAGCATCTTCCCTAACCTTCCAATAACACAACCTGCTGAAACCCATCCTCAGCATCTCCACTCACCTCCCAATAACACAACCTGTAGAATCCCATCCTCAGCATCTCCACTCGCCTCCCAATAACACAACCTGCACAAACCCTTCCTCAGCATCTCCACTCACCTCCCAATAACACAACCTGCAGAAACCCATCCTCATCATCTCCACTCACCTCCCAATAACACAACCTGCAGAAACCCATCCTCAGCATCTCCATCTCCTTACAATAACATAACCTGCAGAAACCTATCCTCAGCATCTCCACACACCTCCCAATAACACAAACTGCAGGAACGCATCCTCAGCATCTTCACTCACCTCCCAAAAACACAACCTGCAGAAACCCATCCTCAGCATCTTCACTCACCTCCCAATAACACAACCTGCAGAAATCCATTCTCAGCATCTCCATTCACGTCCCGATAACACAACCTGCAGAAACCCATTCTCAGCATCTGCACTCACCTCCCAATAACAAAACCTGCAGATACCCATTCTCAGCATTTCCACTCATCTCCCAATAACACAACCAGCAGAAACCCATCCTCAGCATCTCCATTCACGTCCCGATAACACAACCTGCTGAAACCCATCATCAGCATCTACACTAACCTTCCAATAACACAACCTGCAGAAACCCATCCTCAGCATCTTCACAAGCCTTCCAATACCACAACCTGCAGAAACCCATCCTCTGCATCTCCACTCGCCTCTCAATAACACAACCTGCAGGAACCCAGCCTCAGCATCTCCACTCACCTTCCAATAACACAACCTGCAGATACCCATCCTCTGCATCTCCGCTCGCCTCCCAATAACGCAACCTGCAGAAACCCATCCTCTGCATCTCCGCTGGCCTCCCAATAACACAACCTGCAGAAACCCATCCTCAGCATCTCCACTCACCTTCCAATAACACAACCTGCAGAAACCCATCCTCAGCATCTCCACTCACCTCCCAGTAACACAATCTGCCGAAACCCATCCTCAGCATCTCCACTCACCTCACAATAACACAACCTGCATAAACCCATCCTCAGCATCTTCTCTAACCTCCCAGTGACACAACCTGCAGAAACCCATCATCAGCACCTCCACTCACCTCCCAATAACACAACCTGCAGAAACCCATCCTCCGCATCTCCACTCACCTCCCAATAACACAACCTGCAGAAAACCATCCTCAGCATCTTCACTCACCTCCCAATTACACAACCTGCAGATACCCATCCTCAGCATCTTCACTCACCTTCCAATAACACAACCTGCAGAAACCCATCCTCAGCATCTCCACTCACCTCCCAATAACACAACCTGCAGAAACCCATCCTCAGCATCTTCACTATTCTTCCAATAACACAACCTGCAGAAAGCCATCCTCGACACCTCCACTCATCTTCCAATAACACAACCTGCAGAAACCCATCCTCAGCATCTCCACTCACCTCCCAATAACACGACCTGCAGAAACCCATCCTCAGCATCTCCACTCATCCCCCAATTACACAACCTTCAGAAACCCATCCTCAGCATCTTCACTCACCTCCGAATAACACAACCAGCAGAAACACATCCTGAGCATCTTCACTAACCTTCCAATAACACAACCTGCAGAAACCCATCCTCAGCATCTTCACTCACCTTCCAATAACACAACCTGCAGAAACCCATCCTCAGCATCTCCACTCACCTTCCAATAACACAACCTGCAGAAAGCCATCCTCGACATCTCCACTCATCTTCCAATAACACAACCTGCAGAAACCCATCCTCAGCATCTCCACTCACCTCCCAATAACACAACCTGCAGAAACCCATCCTCAGCATCTTCACTCATCTTCCAATAACACAACCTGCAGAAACCCATCCTCAGCATCTCCACTCACCTTCCAATAACACAACCTGCAGAAAGCCATCCTCGACATCTCCACTCATCTTCCAATAACACAACCTGCAGAAAGCCATCCTCAGCATCTCCACTCACCTCCCAATAACACGACTTGCAGAAACCCATCCTCAGCATCTTCACCCACCTCCCAATAACACAATCTGCATAAACCCATCCTCAGCATCTCCACTCACCTCCCAATAACACAACCTGCAGAAACCCATCCTCAGCATCTCCACTCACCTCCCAATAACACAACCTGTAGAATCCCATCCTCAGCATCTCCACTCGCCTCCCAATAACACAACCTGCAGAAACCCTTCCTCAGCATCTCCACTCACCTCCCAATAACACAACCTGCAGAAACCCATCCTCATCATCTCCATTCACCTCCCAATAACACAACCTGCAGAAACCCATCCTCAGCATCTCCACTCACCTCCCAATAACACAACCTGCAGAAATCCATTCTCAGCATCTCCACTCACGTCCCAATAACACAACCTGCAGAAACCCATTCTCAGCATCTTCCCTAACCTCCCAATAACTGAACCTGCAGAAACCCATCCTCAGCATCTCCACTCACCTCCCAATAACAAAACCTGCAGATACCCATTCTCAGCATTTCCACTCATCTCCCAATAACACAACCAGCAGAAACCCATCCTCAGCACCTTCCCTAACCGCCCAATAACACAACCTGCTGAAACCCATCATCAGCATCTACACTAACCTTCCAATAACACAACCTGCAGAAACCCATCCTCAGCATCTTCAAAAATCTTCCAATAACACAACTTGCAGAAACCCATCCTCAGCATCTTCACAAACCTTCCAATACCACAACCTGCAGAAACCCATCCTCAGCATCTTCACTCATCTTCCAATAACACAACCTGCAGAAACCCATCCTCAGCATCTCCACTCACCTTCCAATAACACAACCTGCAGAAAGCCGTCCTCGACATCTCCACTCATCTTCCAATAACACAACCTGCAGAAACCCATCCTCAGCATCTCCACTCACCTCCCAATAACACGACCTGCAGAAACCCATCCTCTGCATCTCCAATCGCCTCTCAATAACACAACCTGCAGAAACACATCCTGAGCATCTTCACTAACCTTCCAATAACACAACCTGCAGAAACCCATCCTCAGCATCTTCACTCATCTTCCAATAACACAACCTGCAGAAACCCATCCTCAGCATCTCCACTCACCTTCCAATAACACAACCTGCAGAAACCCATCCTCAGCATCTTCACTCACCTTCCCATAACACAACCTGCAGAAACCCATCCTCAGCATCTCCACTCACCTTCCAATAACACAACCTGCAGAAACCCATCCTCAGCATCTTCACTCACCTTCCCATAACACAACCTGCAGAAACCCATTCTCAGCATCTTCAAAAATCTTCCAATAACACAACTTGCAGAAACCCATCCTCAGCATCTTCACAAACCTTCCAATAACACAACCTGCAGAAACCCATCCTCAGCATCTCCACTCACCTTCCAATAACACAACCTGCAGAAACCCATCCTCAGCATCTTCACTCACCTTCCCATAACACAACCTGCAGAAACCCATTCTCAGCATCTTCACTCACCTCCCAATAACACAACCTGCAGAAACCCAGCATCTTCTCTAACCTCCCAGTAACACAACCTGCAGAAACCCATCATCAGCACCTCCACTCACCTCCCAATAACACAACCTGCAGAAACCCATCCTCCGCATCTCCACTCACCTCCCAATAACACAACCTGCAGAAAACCATCCTCAGCATCTTCACTCACCTCCCAATTACACAACCTGCAGAAAACCATCCTCAGCATCTTCACTCACCTCCCAATTACACAACCTGCAGATACCCATCCTCAGCATCTTCACTCACCTTCCAATAACACAACCTGCAGAAACCCATCCTCAGCATCTCCACTCACCTCCCAATAACACAACCAGCAGAAACCCGTCCTCAGCATCTTCACTCACCTCCCAATAACACAACCTGCAGAAATCCATCCTCAGCATCTTCCCTAACCTTCCAATAACACAACCTGCAGAAACCCATCCTCAGCATCTTCACTATTCTTCCAATAACACAACCTGCAGAAATCCATCCTCAGCATTTCCACATAACTCCCAATTACACAACCTGCAGAAACCCATTCTCAGCATCTTCACTCACCTCCCAATAACACAACCTGCAGAAACACATCCTCAGCATCTCCACTCACCTCCCAATAACACAACCTGCAGAACCCCATCCTCAGCATCTCTACTGACCTTCCAATAACACAACCTGCAGAAACCCATCCTCAGCATCTTCACTCACCTTCCAATAACACAACCTGCAGAAACCCATCCTCAGCATCTCCACTCACCTTCCAATAACACAACCTGCAGAAATCCATTCTCAGCATCTTTACTAACCTCCCAATAACACAACCTGCAGAAACCCATTCTCAGCATCTTCACTCACCTCCCAATAACACAACCTGCAGAAACCCATCCTCAGCATCTCCACTCACCTTCCAATAACACAACCTGCAGAAACCCATCCTCAGAATCTTCACAAATCTTCCAATAACACAACCTGCAGAAACCCATCCGCAGCATCTCCACTCACCTCCCAATAACACAACCTGCAGAAACCCATCCTCAGCATCTCCACTCACTTTCCAATAACACAACCTGCAGAACCCATCCTCAGCACCTTAACTAATCTTCCAATAACACAACCTGCAGAAACCCATCCACAACATATTCACTAACCTTCCAATAACACGACATGCATAAACCCATCCTCAGCACCTGCACTCACCTCCCAATAACACAACCTGCAGAAACCCATCCTCCGCATCTCCACTATCCTTCCAATAACTCAACCTGCAGAAACCCATTCTCAGTATCTTCACTCACCTCCCAATAACACAACCTGCAGAAACCCATCCTCAGCATCTCCACTAACCTTCCAATAACACAACCTGCAGAAACCCATCCTCAGCATTTCCACCCACCTTCCAATAACACAACCTGCAGAAACCCATCCTCAGCATCTCCACTCACCTTCCAATAACATAACCTGCAGAAATCCATTCTCAGCATCTTCACTAACCTCCCAATAACACAACCTGCAGAAACCCATCCTCAGCATCTCCACTCACCTTCCAATAACACAACCTGCAGAAACCCATCCTCAGCGTCTTCACTCACCTTCCAATAACACAAACTGCAGAAACCCATCCTCAGCATCTTCACTCACCTCCCAATAACACAACCTGCAGAAACCCATTCTCAGCTTCTTCACTCACCTCCCAATAACACAACCTGCAGAAACCCATCCTCAGCATCTCCACCCACCTTCCAATAACACAACCTGCAGAAATCCATTCTCAGCATCTTCACTAACCTCCCAATAACACAACCTTCAGAAACCCATTCTCAGCATCTTCACTCACCTCCCAATAAACACAACCTGCAGAAACCCATCCTCAGCATCTCCACTCACCTTCCAATAACACAACCTGCAGAAATCCATTCTCAGCATCTTCACTAACCTCCCAATAACACAACCTGCAGAAACCCATCCTCAGCATCTCCACTCACCTTCCAATAACACAACCTGCAGAAACCCATCCTCAGCGTCTTCACTCACCTTCCAATAACACAAACTGCAGAAACCCATCCTCAGCATCTTCACTCACCTCCCAATAACACAACCTGCAGAAACCCATCCCCAACATCTTCACTAACCTCCCAATAACACAACCTGCAGAATCCTATCCTCAGCATCTCCACTCACCTCCCAATAACACAAACTGCAGAAACCCATCCACAGCATCTCCACTCACCTCCCAATAACATAACCTGCAGAATCCCATCCTCAGCATCTTCACTAACCTTCCAATAACACAACCTGCAGAAACCCATCCTCAGCATCTTCACAAATCTTCCAATAACACAACCTGCAGAAACCCTTCCTCAGCATCTCCACTCACCTCCCAATAACACAACCTGCAGAAACCCATCCTCAGCATCTCCACTCACTTTCCAATAACACAACCTGCAGAACCCATCCTCAGCACCTTAACTAATCTTCCAATAACACAACCCGCAGAAACCCATCCACAACATATTCACTAACCTTCCAATAACACGACCTGCAGAAACCCATCCTCAGCACCTGCACTCACCTCCCAATAACACAACCTGCAGAAACCCATCCTCCGCATCTCCACTATCCATCCAATAACTCAACCTGCAGAAACCCATTCTCAGCATCTTCACTCACCTCCCAATAACACAACCTGCAGAAACCCATCCTCAGCATCTCCACTATCCTTCCAATAACACAACCTGCAGAAACCCATCCTCAGCATTTCCACTTACGTCCCAATAACACAATCAGCAGAAAGCAATCCTCAGCATCTTCCCTAACGTCCCAATAACACAACCTGCAGAAACCCATTCTCAGCATCTTCACTCACCTCCCAATAACACAACCTGCAGAAACCCATCCTCAGCATCTCCACCCACCTTCCAATAACACAACCTGCAGAAATCCATTCTCAGCATCTTCACTAACCTCCCAATAACACAACCTGCAGAAACCCATTCTCAGCATCTTCACTCACCTCCCAATAACACAACCTGCAGAAACCCATCCTCAGCATCTCCACTCACCTTCCAATAACACAACCTGCAGAAACCCATTCTCAGCATCTTCACTAACCTCCCAATAACACAACCTGCAGAAACCCATCCTCAGCATCTCCACTCACCTTCCAATAACATAACCTGCAGAAACCCATCCTCAGCATCTTCACTCACCTCCCAATAACACAACCTGCAGAAACCCATCATCAGCATCTTCACTAACCTCCCAATAACACAACCTGCAGGAAACCATCCTCAGCATCTTCACTCACATTTCAATAACACAACCTACAGAAATCCATCCTCAGCATCTCCACTAACCTCCCAATACCACAACCTGCAGAAACCCATCCTCAGCATCTCCACTCACCTCCCAATAACACAACCTGCAGAAACCCATCCTCAGCATCTTCACTCACCTCACAATACCACAACCTGCAGAAACCCATCCTCAGCATCTTCACTCACCTCCCAATAACACAACCTGCAGAAACCCATCCTCAGCATCTTCACTCACCTTCCCATAACACAACCTGCAGAAACCCATCCTCAGCAACTCCACTCACCTTCCAATAACACAACCTGCAGAAACACATCCTCAGCATCTTCACTCACCTCCCAAGAACACAACCTGCAGAAACCAATCCTCAGCATCTTCACTCACCTCCCAATAACACAACCTGCAGAAACCCATCCTCAGAATCGTCACTCATCTCCCAATAACACAACCTGCAGAAACCCATCCTCAGCATCTCCACTCATCTCCCAATTACACAACCTGCAGAATCCCATTCTCAGCATCTCTACTGACCTTCCAATAACACAACCTGCAGAAACACATCCTCAGCATCTTCACTCACCTCCCAAGAACACAACCTGCAGAAACGCATCCTCAGCATCTTCACTCACCTCCCAATAACACAACCTGCAGAAACCCATCCTCAGAATCGTCACTCATCTCCCAATAACACAACCTGCAGAAACCCATCCTCAGCATCTCCACTCATCTCCCAATTACACAATCTGCAGAAACCCATCCTCAGCATCTTCACTCACCTTCCAATAACACAACATGCAGAAACCCATCTTCAGCATCTTCACACACCTCCGAATAACACAACCTGCAGAAACACATCCTCAGCATCTCCACTCACCTCCCAATAACACAACCTGCAGAAACCCATCCTCAGCATCTCCACTCAGCTCCCAATAGCACAACCGGCAGAAACCCATTCTCAGAATCTCCACTCACCTCCTAATAACACAACCTGCAGAAACCCATCCTCAGAATCTTCACTCACCTTCCAATAACACAACCTGCAGAAACCCATCCTCATTATCTCCACCTGCAGAAGCCCATCCTCAGCATCTCCACTCACCTCCTAATAAAACAACCTGCAGAAACCCATCCTCAGCATCTCCACTCACCTCCCAATAACACAACCTGCAGAAACCCATTCTCAGCATCTTAACTCACCTCCCAATAACACAACCTGCAGAAACCCAGCATCTTCTCTAACCTCCCAGTAACACAACCTGCAGAAACCCATCATCAGCACCTCCACTCACCTCCCAATAACACAACCTGCAGAAACCCATCCTCCGCATCTCCACTCACCTCCCAATAACACAACCTGCAGAAAACCATCCTCAGCATCTTCACTCACCTCCCAATTACACAACCTGCAGAAACCCATCCTCAGCATCTCCACTCACCTCCCAATAACACAACCAGCAGAAACCCGTCCTCAGCATCTTCACTCACCTCCCAATAACACAACCTGCAGAAATCCATCCTCAGCATCTTCCCTAACCTTCCAATAACACAACCTGCAGAAACCCATCCTCAGCATCTTCACTATTCTTCCAATAACACAACCTGCAGAAATCCATCCTCAGCATTTCCACATAACTCCCAATTACACAACCTGCAGAAACCCATTCTCAGCATCTTCACTCACCTCCCAATAACACAACCTGCAGAAACACATCCTCAGCATCTCCACTCACCTCCCAATAACACAACCTGCAGAACCCCATCCTCAGCATCTCTACTGACCTTCCAATAACACAACCTGCAGAAACCCATCCTCAGCATCTTCACTCACCTTCCAATAACACAACCTGCAGAAACCCATCCTCAGCATCTCCACTCACCTTCCAATAACACAACCTGCAGAAAGCCATCCTCGACATCTCCACTCATCTTCCAATAACACAACCTGCAGAAACCCATCCTCAGCATCTCCACTCACCTCCCAATAACACGACCTGCAGAAACCCATCCTCAGCATCTTCACCCACCTCCCAATAACACAATCTGCATAAACCCGTCCTGAGCATCTTCCCTAACCTTCCAATAACACAACCTGCTGAAACCCATCCTCAGCATCTCCACTCACCTCCCAATAACACAACCTGTAGAATCCCATCCTCAGCATCTCCACTCGCCTCCCAATAACACAACCTGCACAAACCCTTCCTCAGCATCTCCACTCACCTCCCAATAACACAACCTGCAGAAACCCATCCTCATCATCTCCACTCACCTCCCAATAACACAACCTGCAGAAACCCATCCTCAGCATCTCCATCTCCTTACAATAACATAACCTGCAGAAACCTATCCTCAGCATCTCCACACACCTCCCAATAACACAAACTGCAGGAACGCATCCTCAGCATCTTCACTCACCTCCCAAAAACACAACCTGCAGAAACCCATCCTCAGCATCTTCACTCTCCTCCCAATAACACAACCTGCAGAAATCCATTCTCAGCATCTCCATTCACGTCCCGATAACACAACCTGCAGAAACCCATTCTCAGCATCTGCACTCACCTCCCAATAACAAAACCTGCAGATACCCATTCTCAGCATTTCCACTCATCTCCCAATAACACAACCAGCAGAAACCCATCCTCAGCATCTCCATTCACGTCCCGATAACACAACCTGCTGAAACCCATCATCAGCATCTACACTAACCTTCCAATAACACAACCTGCAGAAACCCATCCTCAGCATCTTCACAAGCCTTCCAATACCACAACCTGCAGAAACACATCCTCTGCATCTCCACTCGCCTCTCAATAACACAACCTGCAGGAACCCAGCCTCAGCATCTCCACTCACCTTCCAATAACACAACCTGCAGATACCCATCCTCTGCATCTCCGCTCGCCTCCCAATAACGCAACCTGCAGAAACCCATCCTCTGCATCTCCGCTGGCCTCCCAATAACACAACCTGCAGAAACCCATCCTCAGCATCTCCACTCACCTTCCAATAACACAACCTGCAGAAACCCATCCTCAGCATCTCCACTCACCTCCCAGTAACACAATCTGCCGAAACCCATCCTCAGCATCTCCACTCACCTCACAATAACACAACCTGCATAAACCCATCCTCAGCATCTTCTCTAACCTCCCAGTGACACAACCTGCAGAAACCCATCATCAGCACCTCCACTCACCTCCCAATAACACAACCTGCAGAAACCCATCCTCCGCATCTCCACTCACCTCCCAATAACACAACCTGCAGAAAACCATCCTCAGCATCTTCACTCACCTCCCAATTACACAACCTGCAGATACCCATCCTCAGCATCTTCACTCACCTTCCAATAACACAACCTGCAGAAACCCATCCTCAGCATCTCCACTCACCTCCCAATAACACAACCTGCAGAAACCCATCCTCAGCATCTTCACTATTCTTCCAATAACACAACCTGCAGAAAGCCATCCTCGACACCTCCACTCATCTTCCAATAACACAACCTGCAGAAACCCATCCTCAGCATCTCCACTCACCTCCCAATAACACGACCTGCAGAAACCCATCCTCAGCATCTCCACTCATCCCCCAATTACACAACCTTCAGAAACCCATCCTCAGCATCTTCACTCACCTCCGAATAACACAACCAGCAGAAACACATCCTGAGCATCTTCACTAACCTTCCAATAACACAACCTGCAGAAACCCATCCTCAGCATCTTCACTCACCTTCCAATAACACAACCTGCAGAAACCCATCCTCAGCATCTCCACTCACCTTCCAATAACACAACCTGCAGAAAGCCATCCTCGACATCTCCACTCATCTTCCAATAACACAACCTGCAGAAACCCATCCTCAGCATCTCCACTCACCTCCCAATAACACAACCTGCAGAAACCCATCCTCAGCATCTTCACTCATCTTCCAATAACACAACCTGCAGAAACCCATCCTCAGCATCTCCACTCACCTTCCAATAACACAACCTGCAGAAAGCCATCCTCGACATCTCCACTCATCTTCCAATAACACAACCTGCAGAAACCCATCCTCAGCATCTCCACTCACCTCCCAATAACACGACTTGCAGAAACCCATCCTCAGCATCTTCACCCACCTCCCAATAACACAATCTGCATAAACCCATCCTCAGCATCTCCACTCACCTCCCAATAACACAACCTGCAGAAACCCAACCTCAGCATCTCCACTCACCTCCCAATAACACAACCTGTAGAATCCCATCCTCAGCATCTCCACTCGCCTCCCAATAACACAACCTGCAGAAACCCTTCCTCAGCATCTCCACTCACCTCCCAATAACACAACCTGCAGAAACCCATCCTCATCATCTCCATTCACCTCCCAATAACACAACCTGCAGAAACCCATCCTCAGCATCTCCACTCACCTCCCAATAACACAACCTGCAGAAATCCATTCTCAGCATCTCCACTCACGTCCCAATAACACAACCTGCAGAAACCCATTCTCAGCATCTTCCCTAACCTCCCAATAACAGAACCTGCAGAAACCCATCCTCAGCATCTCCACTCACCTCCCAATAACAAAACCTGCAGATACCCATTCTCAGCATTTCCACTCATCTCCCAATAACACAACCAGCAGAAACCCATCCTCAGCACCTTCCCTAACCGCCCAATAACACAACCTGCTGAAACCCATCATCAGCATCTACACTAACCTTCCAATAACACAACCTGCAGAAACCCATCCTCAGCATCTTCAAAAATCTTCCAATAACACAACTTGCAGAAACCCATCCTCAGCATCTTCACAAACCTTCCAATACCACAACCTGCAGAAACCCATCCTCAGCATCTTCACTCATCTTCCAATAACACAACCTGCAGAAACCCATCCTCAGCATCTCCACTCACCTTCCAATAACACAACCTGCAGAAAGCCGTCCTCGACATCTCCACTCATCTTCCAATAACACAACCTGCAGAAACCCATCCTCAGCATCTCCACTCACCTCCCAATAACACGACCTGCAGAAACCCATCCTCTGCATCTCCAATCGCCTCTCAATAACACAACCTGCAGAAACACATCCTGAGCATCTTCACTAACCTTCCAATAACACAACCTGCAGAAACCCATCCTCAGCATCTTCACTCATCTTCCAATAACACAACCTGCAGAAACCCATCCTCAGCATCTCCAATCACCTTCCAATAACACAACCTGCAGAAACCCATCCTCAGCATCTTCACTCACCTTCCCATAACACAACCTGCAGAAACCCATCCTCAGCATCTCCACTCACCTTCCAATAACACAACCTGCAGAAACCCATCCTCAGCATCTTCACTCACCTTCCCATAACACAACCTGCAGAAACCCATTCTCAGCATCTTCAAAAATCTTCCAATAACACAACTTGCAGAAACCCATCCTCAGCATCTTCACAAACCTTCCAATAACACAACCTGCAGAAACCCATCCTCAGCATCTCCACTCACCTTCCAATAACACAACCTGCAGAAACCCATCCTCAGCATCTTCACTCACCTTCCCATAACACAACCTGCAGAAACCCATTCTCAGCATCTTCACTCACCTCCCAATAACACAACCTGCAGAAACCCAGCATCTTCTCTAACCTCCCAGTAACACAACCTGCAGAAACCCATCATCAGCACCTCCACTCACCTCCCAATAACACAACCTGCAGAAACCCATCCTCCGCATCTCCACTCACCTCCCAATAACACAACCTGCAGAAAACCATCCTCAGCATCTTCACTCACCTCCCAATTACACAACCTGCAGAAAACCATCCTCAGCATCTTCACTCACCTCCCAATTACACAACCTGCAGATACCCATCCTCAGCATCTTCACTCACCTTCCAATAACACAACCTGCAGAAACCCATCCTCAGCATCTCCACTCACCTCCCAATAACACAACCTGCAGAAACCCATCCTCAGCATCTTCACTATTCTTCCAATAACACAACCTGCAGAAAGCCATCCTCGACACCTCCACTCATCTTCCAATAACACAATCTGCAGAAACCCATCCTCAGCATCTCCACTCACCTCCCAATAACACGACCTGCAGAAACCCATCCTCAGCATCTCCACTCATCCCCCAATTACACAACCTTCAGAAACCCATCCTCAGCATCTTCACTCACCTCCGAATAACACAACCAGCAGAAACACATCCTGAGCATCTTCACTAACCTTCCAATAACACAACCTGCAGAAACCCATCCTCAGCATCTTCACTCACCTTCCAATAACACAACCTGCAGAAACCCATCCTCAGCATCTCCACTCACCTTCCAATAACACAACCTGCAGAAAGCCATCCTCGACATCTCCACTCATCTTCCAATAACACAACCTGCAGAAACCCATCCTCAGCATCTCCACTCA
The DNA here is from genome assembly GCF_047496885.1 of Scyliorhinus torazame. NCBI lineage: Eukaryota > Metazoa > Chordata > Chondrichthyes > Carcharhiniformes > Scyliorhinidae > Scyliorhinus > Scyliorhinus torazame. The sequence continues at coordinate 238,822 of NW_027307884.1, read as the reverse complement.
CCTCCCAATAACACAACCTGCAGAAACCCATCCTCAGCATCTTCACTCATCTTCCAATAACACAACCTGCAGAAACCCATCCTCAGCATCTCCACTCACCTTCCAATAACACAACCTGCAGAAAGCCATCCTCGACATCTCCACTCATCTTCCAATAACACAACCTGCAGAAACCCATCCTCAGCATCTCCACTCACCTCCCAATAACACGACTTGCAGAAACCCATCCTCAGCATCTTCACCCACCTCCCAATAACACAATCTGCATAAACCCATCCTCAGCATCTCCACTCACCTCCCAATAACACAACCTGCAGAAACCCATCCTCAGCATCTCCACTCACCTCCCAATAACACAACCTGTAGAATCCCATCCTCAGCATCTCCACTCGCCTCCCAATAACACAACCTGCAGAAACCCTTCCTCAGCATCTCCACTCACCTCCCAATAACACAACCTGCAGAAACCCATCCTCATCATCTCCATTCACCTCCCAATAACACAACCTGCAGAAACCCATCCTCAGGATCTCCACTCACCTCCCAATAACACAACCTGCAGAAATCCATTCTCAGCATCTCCACTCACGTCCCAATAACACAACCTGCAGAAACCCATTCTCAGCATCTTCCCTAACCTCCCAATAACAGAACCTGCAGAAACCCATCCTCAGCATCTCCACTCACCTCCCAATAACAAAACCTGCAGATACCCATTCTCAGCATTTCCACTCATCTCCCAATAACACAACCAGCAGAAACCCATCCTCAGCACCTTCCCTAACCGCCCAATAACACAACCTGCTGAAACCCATCATCAGCATCTACACTAACCTTCCAATAACACAACCTGCAGAAACCCATCCTCAGCATCTTCAAAAATCTTCCAATAACACAACTTGCAGAAACCCATCCTCAGCATCTTCACAAACCTTCCAATACCACAACCTGCAGAAACCCATCCTCAGCACCTTCACTCATCTTCCAATAACACAACCTGCAGAAACCCATCCTCAGCATCTCCACTCACCTTCCAATAACACAACCTGCAGAAAGCCATCCTCGACATCTCCACTCATCTTCCAATAACACAACCTGCAGAAACCCATCCTCAGCATCTCCACTCACCTCCCAATAACACGACCTGCAGAAACCCATCCTCTGCATCTCCAATCGCCTCTCAATAACACAACCTGCAGAAACACATCCTGAGCATCTTCACTAACCTTCCAATAACACAACCTGCAGAAACCCATCCTCAGCATCTTCACTCATCTTCCAATAACACAACCTGCAGAAACCCATCCTCAGCATCTCCACTCACCTTCCAATAACACAACCTGCAGAAACCCATCCTCAGCATCTCCACTCACCTTCCAATAACACAACCTGCAGAAACCCATCCTCAGCATCTTCACTCACCTTCCCATAACACAACCTGCAGAAACCCATTCTCAGCATCTTCAAAAATCTTCCAATAACACAACTTGCAGAAACCCATCCTCAGCATCTTCACAAACCTTCCAATAACACAACCTGCAGAAACCCATCCTCAGCATCTCCACTCACCTTCCAATAACACAACCTGCAGAAACCCATCCTCAGCATCTTCACTCACCTTCCCATAACACAACCTGCAGAAACCCATTCTCAGCATCTTCACTCACCTCCCAATAACACAACCTGCAGAAACCCAGCATCTTCTCTAACCTCCCAGTAACACAACCTGCAGAAACCCATCATCAGCACCTCCACTCACCTCCCAATAACACAACCTGCAGAAACCCATCCTCCGCATCTCCACTCACCTCCCAATAACACAACCTGCAGAAAACCATCCTCAGCATCTTCACTCACCTCCCAATTACACAACCTGCAGAAACCCATCCTCAGCATCTTCACTATTCTTCCAATAACACAACCTGCAGAAATCCATCCTCAGCATTTCCACATAACTCCCAATTACACAACCTGCAGAAACCCATTCTCAGCATCTTCACTCACCTCCCAATAACACAACCTGCAGAAACACATCCTCAGCATCTCCACTCACCTCCCAATAACACAACCTGCAGAACCCCATCCTCAGCATCTCTACTGACCTTCCAATAACACAACCTGCAGAAACCCATCCTCAGCATCTTCACTCACCTTCCAATAACACAACCTGCAGAAACCCATCCTCAGCATCTCCACTCACCTTCCAATAACACAACCTGCAGAAAGCCATCCTCGACATCTCCACTCATCTTCCAATAACACAACCTGCAGAAACCCATCCTCAGCATCTCCACTCACCTCCCAATAACACGACCTGCAGAAACCCATCCTCAGCATCTTCACCCACCTCCCAATAACACAATCTGCATAAACCCGTCCTGAGCATCTTCCCTAACCTTCCAATAACACAACCTGCTGAAACCCATCCTCAGCATCTCCACTCACCTCCCAATAACACAACCTGTAGAATCCCATCCTCAGCATCTCCACTCGCCTCCCAATAACACAACCTGCACAAACCCTTCCTCAGCATCTCCACTCACCTCCCAATAACACAACCTGCAGAAACCCATCCTCATCATCTCCACTCACCTCCCAATAACACAACCTGCAGAAACCCATCCTCAGCATCTCCATCTCCTTACAATAACATAACCTGCAGAAACCTATCCTCAGCATCTCCACACACCTCCCAATAACACAAACTGCAGGAACGCATCCTCAGCATCTTCACTCACCTCCCAAAAACACAACCTGCAGAAACCCATCCTCAGCATCTTCACTCACCTCCCAATAACACAACCTGCAGAAATCCATTCTCAGCATCTCCATTCACGTCCCGATAACACAACCTGCAGAAACCCATTCTCAGCATCTCCACTCACCTCCCAATAACAAAACCTGCAGATACCCATTCTCAGCATTTCCACTCATCTCCCAATAACACAACCAGCAGAAACCCATCCTCAGCATCTCCATTCACGTCCCGATAACACAACCTGCTGAAACCCATCATTTGCATCTACACTAACCTTCCAATAACACAACCTGCAGAAACCCATCCTCAGCATCTTCACAAGTCTTCCAATACCACAACCTGCAGAAACCCATCCTCTGCATCTCCACTCGCCTCTCAATAACACAACCTGCAGGAACCCAGCCTCAGCATATCCACTCACCTTCCAATAACACAACCTGCAGATACCCATCCTCTGCATCTCCGCTCGCCTCCCAATAACGCAACCTGCAGAAACCCATCCTCTGCATCTCCGCTGGCCTCCCAATAACACAACCTGCAGAAACCCATCCTCAGCATCTCCACTCACCTTCCAATAACACAACCTGCAGAAACCCATCCTCAGCATCTCCACTCACCTCCCAGTAACACAATCTGCCGAAACCCATCCTCAGCATCTCCACTCACCTCACAATAACACAACCTGCATAAACCCATCCTCAGCATCTTCTCTAACCTCCCAGTGACACAACCTGCAGAAACCCATCATCAGCACCTCCACTCACCTCCCAATAACACAACCTGCAGAAACCCATCCTCCGCATCTCCACTCACCTCCCAATAACACAACCTGCAGAAAACCATCCTCAGCATCTTCACTCACCTCCCAATTACACAACCTGCAGATACCCATCCTCAGCATCTTCACTCACCTTCCAATAACACAACCTGCAGAAACCCATCCTCAGCATCTCCACTCACCTCCCAATAACACAACCTGCAGAAACCCATCCTCAGCATCTTCACTATTCTTCCAATAACACAACCTGCAGAAAGCCATCCTCGACACCTCCACTCATCTTCCAATAACACAACCTGCAGAAACCCATCCTCAGCATCTCCACTCACCTCCCAATAACACGACCTGCAGAAACCCATCCTCAGCATCTCCACTCATCCCCCAATTACACAACCTTCAGAAACCCATCCTCAGCATCTTCACTCACCTCCGAATAACACAACCAGCAGAAACACATCCTGAGCATCTTCACTAACCTTCCAATAACACAACCTGCAGAAACCCATCCTCAGCATCTTCACTCACCTTCCAATAACACAACCTGCAGAAACCCATCCTCAGCATCTCCACTCACCTTCCAATAACACAACCTGCAGAAAGCCATCCTCGACATCTCCACTCATCTTCCAATAACACAACCTGCAGAAACCCATCCTCAGCATCTCCACTCACCTCCCAATAACACAACCTGCAGAAACCCATCCTCAGCATCTTCACTCATCTTCCAATAACACAACCTGCAGAAACCCATCCTCAGCATCTCCACTCACCTTCCAATAACACAACCTGCAGAAAGCCATCCTCGACATCTCCACTCATCTTCCAATAACACAACCTGCAGAAACCCATCCTCAGCATCTCCACTCACCTCCCAATAACACGACTTGCAGAAACCCATCCTCAGCATCTTCACCCACCTCCCAATAACACAATCTGCATAAACCCATCCTCAGCATCTCCACTCACCTCCCAATAACACAACCTGCAGAAACCCATCCTCAGCATCTCCACTCACCTCCCAATAACACAACCTGTAGAATCCCATCCTCAGCATCTCCACTCGCCTCCCAATAACACAACCTGCAGAAACCCTTCCTCAGCATCTCCACTCACCTCCCAATAACACAACCTGCAGAAACCCATCCTCATCATCTCCATTCACCTCCCAATAACACAACCTGCAGAAACCCATCCTCAGCATCTCCACTCACCTCCCAATAACACAACCTGCAGAAATCCATTCTCAGCATCTCCACTCACGTCCCAATAACACAACCTGCAGAAACCCATTCTCAGCATCTTCCCTAACCTCCCAATAACAGAACCTGCAGAAACCCATCCTCAGCATCTCCACTCACCTCCCAATAACAAAACCTGCCGATACCCATTCTCAGCATTTCCACTCATCTCCCAATAACACAACCAGCAGAAACCCATCCTCAGCACCTTCCCTAACCGCCCAATAACACAACCTGCTGAAACCCATCATCAGCATCTACACTAACCTTCCAATAACACAACCTGCAGAAACCCATCCTCAGCATCTTCAAAAATCTTCCAATAACACAACTTGCAGAAACCCATCCTCAGCATCTTCACAAACCTTCCAATACCACAACCTGCAGAAACCCATCCTCAGCATCTTCACTCATCTTCCAATAACACAACCTGCAGAAACCCATCCTCAGCATCTCCACTCACCTTCCAATAACACAACCTGCAGAAAGCCATCCTCGACATCTCCACTCATCTTCCAATAACACAACCTGCAGAAACCCATCCTCAGCATCTCCACTCACCTCCCAATAACACGACCTGCAGAAACCCATCCTCTGCATCTCCAATCGCCTCTCAATAACACAACCTGCAGAAACACATCCTGAGCATCTTCACTAACCTTCCAATAACACAACCTGCAGAAACCCATCCTCAGCATCTTCACTCATCTTCCAATAACACAACCTGCAGAAACCCATCCTCAGCATCTCCACTCACCTTCCAATAACACAACCTGCAGAAACCCATCCTCAGCATCTTCACTCACCTTCCCATAACACAACCTGCAGAAACCCATCCTCAGCAACTCCACTCACCTTCCAATAACACAACCTGCAGAAACACATCCTCAGCATCTTCACTCACCTCCCAAGAACACAACCTGCAGAAACCAGTCCTCAGCATCTTCACTCACCTCCCAATAACACAACCTGCAGAAACCCATCCTCAGAATCGTCACTCATCTCCCAATAACACAACCTGCAGAAACCCATCCTCAGCATCTCCACTCATCTCCCAATTACACAACCTGCAGAATCCCATTCTCAGCATCTCTACTGACCTTCCAATAACACAACCTGCAGAAACACATCCTCAGCATCTTCACTCACCTCCCAAGAACACAACCTGCAGAAACGCATCCTCAGCATCTTCACTCACCTCCCAATAACACAACCTGCAGAAACCCATCCTCAGAATCGTCACTCATCTCCCAATAACACAACCTGCAGAAACCCATCCTCAGCATCTCCACTCATCTCCCAATTACACAATCTGCAGAAACCCATCCTCAGCATCTTCACTCACCTTCCAATAACACAACATGCAGAAACCCATCCTCAGCATCTTCACACACCTCCGAATAACACAACCTGCAGAAACACATCCTCAGCATCTCCACTCACCTCCCAATAACACAACCTGCAGAAACCCATCCTCAGCATCTCCACTAAGCTCCCAATAGTACAACCGGCAGAAACCCATTCTCAGAATCTCCACTCACCTCCTAATAACACAACCTGCAGAAACCCATCCTCAGAATCTTCACTCACCTTCCAATAACACAACCTGCAGAAACCCATCCTCATTATCTCCACCTGCAGAAGCCCATCCTCAGCATCTCCACTCACCTCCTAATAACACAACCTGCAGAAACCCATCCTCAGCATCTCCACTCACCTCCCAATAACACAACCTGCAGAAACCCATTCTCAGCATCTTCACTCACCTCCCAATAACACAACCTGCAGAAACCCAGCATCTTCTCTAACCTCCCAGTAACACAACCTGCAGAAACCCATCATCAGCACCTCCACTCATCTTCCAATAACACAACCTGCAGAAACCCATCCTCAGCATCTCCACTCACCTTCCAATAACACAACCTGCAGAAAGCCATCCTCGACATCTCCACTCATCTTCCAATAACACAAGCTGCAGAAACCCATCCTCAGCATCTCCACTCACCTCCCAATAACACGACCTGCAGAAACCCATCCTCTGCATCTCCAATCGCCTCTCAACAACACAACCTGCAGAAACACATCCTGAGCATCTTCACTAACCTTCCAATAACACAACCTGCAGAAACTCATCCTCAGCATCTTCACTCATCTTCCAATAACACAACCTGCAGAAACCCATCCTCAGCATCTCCACTCACCTTCCAATAACACAACCTGCAGAAACCCATCCTCAGCATCTTCACTCACCTTCCCATAACACAACCTGCAGAAACCCATCCTCAGCAACTCCACTCACCTTCCAATAACACAACCTGCAGAAACACATCCTCAGCATCTTCACTCACCTCCCAAGAACACAACCTGCAGAAACCGATCCTCAGCATCTTCACTCACCTCCCAATAACACAACCTGCAGAAACCCATCCTCAGAATCGTCACTCATCTCCCAATAACACAACCTGCAGAAACCCATCCTCAGCATCTCCACTCATCTCCCAATTACACAACCTGCAGAATCCCATTCTCAGCATCTCTACTGACCTTCCAATAACACAACCTGCAGAAACACATCCTCAGCATCTTCACTCACCTCCCAAGAACACAACCTGCAGAAACGCATCCTCAGCATCTTCACTCACCTCCCAATAACACAACCTGCAGAAACCCATCCTCAGAATCGTCACTCATCTCCCAATAACACAACCTGCAGAAACCCATCCTCAGCATCTCCACTCATCTCCCAATTACACAATCTGCAGAAACCCATCCTCAGCATCTTCACTCACCTTCCAATAACACAACATGCAGAAACCCATCCTCAGCATCTTCACACACCTCAGAATAACACAACCTGCAGAAACACATCCTCAGCATCTCCACTCACCTCCCAATAACACAACCTGCAGAAACCCATCCTCAGCATCTCCACTCAGCTCCCAATATCACAACCGGCAGAAACCCATTCTCAGAATCTCCACTCACCTCCTAATAACACAACCTGCAGAAACCCATCCTCAGAATCTTCACTCACCTTCCAATAACACAACCTGCAGAAACCCATCCTCATTATCTCCACCTGCAGAAGCCCATCCTCAGCATCTCCACTCACCTCCTAATAACACAACGTGCAGAAACCCATCCTCAGCATCTCCACTCACCTCCCAATAACACAACCTGCAGAAACCCATTCTCAGCATCTTCACTCACCTCCCAATAACACAACCTGCAGAAACCCAGCATCTTCTCTAACCTCCCAGTAACACAACCTGCAGAAACCCATCATCAGCACCTCCACTCACCTCCCAATAACACAACCTGCAGAAACCCATCCTCCGCATCTCCACTCACCTCCCAATAACACAACCTGCAGAAAACCATCCTCAGCATCTTCACTCACCTCCCAATTACACAACCTGCAGAAACCCATCCTCAGCATCTCCACTCACCTCCCAATAACACAACCAGCAGAAACCCGTCCTCAGCATCTTCACTCACCTCCCAATAACACAACCTGCAGGAATCCATCCTCAGCATCTTCCCTAACCTTCCAATAACACAACCTGCAGAAACCCATCCTGAGCATCTTCACTATTCTTCCAATAACACAACCTGCAGAAATCCATCCTCAGCATTTCCACATAACTCCCAATTACACAACCTGCAGAAACCCATTCTCAGCATCTTCACTCACCTCCCAATAACACAACCTGCAGAAACACATCCTCAGCATCTCCACTCACCTCCCAATAACACAACCTGCAGAACCCCATCCTCAGCATCTCTACTGACCTTCCAATAACACAACCTGCAGAAACCCATCCTCAGCATCTTCACTCACCTTCCAATAACACAACCTGCAGAAACCCATCCTCAGCATCTCCACTCACCTTCCAATAACACAACCTGCAGAAAGCCATCCTCGACATCTCCACTCATCTTCCAATAACACAACCTGCAGAAACCCATCCTCAGCATCTCTACTCACCTCCCAATAACACGACCTGCAGAAACCCATCCTCAGCATCTTCACCCACCTCCCAATAACACAATCTGCATAAACCCGTCCTGAGCATCTTCCCTAACCTTCCAATAACACAACCTGCTGAAACCCATCCTCAGCATCTCCACTCACCTCCCAATAACACAACCTGTAGAATCCCATCCTCAGCATCTCCACTCGCCTCCCAATAACACAACCTACAGAAACCCTTCCTCAGCATCTCCACTCACCTCCCAATAACACAACCTGCAGAAACCCATCCTCATCATCTCCACTCACCTCCCAATAACACAACCTGCAGAAACCCATCCTCAGCATCTCCATCTCCTTACAATAACATAACCTGCAGAAACCTATCCTCAGCATCTCCACACACCTCCCAATAACACAAACTGCAGGAACGCATCCTCAGCATCTTCACTCACCTCCCAAAAACACAACCTGCAGAAACCCATCCTCAGCATCTTCACTCACCTCCCAATAACACAACCTGCAGAAATCCATTCTCAGCATCTCCATTCACGTCCCGATAACACAACCTGCAGAAACCCATTCTCAGCATCTCCACTCACCTCCCAATAACAAAACCTGCAGATACCCATTCTCAGCATTTCCACTCATCTCCCAATAACACAACCAGCAGAAACCCATCCTCAGCACCTTCCCTAACCGCCCAATAACACAACCTGCTGAAACCCATCATCAGCATCTACACTAACCTTCCAATAACACAACCTGCAGAAACCCATCCTCAGCATCTTCACAAGCCTTCCAATACCACAACCTGCAGAAACCCATCCTCTGCATCTCCACTCGCCTCTCAATAACACAACCTGCAGGAACCCATCCTCAGCATCTCCACTCACCTTCCAATAACACAACCTGCAGATACCCATCCTCTGCATCTCCGCTCGCCTCCCAATAACGCAACCTGCAGAAACCCATCCTCTGCATCTCCGCTGGCCTCCCAATAACACAACCTGCAGAAACCCATCCTCAGCATCTCCACTCACCTTCCAATAACACAACCTGCAGAAACCCATCCTCAGCATCTCCACTCACCTCCCAATAACACAACCTGCAGAAACCCTTCCTCAGCATCTCCACTCACCTCCCAGTAACACAATCTGCCGAAACCCATCCTCAGAATCTCCACTCACCTCACAATAACACAACCTGCATAAACCCATCCTCAGCATCTTCTCTAACCTCCCAGTGACACAACCTGCAGAAACCCATCATCAGCACCTCCACTCACCTCCCAATAACACAACCTGCAGAAACCCATCCTCCGCATCTCCACTCACCTCCCAATAACACAACCTGCAGAAAACCATCCTCAGCATCTTCACTCACCTCCCAATTACACAACCTGCAGATACCCATCCTCAGCATCTCCACTCACCTCCCAATAAGACAACCAGCAGAAACCCGTCCTCAGCATCTTCACTCACCTCCCAATAACACAACCTGCAGAAATCCATCCTCAGCATCTTCCCTAACCTTCCAATAACACAACCTGCAGAAACCCATCCTCAGCATCTCCACTCACCTCCCAATAACACAACCTGCAGAAATCCATCCTCAGCATCTTCCCTAACCTTCCAATAACACAACCTGCAGAAACCCATCCTCAGCATCTCCACTCACCTCCCAATAACACAACCTGCAGAAACCCATCCTCAGCATCTTCACTATTCTTCCAATAACACGACCTGCAGAAACCCATCCTCAGCATCTCCACTCATCCCCCAATTACACAACCTTCAGAAACCCATCCTCAGCATCTTCACTCACCTCCGAATAACACAACCAGCAGAAACACATCCTCAGCATCTTCACTCACCTTCCAATAACACAACCTGCAGAAACCCATCCTCAGCATCTTCACTCACCTTCCAATAACACAACCTGCAGAAACCCATCCTCAGCATCTCCACTCACCTTCCAATAACACAACCTGCAGAAAGCCATCCTCGACATCTCCACTCATCTTCCAATAAAGAAACTGCAGAAACCCATCCTCAGCATCTCCACTCACCTCCCAATAACACAACCTGCAGAAACCCATCCTCAGCATCTTCACTCATCTTCCAATAACACAACCTGCAGAAACCCATCCTCAGCATCTCCACTCACCTTCCAATAACACAACCTGCAGAAAGCCATCCTCGACATCTCCACTCATCTTCCAATAACACAACCTGCAGAAACCCATCCTCAGCATCTCCACTCACCTCCCAATAACACGACTTGCAGAAACCCATCCTCAGCATCTTCACCCACCTCCCAATAACACAATCTGCATAAACCCATCCTCAGCATCTCCACTCACCTCCCGATAACACAACCTGCAGAAACCCATCCTCAGCATCTCCACTCACCTCCCAATAACACAACCTGTAGAATCCCATCCTCAGCATCTCCACTCGCCTCCCAATAACACAACCTGCAGAAACCCTTCCTCAGCATCTCCACTCACCTCCCAATAACACAACCTGCTGAAACCCATCCTCAGCATCTCCACACACCTCCCAATAACACAACCTGCAGGAACCCATCCTCAGCATCTTCACTCACCTCCCAAAAACACAACCTGCAGAAACCCATCCTCAGCATCTCCACTCACCTCCCAATAACACAACCTGCAGAAATCCATTCTCAGCATCTCCACTCACGTCCCAATAACACAACCTGCAGAAACCCATTCTCAGCATCTTCCCTAACCTCCCAATAACAGAACCTGCAGAAACCCATCCCCAGCATCTCCACTCACCTCCCAATAACAAAACCTGCAGATACCCATTCTCAGCATTTCCACTCATCTCCCAATAACACAACCAGCAGAAACCCATCCTCAGCACCTTCCCTAACCGCCCAATAACACAACCTGCTGAAACCCATCATCAGCATCTACACTAACCTTCCAATAACACAACCTGCAGAAACCCATCCTCAGCATCTTCAAAAATCTTCCAATAACACAACTTGCAGAAACCCATCCTCAGCATCTTCACAAACCTTCCAATACCACAACCTGCAGAAACCCATCCTCAGCATCTCACTCATCTTCCAATAACACAACCTGCAGAAACCCATCCTCAGCATCTCCACTCACCTTCCAATAACACAACCTGCAGAAAGCCATCCTCGACATCTCCACTCATCTTCCAATAACACAACCTGCAGAAACCCATCCTCAGCATCTCCACTCACCTCCCAATAACACGACCTGCAGAAACCCATCCTCTGCATCTCCAATCGCCTCTCAATAACACAACCTGCAGAAACATATCCTGAGCATCTTCACTAACCTTCCAATAACACAACCTGCAGAAACCCATCCTCAGCATCTTCACTCATCTTCCAATAACACAACCTGCAGAAACCCATCCTCAGCATCTCCACTCACCTTCCAATAACACAACCTGCAGAAAGCCATCCTCGACATCTCCACTCATCTTCCAATAACACAACCTGCAGAAACCCATCCTCAGCATCTCCACTCACCTCCCAATAACACGACCTGCAGAAACCCATCCTCAGCATCTCCACTCACCTCCCAATAACACAACCTGCAGAAACCCATCCTCAGCATCTTCACCCACCTCCCAATAACACAATCTGCATAAACCCGTCCTGAGCATCTTCCCTAACCTTCCAATAACACAACCTGCAGAAACCCATCCTCAGCATCTCCACTCACCTCCCAATAACACAACCTGTAGAATCCCATCCTCAGCATCTCCACTCGCCTCCCAATAACACAACCTGCAGAAATCCTTCCTCAGCATCTCCACTCACCTTCCAATAACACAACCTGCAGAAACCCATCCTCATCATCTCCACTCACCTCCCAATAACACAACCTGCAGAAACCCATCCTCATCATCTCCACACACCTCCCAATAACACAAACTGCAGAAACCCATCCTCAGCATCTTCACTCACCTCCCAAAAACACAACCTGCAGAAACCCATCCTCAGCATCTCCACTCACCTCCCAATAACACAACCTGCAGAAATCCATTCTCAGCATCTCCACTCACGTCCCAATAACACAACCTGCAGAAACCCATTCTCAGCATCTTCCCTAACCTCCCAATAACAGAACCTGCAGAAACCCATCCTCAGCATCTCCACTCACCTCTCAATAACAAAACCTGCAGATACCCATTCTCAGCATTTCCACTCATCTCCCAATAACACAACCAGCAGAAACCCATCCTCAGCACCTTCCCTAACCGCCCAATAACACAACCTGCTGAAACCCATCATCAGCATCTACACTAACCTTCCAATAACACAACCTGCAGAAACCCATCCTCAGCATCTTCAAAAATCTTCCAATAACACAAATTGCAGGAACCCATCCTCAGCATCTTCACAAACCTTCCAATACCACAACTTGCAGAAACCCATCCTCAGCATCTCCACTCACCTCCCAGTAACACAACCTGCCGAAACCCATCCTCAGCATCTCCACTCACCTCACAATAACACAACCTGCAGAAACCCATCCTCAGCATCTTCTCTAACCTCCCAGTAACACAACCTGCAGAAACCCATCATCAGCACCTCCACTCACCTCCCAATAACACAACCTGCAGAAACCCATCCTCCGCATCTCCACTCACCTCCCAATAACACAACCTGCAGAAAACCATCCTCAGCATCTTCACTCACCTCCCAATTACACAACCTGCAGATACCCATCCTCAGCATCTCCACTCACCTCCCAATAAGACAACCTGCAGAAATCCATCCTCAGCATCTTCCCTAACCTTCCAATAACACAACCTGCAGAAACCCATCCTCAGCATCTCCACTCACCTCCCAATAACACAACCTGCAGAAACCCATCCTCAGCATCTTCACTATTCTTCCAATAACACAACCTGCAGAAACCCTTCCTCAGCATTTCCACATAACTCCCAATTACACAACCTGCAGAAACCCATTCTCAGCATCTTCACTCACCTCCCAATAACACAACCTGCAGAAACCCATCCTCAGCATCTCCACTCACCTCCCAATAACACAACCTGCAGAACCCCATCCTCAGCATCTCTACTGACCTTCCAATGACACAACCTTCAGAAACCCATCCTCAGCATCTTCACTCACCTCCGAATAACACAACCTGCAGAAACACATCCTGAGCATCTTCACTAACCTTCCAATAACACAACCTGCAGAAACCCATCCTCAGCATCTTCACTCACCTTCCAATAACACAACCTGCAGAAACCCATCCTCAGCATCTCCACTCCCCTCCCAATAACACAACCTGCGGAAACCCATCCTCAGCATCCCCAGTCACCTTCCAATAACACGACCTGCAGAAAACCATCCTCAGCACCTCCACTCACCTCCCAATAACACAACCTGCAGAAACCATCCTCAGCACCTCCATTCACCTCCCAATCACACAACCTGCAGAAACCCATCCTCCGCATCTCCGCTATCCTTCCAAAACACAAACAGCAGAAACCGATCCTCAACATCTCGACTCAACACCCAATAACACAACCTGCAGAAACCCATTCTCAGCATCTTCACTCACTGCCCAAAAACACAACCTGCAGAAACCCATTCTCAGCATCCTCACTAACCTTCCAATAACACAACCTGCAGAAACCCATCCTCAGCATCTCAACTCACCTCCCAGTAACACAACCTGCAGAACCCATCCTCAGAATCTTCACTAACCTTCCAATAACACAACCTGCAGAAACGCATTCTCAGCATCTTCACTCACCTCCCAATAACACAACCTGCAGAAATCCATCCTCAGCATCGTCACTCACCTCCCAATAACACAACCTGCAGAAACCCTCCTCAGCATCTTCAATAACCTTCCAATAACACAACCTGCAGAATCCATCCTGTGCATCTCCACTTACCTCCCAATAACACAACCTACAGAAAACAATTCTCAGCATCTTCACTCACCTCCCAATAACACAACCTGCAGAAATCCATCCTCAGCATCGTCACTCACCTCCCAATAACACAACCTGCAGAAACCCTCCTCAGCATCTTCAATAACCTTCCAATAACACAACCTGCAGAAACCCATCCTCAGCATCTCCACTCACCTCCCAATAACACAACCTGCAGAATCCGTCCTGTGCATCTCCACTTACCTCCAAATAACACAACCTGCAGAAAACAATCCTCAGCATCTTCACTCACCTTCCAATAACACAACCTGCAGAAACGCATTCTCAGCATCTTCACTCTCCTCCCAATAACACAACCTGCAGAAATCCATCCTCAGCATCGTCACTCACCTCCCAATAACAAAACCTGCAGAAATTCATCCTCAACATCTCCACTCACCTCCCAATAACACAACCTGCAGAAACCCATCCTGAGCATCTCCACTCGCCTCCCAATAACACAACCTGCAGAAACCCATCCTGAGCATCTTCACTAACCTTCCAATAACACGACCTGCAGAAACCCATCCTCCGCATCGCCTCTATCCTTCCAATAACACAAACAGCAGCAACCGATCCTCAACATCTGCTCTCACCTCCCAATAACACAACCTGCAGAAACCCATCCTCAGCATCTCCATCACCTCCCAATAACACGACCTGCAGAAACCCATCCTCAGCATCTCCACTTACGTCCCAATAACGACCTGCAGAAACCCATCCTCTGCATCTCCACTTACTTCCCAATAACACGACCTGCAGAAACCCATCCTCAGCATCTCCACTAACCTCCCAATAACACAACCTGCAGAAACCCATCCTCAGCATCTCCACTCACCTCCCAAGAACACAACTTGCAAAAACGCATTCTCGGCATCTTCACTCACCTCCCAATAACACAACCTGCAGAAACCCATCCTCAGCATCTCCACTCACCTCCCAATAACACAACCCGCAGAAACCCATCCTCAGCATCTCCACTCACCTCCCAATAACACTACCTGCAGAAACCCATCATCAGCATCTCCACTCACCTCCCAATAACACTACCTGCAGAAATCCATCCTCAGCATCTCCACTCACCTTCCAATAACACAACCCGCAGAAACCCATCCTCAGCATCTCCACTCACCTCCCAATAACACAAACCTGCAGAAACCCATCCTCAGCATCTCCACTCATCTCCCAATAACACAACCTGCAGAAACCCATCCTCAGCATCTCCACTCATCTCCCAATAACACAACCTGCCGAAACCCATCCTCAGCATCTTCACTCACCTCCCAAAAACACAACCTGCAGAACCCCATTCTCACCATCTCCACTGACCTTCCAATGACACAACCTGCAGAAACCCATCCTCAGCATCTCCACTCACCTCCATATAACACAACCTGCAGAAACCAATCCACAGCATCTTCACTCACCTCCCAATAACACAAACTGCAGAAAACCCATCCTCAGAATCTTCAATAACCTTCTAATAACACAATCTGCAGAAAACCATCCTCAGCATCTTCACTAACCTTCCAATAACACAACCTGCAGAAACCCATCCTCAGCATCTTCACTCACCTCCCAATAACACAAACTGCAGAAAACACATCCTCAGAATCTTCAATAACCTTCTAATAACACAATCTGCAGAAAACCATCCTCAGCATCGCCACTCATCTTCCAATAACAAAACCTGCAGAAACCCATCCTCAGCATCTTCACTCACCTCCCAATAACACAAACTGCAGAAAACCCATCCTCAGAATCTTCAATAACCTTCTAATAACACAATCTGCAGAAAACCATCCTCAGCATCTTCCCTAACCTCCCAATGACACAATCTGCAGAAACCCATCCTCAGCATCTTCACTAACCTTCCAATAAAAAAACCTGCAGAAACCCATCCTCAGCATCTCAACTCACCTCCCAATAACACAACCTGCAGAACCCATCCTCAGAATCTTCAATAACCTTCTAATAACACAATCTGCAGAAAACCATCCTCAGCATCTCCACTCACCTCCCAATAACACTACCTGCAGAAACCCATCATCAGCATCTCCACTCACCTCCCAATAACACTACCTGCAGAAATCCATCCTCAGCATCTCCACTCACCTTCCAATAACACAACCCGCAGAAACCCATCCTCAGCATCTCCACTCACCTCCCAATAACACAAACCTGCAGAAACCCATCCTCAGCATCTCCACTCATCTCCCAATAACACAACCTGCAGAAACCCATCCTCAGCATCTCCACTCATCTCCCAATAACACAACCTGCCGAAACCCATCCTCAGCATCTTCACTCACCTCCCAAAAACACAACCTGCAGAACCCCATTCTCACCATCTCCACTGACCTTCCAATGACACAACCTGCAGAAACCCATCCTCAGCATCTCCACTCACCTCCATATAACACAACCTGCAGAAACCAATCCACAGCATCTTCACTCACCTCCCAATAACACAAACTGCAGAAAACCCATCCTCAGAATCTTCAATAACCTTCTAATAACACAATCTGCAGAAAACCATCCTCAGCATCTTCACTAACCTTCCAATAACACAACCTGCAGAAACCCATCCTCAGCATCTTCACTCACCTCCCAATAACACAAACTGCAGAAAACCCATCCTCAGAATCTTCAATAACCTTCTAATAACACAATCTGCAGAAAACCATCCTCAGCATCGCCACTCATCTTCCAATAACAAAACCTGCAGAAACCCATCCTCAGCATCTTCACTCACCTCCCAATAACACAAACTGCAGAAAACCCATCCTCAGAATCTTCAATAACCTTCTAATAACACAATCTGCAGAAAACCATCCTCAGCATCTTCCCTAACCTCCCAATGACACAATCTGCAGAAACCCATCCTCAGCATCTTCACTAACCTTCCAATAACAAAACCTGCAGAAACCCATCCTCAGCATCTCAACTCACCTCCCAATAACACAACCTGCAGAACCCATCCTCAGAATCTTCAATAACCTTCTAATAACACAATCTGCAGAAAACCATCCTCAGCATCTTCCCTAACCTTCCAAGAACACAACCTGCAGAAACACATCCTCAGCATCTCCACTCACCTCCCAATAACACAACCTGAAGAACCCATCCTCAGCATCTCCTCTCACTTCCCAATAACTCAACCTGCAGAAAACCATCCTCAGCATTTTCCCTAACCTTCCAATAACACAATCTGCAGAAAACCATCCTCAGCATCTTCACTCACCTCCCAGTAACACAACCTGCAGAAACACATCCTCAGCATCTTCACTCACCTCCCAATACCACAATCTGCAGAAACCCATCCTCAGCATCTTCACTCACCTGCCAATAACACAACATGCAGAAACCCATCCTCAGAATCTCCACTCACCTCCCAATAACACAACCTGCAGAAATCCATCCTCAGCATCTCCAATCACCTCACAATAACACAACCTGCAGAAACCCATCCTCAGCATCTTCACTCACCTCCCAATAACACAACCTGCAGAAACACATCCTCAGCATCTTCACTAACCTTCCAATAACACAACCTGCAGAAACCCATCCTCAGCATCTCCACTCACCTCCCAATAACACAACCTGCAGAAACCCATCCTCAGCATCTCCACTCACATTCCATTAACACAACCTGCAGATACCCATCCTCAGCATCTCCACTCACCTCCCAATAACACAACCTGCAGAAACCCATCCTCAGCATCTCCAATCACCTCACAATAACACAACCTGCAGAAACCCATCCTCAGCATCTCCACTCATCTTCCAATAACAAAACCTTCAGAAACCCATCCTCAGCATCTTCACTCACCTCCCAATAACACAAACTGCAGAAAACCCATCCTCAGAATCTTCAATAACCTTCTAATAACACAACCTGCAGAACCCCATTCTCACCATCTCCACTGACCTTCCAATGACACAACCTGCAGAAACCCATCCTCAGCATCTCCACTCACCTCCATATAACACAACCTGCAGAAACCAATCCACAGCATCTTCACTCACCTCCCAATAACACAAACTGCAGAAAACCCATCCTCAGAATCTTCAATAACCTTCTAATAACACAATCTGCAGAAAACCATCCTCAGCATCTTCACTAACCTTCCAATAACACAACCTGCAGAAACCCATCCTCAGCATCTTCACTCACCTCCCAATAACACAACCTGCAGAAACCCATCCTCAGCATCTTCACTATTCTTCCAATAACACAACCTGCAGAAACCCATCCTCATCATTTCCACATAACTCCCAATTACACAACCTGCAGAAACCCATTCTCAGCATCTTCACTCACCTCCCAATAACACAACCTGCAGAAACCCATCCTCAGCATCTCCACTCACCTCCCAATAACACAACCTGCAGAACCCCATCCTCAGCATCTCTACTGACCTTCCAATCACACAACCTTCAGAAACCCATCCTCAGCATCTTCACTCACCTCCGAATAACACAACCTGCAGAAACACATCCTGAGCATCTTCACTAACCTTCCAATAACACAACCTGCAGAAACCCATCCTCAGCATCTTCACTCACCTTCCAATAACACAACCTGCAGAAACCCATCCTCAGCATCTCCACTCCCCTCCCAATAACACAACCTGCGGAAACCCATCCTCAGCATCCCCAGTCACCTTCCAATAACACGACCTGCAGAAAACCATCCTCAGCACCTCCACTCACCTCCCAATAACACAACCTGCAGAAACCATCCTCAGCACCTCCATTCACCTCCCAATCACACAACCTGCAGAAACCCATCCTCCGCATCTCCGCTATCCTTCCAAAACACAAACAGCAGAAACCGATCCTCAACATCTCGACTCAACACCCAATAACACAACCTGCAGAAACCCATTCTCAGCATCTTCACTCACTGCCCAAAAACACAACCTGCAGAAACCCATTCTCAGCATCCTCACTAACCTTCCAATAACACAACCTGCAGAACCCATCCTCAGAATCTTCACTAACCTTCCAATAACACAACCTGCAGAAACGCATTCTCAGCATCTTCACTCACCTCCCAATAACACAACCTGCAGAAATCCATCCTCAGCATCGTCACTCACCTCCCAATAACACAACCTGCAGAAACCCTCCTCAGCATCTTCAATAACCTTCCAATAACACAACCTGCAGAATCCATCCTGTGCATCTCCACTTACCTCCCAATAACACAACCTACAGAAAACAATTCTCAGCATCTTCACTCACCTCCCAATAACACAACCTGCAGAAATCCATCCTCAGCATCGTCACTCACCTCCCAATAACACAACCTGCAGAAACCCTCCTCAGCATCTTCAATAACCTTCCAATAACACAACCTGCAGAAACCCATCCTCAGCATCTCCACTCACCTCCCAATAACACAACCTGCAGAATCCATCCTGTGCATCTCCACTTACCTCCAAATAACACAACCTGCAGAAAACAATCCTCAGCATCTTCACTCACCTTCCAATAACACAACCTGCAGAAACGCATTCTCAGCATCTTCACTCTCCTCCCAATAACACAACCTGCAGAAATCCATCCTCAGCATCGTCACTCACCTCCCAATAACAAAACCTGCAGAAATTCATCCTCAACATCTCCACTCACCTCCCAATAACACAACCTGCAGAAACCCATCCTGAGCATCTGCACTCGCCTCCCAATAACACAACCTGCAGAAACCCATCCTGAGCATCTTCACTAACCTTCCAATAACACGACCTGCAGAAACCCATCCTCCGCATCGCCACTATCCTTCCAATAACACAAACAGCAGCAACCGATCCTCAACATCTGCTCTCACCTCCCAATAACACAACCTGCAGAAACCCATCCTCAGCATCTCCACTTACGTCCCAATAACGACCTGCAGAAACCCATCCTCTGCATCTCCACTTACTTCCCAATAACACGACCTGCAGAAACCCATCCTCAGCATCTCCACTAACCTCCCAATAACACAACCTGCAGAAACCCATCCTCAGCATCTCCACTCACATTCCAATAACAGAACCTGCAGAAACCCATCCTCAGCATCTCCACTCACCTCCCAATAACACAACCTGCAGAAATCCATCCTCAGCATCTTCACTCACCTTCCAATAACACAACCTGCAGAAATCCATCCTCAGCATCTTCACTAACCTTCCAATAACACAACCTGCAGAAACCCATCCTCAGCATCTCCACTCACCTCCCAAGAACACAACTTGCAAAAACGCATTCTCGGCATCTTCACTCACCTCCCAATAACACAACCTGCAGAAACCCATCCTCAGCATCTCCACTCACCTCCCAATAACACAACCCGCAGAAACCCATCCTCAGCATCTCCACTCACCTCCCAATAACACTACCTGCAGAAACCCATCCTCAGCATCTCCACTCACCTCCCAATAACACTACCTGCAGAAATCCATCCTCAGCATCTCCACTCACCTTCCAATAACACAACCCGCAGAAACCCATCCTCAGCATCTCCACTCACCTCCCAATAACACAAACCTGCAGAAACCCATCCTCAGCATCTCCACTCATCTCCCAATAACACAACCTGCAGAAACCCATCCTCAGCATCTCCACTCATCTCCCAATAACACAACCTGCCGAAACCCATCCTCAGCATCTTCACTCACCTCCCAAAAACACAACCTGCAGAACCCCATTCTCACCATCTCCACTGACCTTCCAATGACACAACCTGCAGAAACCCATCCTCAGCATCTCCACTCACCTCCATATAACACAACCTGCAGAAACCAATCCACAGCATCTTCACTCACCTCCCAATAACACAAACTGCAGAAAACCCATCCTCAGAATCTTCAATAACCTTCTAATAACACAATCTGCAGAAAACCATCCTCAGCATCTTCACTAACCTTCCAATAACACAACCTGCAGAAACCCATCCTCAGCATCTTCACTCACCTCCCAATAACACAAACTGCAGAAAAC
Source organism: Scyliorhinus torazame (assembly GCF_047496885.1). Taxonomy (NCBI): domain Eukaryota; kingdom Metazoa; phylum Chordata; class Chondrichthyes; order Carcharhiniformes; family Scyliorhinidae; genus Scyliorhinus; species Scyliorhinus torazame. Next base: position 217,110 of record NW_027307884.1, on the reverse strand, counting down.
CCATCCTCAGAATCTTCAATAACCTTCTAATAACACAATCTGCAGAAAACCATCCTCAGCATCTCCACTCATCTTCCAATAACAAAACCTGCAGAAACCCATCCTCAGCATCTGCACTCGCCTCCCAATAACACAACCTGCAGAAACCCATCCTGAGCATCTTCACTAACCTTCCAATAACACGACCTGCAGAAACCCATCCTCCGCATCGCCACTATCCTTCCAATAACACAAACAGCAGCAACCGATCCTCAACATCTGCTCTCACCTCCCAATAACACAACCTGCAGAAACCCATCCTCAGCATCTCCATCACCTCCCAATAACACGACCTGCAGAAACCCATCCTCAGCATCTCCACTTACGTCCCAATAACGACCTGCAGAAACCCATCCTCTGCATCTCCACTTACTTCCCAATAACACGACCTGCAGAAACCCATCCTCAGCATCTCCACTAACCTCCCAATAACACAACCTGCAGAAACCCATCCTCAGCATCTCCACTCACATTCCAATAACAGAACCTGCAGAAACCCATCCTCAGCATCTCCACTCACCTCCCAATAACACAACCTGCAGAAATCCATCCTCAGCATCTTCACTCACCTTCCAATAACACAACCTGCAGAAATCCATCCTCAGCATCTTCACTAACCTTCCAATAACACAACCTGCAGAAACCCATCCTCAGCATCTCCACTCACCTCCCAAGAACACAACTTGCAAAAACGCATTCTCGGCATCTTCACTCACCTCCCAATAACACAACCTGCAGAAACCCATCCTCAGCATCTCCACTCACCTCCCAATAACACAACCCGCAGAAACCCATCCTCAGCATCTCCACTCACCTCCCAATAACACTACCTGCAGAAACCCATCCTCAGCATCTCCACTCACCTCCCAATAACACTACCTGCAGAAATCCATCCTCAGCATCTCCACTCACCTTCCAATAACACAACCCGCAGAAACCCATCCTCAGCATCTCCACTCACCTCCCAATAACACAAACCTGCAGAAACCCATCCTCAGCATCTCCACTCATCTCCCAATAACACAACCTGCAGAAACCCATCCTCAGCATCTCCACTCATCTCCCAATAACACAACCTGCCGAAACCCATCCTCAGCATCTTCACTCACCTCCCAAAAACACAACCTGCAGAACCCCATTCTCACCATCTCCACTGACCTTCCAATGACACAACCTGCAGAAACCCATCCTCAGCATCTCCACTCACCTCCATATAACACAACCTGCAGAAACCAATCCACAGCATCTTCACTCACCTCCCAATAACACAAACTGCAGAAAACCCATCCTCAGAATCTTCAATAACCTTCTAATAACACAATCTGCAGAAAACCATCCTCAGCATCTTCACTAACCTTCCAATAACACAACCTGCAGAAACCCATCCTCAGCATCTTCACTCACCTCCCAATAACACAAACTGCAGAAAACCCATCCTCAGAATCTTCAATAACCTTCTAATAACACAATCTGCAGAAAACCATCCTCAGCATCTCCACTCATCTTCCAATAACAAAACCTGCAGAAACCCATCCTCAGCATCTTCACTCACCTCCCAATAACACAAACTGCAGAAAACCCATCCTCAGAATCTTCAATAACCTTCTAATAACACAATCTGCAGAAAACCATCCTCAGCATCTTCCCTAACCTCCCAATGACACAATCTGCAGAAACCCATCCTCAGCATCTTCACTAACCTTCCAATAACAAAACCTGCAGAAACCCATCCTCAGCATCTCAACTCACCTCCCAATAACACAACCTGCAGAACCCATCCTCAGAATCTTCAATAACCTTCTAATAACACAATCTGCAGAAAACCATCCTCAGCATCTTCCCTAACCTTCCAAGAACACAACCTGCAGAAACACATCCTCAGCATCTCCACTCACCTCCCAATAACACAACCTGCAGAACCCATCCTCAGCATCTCCTCTCACTTCCCAATAACTCAACCTGCAGAAAACCATCCTCAGCATTTTCCCTAACCTTCCAATAACACAATCTGCAGAAAACCATCCTCAGCATCTTCACTCACCTCCCAGTAACACAACCTGCAGAAACCCATCCTCAGCATCTCCACTTACGTCCCAATAACGACCTGCAGAAACCCATCCTCTGCATCTCCACTTACTTCCCAATAACACGACCTGCAGAAACCCATCCTCAGCATCTCCACTAACCTCCCAATAACACAACCTGCAGAAACCCATCCTCAGCATCTCCACTCACATTCCAATAACAGAACCTGCAGAAACCCATCCTCAGCATCTCCACTCACCTCCCAATAACACAACCTGCAGAAATCCATCCTCAGCATCTTCACTCACCTTCCAATAACACAACCTGCAGAAATCCATCCTCAGCATCTTCACTAACCTTCCAATAACACAACCTGCAGAAACCCATCCTCAGCATCTCCACTCACCTCCCAAGAACACAACTTGCAAAAACGCATTCTCGGCATCTTCACTCACCTCCCAATAACACAACCTGCAGAAACCCATCCTCAGCATCTCCACTCACCTCCCAATAACACAACCCGCAGAAACCCATCCTCAGCATCTCCACTCACCTCCCAATAACACTACCTGCAGAAACCCATCCTCAGCATCTCCACTCACCTCCCAATAACACTACCTGCAGAAATCCATCCTCAGCATCTCCACTCACCTTCCAATAACACAACCCGCAGAAACCCATCCTCAGCATCTCCACTCACCTCCCAATAACACAAACCTGCAGAAACCCATCCTCAGCATCTCCACTCATCTCCCAATAACACAACCTGCAGAAACCCATCCTCAGCATCTCCACTCATCTCCCAATAACACAACCTGCCGAAACCCATCCTCAGCATCTTCACTCACCTCCCAAAAACACAACCTGCAGAACCCCATTCTCACCATCTCCACTGACCTTCCAATGACACAACCTGCAGAAACCCATCCTCAGCATCTCCACTCACCTCCATATAACACAACCTGCAGAAACCAATCCACAGCATCTTCACTCACCTCCCAATAACACAAACTGCAGAAAACCCATCCTCAGAATCTTCAATAACCTTCTAATAACACAATCTGCAGAAAACCATCCTCAGCATCTTCACTAACCTTCCAATAACACAACCTGCAGAAACCCATCCTCAGCATCTTCACTCACCTCCCAATAACACAAACTGCAGAAAACCCATCCTCAGAATCTTCAATAACCTTCTAATAACACAATCTGCAGAAAACCATCCTCAGCATCTCCACTCATCTTCCAATAACAAAACCTGCAGAAACCCATCCTCAGCATCTTCACTCACCTCCCAATAACACAAACTGCAGAAAACCCATCCTCAGAATCTTCAATAACCTTCTAATAACACAATCTGCAGAAAACCATCCTCAGCATCTTCCCGAACCTCCCAATGACACAATCTGCAGAAACCCATCCTCAGCATCTTCACTAACCTTCCAATAACAAAACCTGCAGAAACCCATCCTCAGCATCTCAACTCACCTCCCAATAACACAACCTGCAGAACCCATCCTCAGAATCTTCAATAACCTTCTAATAACACAATCTGCAGAAAACCATCCTCAGCATCTTCCCTAACCTTCCAAGAACACAACCTGCAGAAACACATCCTCAGCATCTCCACTCACCTCCCAATAACACAACCTGCAGAACCCATCCTCAGCATCTCCTCTCACTTCCCAATAACTCAACCTGCAGAAAACCATCCTCAGCATTTTCCCTAACCTTCCAATAACACAATCTGCAGAAAACCATCCTCAGCATCTTCACTCACCTCCCAGTAACACAACCTGCAGAAACACATCCTCAGCATCTTCACTCACCTCCCAATACCACAATCTGCAGAAACCCATCCTCAGCATCTTCACTCACCTGCCAATAACACAACATGCAGAAACACATCCTCAGAATCTCCACTCACCTCCCAATAACACAACCTGCAGAAATCCATCCTCAGCATCTCCAATCACCTCACAATAACACAACCTGCAGAAACCCATCCTCAGCATCTTCACTCACCTCCCAATAACACAACCTGCAGAAACACATCCTCAGCATCTTCACTAACCTTCCAATAACACAACCTGCAGAAACCCATCCTCAGCATCTCCACTCACCTCCCAATAACACAACCTGCAGAAACCCATCCTCAGCATCTCCACTCACATTCCATTAACACAACCTGCAGAAACCCATCCTCAGCATCTCCACTCACCTCCCAATAACACAACCTGCAGAAACCCATCCTCAGCATCTCCAATCACCTCACAATAACACAACCTGCAGAAACCCATCGTCAGCATCTCCACTCATCTTCCAATAACAAAACCTTCAGAAACCCATCCTCAGCATCTTCACTCACCTCCCAATAACACAAACTGCAGAAAACCCATCCTCAGAATCTTCAATAACCTTCTAATAACACAACCTGCAGAACCCCATTCTCACCATCTCCACTGACCTTCCAATGACACAACCTGCAGAAACCCATCCTCAGCATCTCCACTCACCTCCATATAACACAACCTGCAGAAACCAATCCACAGCATCTTCACTCACCTCCCAATAACACAAACTGCAGAAAACCCATCCTCAGAATCTTCAATAACCTTCTAATAACACAATCTGCAGAAAACCATCCTCAGCATCTTCACTAACCTTCCAATAACACAACCTGCAGAAACCCATCCTCAGCATCTTCACTCACCTCCCAATAACACAAACTGCAGAAAACCCATCCTCAGAATCTTCAATAACCTTCTAATAACACAATCTGCAGAAAACCATCCTCAGCATCTCCACTCATCTTCCAATAACAAAACCTGCAGAAACCCATCCTCAGCATCTTCACTCACCTCCCAATAACACAAACTGCAGAAAACCCATCCTCAGAATCTTCAATAACCTTCTAATAACACAATCTGCAGAAAACCATCCTCAGCATCTTCCCTAACCTCCCAATGACACAATCTGCAGAAACCCATCCTCAGCATCTTCACTAACCTTCCAATAACAAAACCTGCAGAAACCCATCCTCAGCATCTCAACTCACCTCCCAATAACACAACCTGCAGAACCCATCCTCAGAATCTTCAATAACCTTCTAATAACACAATCTGCAGAAAACCATCCTCAGCATCTTCCCTAACCTTCCAAGAACACAACCTGCAGAAACACATCCTCAGCATCTCCACTCACCTCCCAATAACACAACCTGCAGAACCCATCCTCAGCATCTCCTCTCACTTCCCAATAACACAACCTGCAGAAAACCATCCTCAGCATTTTCCCTAACCTTCCAATAACACAATCTGCAGAAAACCATCCTCAGCATCTTCACTCACCTCCCAGTAACACAACCTGCAGAAACACATCCTCAGCATCTTCACTCACCTCCCAATACCACAATCTGCAGAAACCCATCCTCAGCATCTTCACTCACCTGCCAATAACACAACATGCAGAAACCCATCCTCAGAATCTCCACTCACCTCCCAATAACACAACCTGCAGAAATCCATCCTCAGCATCTCCAATCACCTCACAATAACACAACCTGCAGAAACCCATCCTCAGCATCTTCACTCACCTCCCAATAACACAACCTGCAGAAACACATCCTCAGCATCTTCACTAACCTTCCAATAACACAACCTGCAGAAACCCATCCTCAGCATCTCCACTCACCTCCCAATAACACAACCTGCAGAAACCCATCCTCAGCATCTCCACTCACATTCCATTAACACAACCTGCAGAAACCCATCCTCAGCATCTCCACTCACCTCCCAATAACACAACCTGCAGAAACCCATCCTCAGCATCTCCAATCACCTCACAATAACACAACCTGCAGAAACCCATCCTCAGCATCTCCACTCACCTCCCAATAACACAACCTGCAGAAACACTTCCTCAGAATCTTCACTAACCTTCCAATAACACAACCTGCAGAAACCCATCCTCAGCATCTCCACTCACCTCCCAATAACACAACCAGCAGAAACCCATCCTCAGCATTTCCACTCACCTCCCAATAACACAACCTGCAGAAACCCATCCTCAGCATCTCCACTCACCTCCCAAGAACACAACCTGCAGAAACGCATTCTCAGCATCTTCACTCACCTTCCAATAACACAACCTGCAGAAACCATCCTCAGCATCTCCACTCACCTTTCAATAACACAACCTTCAGAAACGCATCCACAGCATCTCCACTCACCTCCCAATAACACAACCTGCAGAACCCATCCTCAGCATTTTCACTAACCTGCCAATAACACAACCTGCAGAAACCCATCCTCAGCATCTCAACTCACCTCCCAGTAACACAACCTGCAGAATCCATCCTCAGCATCTTCACTAACCTGCCAATAACACAATCTGCAAAAAACCATCCTCAGCATTTTCCCTAACCTTCCAATAACACAATCTGCAGAAACCCATCCTCAGCATCTTCACTCACCTCCCAATAACACAACCTGCAGAAACCCATCCACAGCATCTACACTCGCCTCCCAATAACACAACCTGCAGAACCCATCCTCAGAATCTTCACTAAACTTCCAATAACACAATCTGCAGAAAACCATCCTCAGCATCTTCCCTGACCTTCCAATAACACAACCTGCAGAAACCCATCCTCAGCATCTTCACTCACCTTCCAATAACACCACCTGCAGAAACCCATCCTCAGCATCTCCACTCACGTCCCAATAACACAACCTGCAGAAAACCATCCTCAGCATCTTCCCTAATCTTCCAATAACACAACCTGCAGAAAAACATCCTCAGCATCTTCACTCACCTTCCAATGACACAAACTACAGAAACTCATCCGCAGCATCTCTACTCACCTCCCAATAACACAACCTGCAGAAACGCATTCTCAGCATCTCCACTCACCTCCCAATAACACAACCTGCAGAAACCCATCCTCAGCATCTCCACTCACCTCCGAATAACACAACCTGCAGAAACCCATCCTCAGCAACTCCACTAACCTCCCAATAACATAACCTGCAGAAACCCATCCTCAGCATCTCCACTCACCTCCCAATAACACAACCTGCAGAAACCCATCCTCAGCATCTCCACTCACCTTCCAATAACACAACCTGCAGAAAACCATCCTCAGCATCTCCACTCACCTCCCAATAACACAACCTGCAGAAACCCATCCTCAGCATCTTCACTCCCCTCCCAATAACACAACCTGCAGAAACCAATCCTCAGCATCTTCACTCCCCTCCCAATAACACAACCTGCAGAAACCCATCCTCAGCATCTCCAATCATCTCAAAATAACACAACCTGCAGAAACTCATCCTCAGCATCTTCACTAGACTTCCAACAACACAACCTGCAGAAACCCATACTCAGCATCTCCACTCACCTCCCAATAACACAACCTGCAGAAACCCATCCTCAGCATCTTCACTAACCTTCCAATAACACAACCTGCAGAAACCCATCCTCAGCATCTTCACTCACCTCCCAATAACACAACCTGCAGAAACCTATCCTCAGCTTCTCCACTCACCTCCCAATAACACAACCTGCAGAAACCCATCCTCAGTATCTCCACTCACCTCCCAATAACACAACCTGCAGCAAACCATCCTCAGCAATCTTCCCCAACCTTCCAACAACACAACCGGCAGAAACCCATCCTCAGCATCTCCACTCACCTCCCAATAACACAACCTGCAACAAACCATCCTCAGCATCTTCCCTAACCATCCAATAACACAACCTGCAGAAACGCATCCTCAGCATCTTCACTCACCTCCCAATAACACAACCTGCAGAAACCCGTCCTCAGAATTTCCTCTCACCTCCCAATACCACAACCTGCAGAATCCCATCCTCAGCATCTTCACTAAACTTCCAATAACACAACCTGCAGAAACCCATCCTCAGTATCTCCACTCACCTCCCAATAACACAACCTGCAGAAACAAATCCTCAGCATCTCCACTCACCTCCCAATAACACAACCTGCAGAAACCCGTCCTCAGCATCTTCCCTAACCTTCCAATAACACAACCTGTAGAAACCATCCTCAGCATCTCCCCTAACCTTCCAATAACACAACCTGCAGAAACCCATCCTCAGCATCTCTACTCACCTCCCAATAACACAACCTGCAGAAACCCATCCTCAGCATCTTCACTCGCCTCCTAATAACGCAATCTGTAGAAACCCATCCTCAGCATCTTCACTAACCTTCCAATAACACAACCTGTAGAAACCCATCCGCAGCATCTTCCCTAACCTCGCAAGAACATAACCTGCAGAAACCCATCCTCAGCATCTTCACTGACCTTCCAATAACACAACCTGCAGAAACCCATCCTCAGCATCTTCACTCACCTTCCAATAACACAACCTGCAGAAACCCATCCTCAGCATCTCCACTCACCTCCCAATAACACAACCTGCAGAAACCCATCCTCAGCATCTTCACTCACGTCCCAATAACACAACCTGCAGAAACCCATCCTCAGCATCTTCACTCACCTCCCAATAACACAACCTGCAGAAACCCATCCTCAGCATCTTCAGTAACCTTCCAATAACACAACCTGCAGAAACCCATCCTCAGATTCTTCAATCAACTCCCAATAGCACAACCTGCAGAAACCCATCCTCAGCATCTCCACTCACCGTCCAATAACACAACCTGCAGAAACCCATCCTCAGCATCTCCACTCACCTCCCAATAACACAACCTGCAGAAACCCATCCTCAGCATCTCCACTCACCTCCCAATAACACAACCTGCAGAAACCCATCCTCAGCATCTCCACTCACCTCCCAATAACACAACCTGCAGAAACACATCCTCAGCATCTTCACTAACCTTCCAATAACACAACCTGCAGATACCCCTCCTCAGCATCTCCACTCACAACCCAATAACACAACCTGCAGAAACCCATCGTCAGCATCTCCAATCACCTCACAATAACACAACCTGCAGAAACACATCCTCAGCATCTTCACTAACATTCCAACAACACAACCTGCAGAAACACATCCTCAGCATCTCCACTTCCCTCCCAATAACACAACCTGCAGAAACCCATCCTCAGCATCTTCACTCACCTCCCAATAACACAACCTGCAGAAACCCATCCTCAGCATCTTCACTCACCTCCCAATAGCACAACCTGCAGAAACACATCCTCAGCATCTTCACTAACCTTCCAATAACACAATCTGCAGAAAACCATCCTCAGCATCTTCCCCAATCTTACAACAACACAACCTGCAGAAACCCATCCTCAGCATCTTCACTAACCTCCCAATAACACAACCTGCAGAAACCCATCCTCAGCATCTTCACTAACCTTCCAATAACACAACCTGCAGAAACCCATCCTCAGCATCTTCACTCACCTCCCAATAACACAACCTGCAGAATCCCATCCTCAGCATCTTCACTAACCTTCCAATAACACAACCTGCAGAAACCCATTCTCAGCATCTTCACTCACCTCCCAATAAAACAACCTGCACAAACCCATCCTCAGTATCTCCACTCACCTCCCAATAACACAACCTGCAGCAAACCATCCTCAGCATCTTCCCGAACCTTCCAACAACACAACCGGCAGAAACCCATCCTCAGCATCTCCACTCACCTCCCAATAACACAACCTGCAGAAACCCATCCTCAGCATCTCCACTCACCTCCCAATAACACAACCTGCAGAATCCCATCCTCAGCATCTTCACTAAACTTCCAATAACACAACCTGCAGGAACCCATCCTCAGTATCTCCACTCACCTCCCAATAACACAACCTGCAGAAACAAATCCTCAGCATCTCCACTCACCTCCCAATAACACAATCTGCAGAAACCCATCCTCAGCATCTTCCCTAACCTTCCAATAACACAACCTGTGGAAACCATCCTCAGCATCTCTCCTAACCTTCCAATAACACAACCTGCAGAAACCCATCCTCAGCATCTTCACTCGCCTCCTAATAACGCAATCTGTAGAAACCCATCCTCAGCATCTTCACTAACCTTCCAATAACACAACCTGTAGAAACCCATCCGCAGCATCTTCCCTAACCTCGCAAGAACATAACCTGCAGAAACCCATCCTCAGCATCTTCACTGACCTTCCAATAACACAACCTGCAGAAACCCATCCTCAGCATCTCCACTCACCTTCCAATAACACAACCTGCAGAAAACCATCCTCAGCATCTCCACTCACCTCCCAATAACACAACCTGCAGAAACCCATCCTCAGCATCTTCACTCCCCTCCCAATAACACAACCTGCAGAAACCAATCCTCAGCATCTTCACTCCCCTCCCAATAACACAACCTGCAGAAACCCATCCTCAGCATCTCCAATCATCTCAAAATAACACAACCTGCAGAAACTCATCCTCAGCATCTTCACTAGACTTCCAACAACACAACCTGCAGAAACCCATACTCAGCATCTCCACTCACCTCCCAATAACACAACCTGCAGAAACCCATCCTCAGCATCTTCACTAACCTTCCAATAACACAACCTGCAGAAACCCATCCTCAGCATCTTCACTCACCTCCCAATAACACAACCTGCAGAAACCTATCCTCAGCTTCTCCACTCACCTCCCAATAACACAACCTGCAGAAACCCATCCTCAGTATCTCCACTCACCTCCCAATAACACAACCTGCAGCAAACCATCCTCAGCAATCTTCCCCAACCTTCCAACAACACAACCGGCAGAAACCCATCCTCAGCATCTCCACTCACCTCCCAATAACACAACCTGCAACAAACCATCCTCAGCATCTTCCCTAACCATCCAATAACACAACCTGCAGAAACGCATCCTCAGCATCTTCACTCACCTCCCAATAACACAACCTGCAGAAACCCGTCCTCAGAATTTCCTCTCACCTCCCAATACCACAACCTGCAGAATCCCATCCTCAGCATCTTCACTAAACTTCCAATAACACAACCTGCAGAAACCCATCCTCAGTATCTCCACTCACCTCCCAATAACACAACCTGCAGAAACAAATCCTCAGCATCTCCACTCACCTCCCAATAACACAACCTGCAGAAACCCGTCCTCAGCATCTTCCCTAACCTTCCAATAACACAACCTGTAGAAACCATCCTCAGCATCTCCCCTAACCTTCCAATAACACAACCTGCAGAAACCCATCCTCAGCATCTCTACTCACCTCCCAATAACACAACCTGCAGAAACCCATCCTCAGCATCTTCACTCGCCTCCTAATAACGCAATCTGTAGAAACCCATCCTCAGCATCTTCACTAACCTTCCAATAACACAACCTGTAGAAACCCATCCGCAGCATCTTCCCTAACCTCGCAAGAACATAACCTGCAGAAACCCATCCTCAGCATCTTCACTGACCTTCCAATAACACAACCTGCAGAAACCCATCCTCAGCATCTTCACTCACCTTCCAATAACACAACCTGCAGAAACCCATCCTCAGCATCTTCACTCACCTTCCAATAACACAACCTGCAGAAACCCATCCTCAGCATCTCCACTCACCTCCCAATAACACAACCTGCAGAAACCCATCCTCAGCATCTTCACTCACGTCCCAATAACACAACCTGCAGAAACCCATCCTCAGCATCTTCACTCACCTCCCAATAACACAACCTGCAGAAACCCATCCTCAGCATCTTCAGTAACCTTCCAATAACACAACCTGCAGAAACCCATCCTCAGATTCTTCAATCAACTCCCAATAACACAACCTGCAGAAACCCATCCTCAGCATCTCCACTCACCGTCCAATAACACAACCTGCAGAAACCCATCCTCAGCATCTCCACTCACCTCCCAATAACACAACCTGCAGAAACCCATCCTCAGCATCTCCACTCACCTCCCAATAACACAACCTGCAGAAACCCATCCTCAGCATCTCCACTCACCTCCCAATAACACAACCTGCAGAAACACATCCTCAGCATCTTCACTAACCTTCCAATAACACAACCTGCAGATACCCCTCCTCAGCATCTCCACTCACAACCCAATAACACAACCTGCAGAAACCCATCGTCAGCATCTCCAATCACCTCACAATAACACAACCTGCAGAAACACATCCTCAGCATCTTCACTAACATTCCAACAACACAACCTGCAGAAACACATCCTCAGCATCTCCACTTCCCTCCCAATAACACAACCTGCAGAAACACATCCTCAGCATCTTCACTCACCTCCCAATAACACAACCTGCAGAAACCCATCCTCAGCATCTTCACTCACCTCCCAATAGCACAACCTGCAGAAACACATCCTCAGCATCTTCACTAACCTTCCAATAACACAATCTGCAGAAAACCATCCTCAGCATCTTCCCCAATCTTCCAACAACACAACCTGCAGAAACCCATCCTCAGCATCTTCACTAACCTCCCAATAACACAACCTGCAGAAACCCATCCTCAGCATCTTCACTAACCTTCCAATAACACAACCTGCAGAAACCCATCCTCAGCATCTTCACTCACCTCCCAATAACACAACCTGCAGAAACCCATCCTCAGCATCTTCACTAACCTTCCAATAACACAACCTGCAGAAACCCATTCTCAGCATCTTCACTCACCTCCAAATAAAACAACCTGCAGAAACCCATCCTCAGTATCTCCACTCACCTCCCAATAACACAACCTGCAGCAAACCATCCTCAGCATCTTCCCGAACCTTCCAACAACACAACCGGCAGAAACCCATCCTCAGCATCTCCACTCACCTCCCAATAACACAACCTGCAGAAACCCATCCTCAGCATCTCCACTCACCTCCCAATAACACAACCTGCAGAATCCCATCCTCAGCATCTTCACTAAACTTCCAATAACACAACCTGCAGGAACCCATCCTCAGTATCTCCACTCACCTCCCAATAACACAACCTGCAGAAACAAATCCTCAGCATCTCCACTCACCTCCCAATAACACAATCTGCAGAAACCCATCCTCAGCATCTTCCCTAACCTTCCAATAACACAACCTGTGGAAACCATCCTCAGCATCTCTCCTAACCTTCCAATAACACAACCTGCAGAAACCCATCCTCAGCATCTTCACTCGCCTCCTAATAACGCAATCTGTAGAAACCCATCCTCAGCATCTTCACTAACCTTCCAATAACACAACCTGTAGAAACCCATCCGCAGCATCTTCCCTAACCTCGCAAGAACATAACCTGCAGAAACCCATCCTCAGCATCTTCACTGACCTTCCAATAACACAACCTGCAGAAACCCATCCTCAGCATCTTCACTCACCTTCCAATAACACAACCTGCAGAAACCCATCCTCAGCATCTTCACTCACCTTCCAATAACACAACCTGCAGAAACCCATCCTCAGCATCTCCACTCACCTCCCAATAACACAACCTGCAGAAACCCATCCTCAGCATCTTCACTCACGTCCCAATAACACAACCTGCAGAAACCCATCCTCAGCATCTTCACTCACCTCCCAATAACACAACCTGCAGAAACCCATCCTCAGCATCTTCAGTAACCTTCCAATAACACAACCTGCAGAAACCCATCCTCAGATTCTTCAATCAACTCCCAATAACACAACCTGCAGAAACCCATCCTCAGCATCTCCACTCACCGTCCAATAACACAACCTGCAGAAACCCATCCTCAGCATCTCCACTCACCTCCCAATAACACAACCTGCAGAAACCATCCTCAGCATCTCCACTCACCTCCCAATAACACAACCTGCAGAAACCCATCCTCAGCATCTCCACTCACCTCCCAATAACACAACCTGCAGAAACACATCCTCAGCATCTTCACTAACCTTCCAATAACACAACCTGCAGATACCCCTCCTCAGCATCTCCACTCACAACCCAATAACACAACCTGCAGAAACCCATCGTCAGCATCTCCAATCACCTCACAATAACACAACCTGCAGAAACACATCCTCAGCATCTTCACTAACATTCCAACAACACAACCTGCAGAAACACATCCTCAGCATCTCCACTTCCCTCCCAATAACACAACCTGCAGAAACCCATCCTCAGCATCTTCACTCACCTCCCAATAACACAACCTGCAGAAACCCATCCTCAGCATCTTCACTCACCTCCCAATAGCACAACCTGCAGAAACACATCCTCAGCATCTTCACTAACCTTCCAATAACACAATCTGCAGAAAACCATCCTCAGCATCTTCCCCAATCTTCCAACAACACAACCTGCAGAAACCCATCCTCAGCATCTTCACTAACCTCCCAATAACACAACCTGCAGAAACCCATCCTCAGCATCTTCACTAACCTTCCAATAACACAACCTGCAGAAACCCATCCTCAGCATCTTCACTCACCTCCCAATAACACAACCTGCAGAAACACATCCTCAGCATCTTCACTAACCTTCCAATAACACAACCTGCAGAAACCCATTCTCAGCATCTTCACTCACCTCCCAATAAAACAACCTGCAGAAACCCATCCTCAGTATCTCCACTCACCTCCCAATAACACAACCTGCAGCAAACCATCCTCAGCATCTTCCCGAACCTTCCAACAACACAACCGGCAGAAACCCATCCTCAGCATCTCCACTCACCTCCCAATAACACAACCTGCAGAAACCCATCCTCAGCATCTCCACTCACCTCCCAATAACACAACCTGCAGAATCCCATCCTCAGCATCTTCACTAAACTTCCAATAACACAACCTGCAGGAACCCATCCTCAGTATCTCCACTCACCTCCCAATAACACAACCTGCAGAAACAAATCCTCAGCATCTCCACTCACCTCCCAATAACACAATCTGCAGAAACCCATCCTCAGCATCTTCCCTAACCTTCCAATAACACAACCTGTGGAAACCATCCTCAGCATCTCTCCTAACCTTCCAATAACACAACCTGCAGAACCCCATCCTCAGCATCTTCACTCGCCTCCCAATAACGCAATCTGTAGAAACCCATCCTCAGCATCTTCACTAACCTTCCAATAACACAACCTGTAGAAACCCATCCGCAGCATCTTCCCTAACCTCGCAAGAACACAACCTGCAGAAACCCATCCTCAGCATCTTCACTCACCTTCCAATAACACAACCTGCAGAACCCCATCCTCAGCATCTTCACTAACCTCCCAATAACACAACCTGCAGAAACCCATCCTCAGATTCTTCACTCAACTCCCAATAACACAACCTGCAGAAACCCATCCTCAGCATCTCCACTCACCGTCCAATAACACAACCTGCAGAAACCCATCCTCAGCATCTCCACTCACCTCCCAATAACACAAACTGCAGAAACCCATCCTCAGCATCTCCACTCACCGTCCAATAACACAACCTGCAGAAACCCATCCTCAGCATCTTCACTCACCTTCCAGTAACACAACCTGCAGAAACCCATCCTCAGCATCTCCACTCACCTCCCAATAACACAACCTGCAGAAACCCATCCTCAGCATCTCCACTCACTTCCCAATAACACAACCTGCAGAAACCCATCCTCAGCATCTCCACTCACCTCCCAATAACACAACCTGCAGAAACCCATCCTCAGCATCTCCACTCACCTCCCAATAACACAACCTGCAGAAACCCATCCTCAGCATCTCCACTCACCTCCCAATAACACAACCTGCAGAATCCCATCCTCAGCATCTCCACTCACCTCCCAATAACACTACCTGCAGAAATCCATCCTCAGCATCTCCACTCACCTTCCAATAACACAACCTGCAGAACCCCATCCTCAGCATCTCCACTCACCTCCCAATAACACAACCTGCAGAAACCCATTCTCAGCCTCTTCACTCACCTCCCAATAACAGAATTGTAAAAGTAATGAAAAATAACTCATTTCCACATTCATTGAAAATGGACATGGGCTTGGTCTAATTTGATTGAGTGAGACTGTGGAGAATTTCAATCACTGAAAGAGAATTCAGATAGTGGGATGCTACCAGACTGTGAACCAATCTACAGCAGTGAGCACAGGGATGATAGGTGACTGGGATTGGGTGAGGGTTAGGACCCAGACTGGGAACCAATCTACAGCAGTGAGCACAGGGATGATAGGTGACTGGGATTGGGTGAGGGTTAGGATATGGCAGCAGAGTTGGAGATGAGCTGCGCTTCATGAAGATTTGTATCAGAAATTGTGTGACAGAATTTCATTGGAGTAGTCGAGTGTGGATCTAACAAAGACACAGATGATGATTTATTCTGCAGCAGAGATGAAGCAGAGGTGGCGATGGCAAGTGAGCAGTATTGGGAATGGAGAGAGCGCCTGGCGATAATAACTTTACTGTCAAAGGGAGAGCAGGGATTGTGAACAGCCTCCGATATTAACCAGAGAGCGAGTGGAGCCACTGGATAGGGAATGACCTCAGTGACTGGAATCGATATTGATATTTATAGCTAAAGGCACAGAGCTTCAAGGTAAGGAAGTGTTATTCCCACTATTCCAGATGTTGGTCAGACCGCACCTGGAGTATTGCACAGTTCTGGCCCCTGATTTGAGGAAAGATGTAGGGGCTTTAGAGGCAGTTCAGAGGAGGTTGACTAGACTGACCGCAGAGATTAGGGCTTTGTCTTATCAAGAGAGTTGTTAAGAAGGAGTAGAGATCTAATTGTGGTTTATAAGATTATAAAAGGTGTGGGTGAAGTGGAAGTGGAGCGGATGCTTCCTCTTGTGGGGCGTTCTGGAACGAGAGGTCAGAATCTCAGGATAACAGGCAGCAAATGGGAATCAGAGCTGAGGAGAAACTACTTCTCCCATTGGGATGTGAACATGTGGAATTCGCTATCCAGAGTGCGGGGCATGCTGGGACAGTGAGTACATTTAAGGAGCAGTTATATAGATTTTGAATTGGGAATGGGTTGAGAAGTTTGGATAATGGTCAGGGCGGCGGTGTTAAGCCGAGGATGAGATCAGCCAAGACCGAATGACGGAGCAGACGCGAGGGGCCAAATAGCCTCATTCTGCTCCTGGACCTGAAAACTTACAAACTTCTGAACTGCAGAACGTGGATTCAATCTTTCCAAGATGCTAATGACCAGAGCAATAATACACTTAAAGTGGTTTATACAATAAATAACTGGACAGGGAGACTTACCAGGGACACCGACAACAGCCAGGAGGGGATAGTACCCCGCTTGAATTATCAGCAGTGCGCCGCCGATCCGGTGTGGTAAAGACGGCGAAGACATCACGTAAATACCCCAGGATAAACTCCTGTCCATTGCTGTAACGTTCCTGTGGGTAGTTCCCAGATTCTGATCCATTGCTGTAACGTTCCTGTGGTTAGATCCCAGATTCTGATCCATTGCTGTAACGTTCCTGTGGATAGTTCCCAGATTCTGATCCATTGCTGTAACGTTCCTGTGGGTAGTTCCCAGATTCTGATCCATTGCTGTAACGTTCCTGTGGGTAGCTCCCAGATTCTGATCCATTGCTGTAACGTTCCTGTGGGCAGTTCCCAGATTCTGCTCCCTCCTCTCGGTCTCTCTGGGGCCGCTGATCTCTGGCAGTGTTGGAATTGACGCTCCCGCTGACAGTTTGGGATAACACAATGAAAGGAATCGCTTATTAATACAGAGACAAACCCTCCAGTGACACGGTTAGATCCATAGAGACTGACATTAATCACAGTCACTAAACAAACAGGCTCAGTTAACCCCTTTCAATCCAATACTTTTTCTATCACAATGAAATAGAAGATTAGCCGGGTCTGGATTGGTTGTGTGACAGTGACTGAGGGATGGAGTGTGGAAATAGTGGACACACTGACCCTGATACTCAATCCTCATTGATATCTGAGTGGTTCCAGGGGACTGGGGCATTTTCACTGTCCCATCCTGTTTATAAAAGGAGAGAGAGGGATAAACCCTGGAGTGTCAGAGCAGTCAGTATAATGTTAGTCACCAGGACATTTCTGGAGGGCAGACTGGGCAACAGGAATATTGCTCCTTCGCGAGGAAATGGTGTTATGTGACCAGAAACACGGCGATATTCGTGGGAAATCACATCGCATGTTGTTATTGCAGTTATATTTCAAAATAACTGGAGGATTAATGAGGGAACTGATATGGATTTATGTACTGGGACATATTGTGATCAAATGTCATTTATTAGAGATGTTCTCGAGTCCCAAAGCCGTGGATTAAAGGGTCTGTGACAGTGAGAATGTGATATTGGCTAAGAAACAGAAAGCAGAGAGAAGCGGTGAATGATAGTTATTCAGACAGGAGGGGAGGAGACACTGATGTTCACTCGGGGTCCACATGAGGACAATTGCTCTTCAAGATACACTTCACTGCGATAGGCTTCAATGGAAAGAATTTCAACATTCACAAATGACAGACACTCAGCAATGACACAGTGAGCAGTGTAGCAGCAATCTTCAGCAGCATGTTCCCAGATCTGTGAAAGGCAGAGTCACGGGGAAAGTAAATTTAAATCACTGTCGTGTGGGTGATGCATCAGG
Source organism: Scyliorhinus torazame (assembly GCF_047496885.1). Lineage (NCBI taxonomy): Eukaryota > Metazoa > Chordata > Chondrichthyes > Carcharhiniformes > Scyliorhinidae > Scyliorhinus > Scyliorhinus torazame. The sequence goes on along the minus strand of NW_027307884.1, from coordinate 198,498 downwards.
GAGGAGGGCAGAGGACAGGAAATATAAACTAAACGGGACAAGTTTAAAAAGTGTACAGGAAGGGAACGGGGACATGTCCACACTTTGCACTGGAAGGTCATCGTGATAAGATTGGAAAATCCTCAGAAGATATTTAACTTGATCAATAGAGGCGGAGACTCCGAAAAGAAGGATGTTAGGATCATAGAGTCATCGAGGTCCAGAGCACAGAAAGGCCATTCGGCCCATCTGGACTGGGCAGGTCAAAAACAACCACCTGAGTATTTGAATCCCACTTTCTAACACTTTGCCAATAGCCTATAGAGTTTAACCAGGTTTATAGAGAGGACCATAGCTGAGGAATTGCTTCTTGTTCTGCCGCTAAATATACAAAAGGATGTGAGGATCTTGGAGACAAAACAAAGGATATTTAATGGAGTGTTGTCAGGAATGGAGGATTTCAGTTAAATATGGGGATTAGTGAACTGGAATTGTAATCTGTAGATCAGTTTAAGGTAAAGAGCAATTTCACAGAGGACTCCAAATTAGGAAGGAGTTTAGAGAGAGTGAGCAGAAAGGGTTCCACTGGAGTGTGTGTGTGGACTGGGGAGAGTGGCCTGGAGTGTGTGTGTGGGCTGGCCGGGAGTGGCCTGGACTGGAGTGTGTGTGTGGGCTGGGGAGAGTGGCCTGGATTGTGTGTGTGGGCTGGCCGGGAGTGGCCTGGCCTGGAGTGTGTGTGTGGGCTGGCCGGGAGTGGCCTGGAGTGTGTGTGTGGGCTGGGGAGAGTGGCCTGGAGTGTGTGTGTGGGCTGGCCGGGAGTGGCCTGGCCTGGAGTGTGTGTGTGGGCTGGCCGGGAGTGGCCTGGATTGTGTGTGTGGGCTGGCCGGGAGTGGCCTGGAGTGTGTGTGTGGGCTGGGGAGAGTGGCCTGGAGTGTGTGTGTGGGCTGGCCGGGAGTGGCCTGGCCTGGAGTGTGTGTGTGGGCTGGCCGGGAGTGGCCTGGATTGTGTGTGTGGGCTGGCCGGGAGTGGCCTGGAGTGTGTGTGTGGGCTGGCCGGGAGTGGCCTGGAGTGTGTGTGTGGGCTGGCCGGGAGTGGCCTGGAGTGTGTGTGTGGGCTGGGGAGAGTGGCCTGGAGTGTGTGTGTGGGCTGGCCGGGAGTGGCCTGGCCTGGAGTGTGTGTGTGGGCTGGCCGGGAGTGGCCTGGATTGTGTGTGTGGGCTGGCCGGGAGTGGCCTGGAGTGTGTGTGTGGGCTGGCCGGAAGTGTGTGTGTGGGCAGGCCGGGAGTGGCCTGGAGTGTGTGTGTGGGCTGGCCGGAAGTGTGTGTGTGGGCTGGCCGGGAGTGGCCTGGAGTGTGTGTGTGGGCTGGCCGGGAGTGGCCTGGAGTGTGTGTGTGGGCTGGCCGGGAGTGGCCTGGAGTGTGTGTGTGGGCTGGCCGGGAGTGGCCTGGAGAGTGTGTGTGGGCTGGCCGGGAGTGGCCTGGAGAGTGTGTGTGGGCTGGCCGGGAGTGGCCTGGAGTGTGTGTGTGGGCTGGCCGGGAGTGGCCTGGAGAGTGTGTGTGGGCTGGCCGAGAGTGGCCTGGAGTGTGTGTGTGGGCTGGCCGTGAGTGGCCTGGAGTGTATGTGGGCTGCCCGGGGGTGGCCTGGAGTGTGTGTGTGGGCCGGCCGGGAGTGGCATGGAGTGTGTGTGTGGGCTGGCCGGGAGTGGCCTGGCCTGGAGTGTGTGTGTGGGCCGGCCGGGAGTGGCCTGGAGTGTGTGTGTGGGCTGGCCGGGAGTGGCCTGGCCTGGAGTGTGTGTGTGGGCTGCCCGGGGGTGGCCTGGAGTGTGTGTGTGGGCCGGCCGGGAGTGGCATGGAGTGTGTGTGTGGGCTGGCCGGGAGTGGCCTGGCCTGGAGTGAGTGTGTGGGCTGGCCGGGAGTGGCCTGGAGTGTGTGTCTGGGCTGCCCGGGAGTGGCCTGGAGTGTGTGTCTGGGCTGGCCGGGAGTGGCCTGGAGTGTGTGTGTGGGCTGGCCGGGAGTGGCCTGGAGTGTGTGTGTGGGCTGGCCGGGAGTGGCCTGGAGTGTGTGTGTGGGCTGGCCGGGAGTGGCCTGGAGTGTATGTGTGGTCTGGCCGGGAGTGGCCGGGAGTGTGTGTGTGGGCTGGTCGGGAGTGGCCTGGAGTGTGTGTGTGGGCTGGCCGGGAGTGGCCTGGAGTGTGTGTGGGCTGGCCGGGAATGTCCTGGAGTGTGTGTGTGGGCTGGTCGGGAGTGGCCTGGAGTGTGTGTGTGGGCTGGCCGGGAGTGTCCTGGAGTGTGTGTGTGGGCTGGCCGGGAGTGGCCTGGAGTGTGTGTGTGGGCTGGCCGGGAGTGGCCTGGCCTGGAGTGTGTGTGTGGGCTGCCCGGGAGTGGCCTGGAGTGTGTGTGTGGGCTGGCCGGGAGTGGCCTGGAGCGAGTGTGTGGGCTGGCCGGGAGTGGCCTGGAGTGTGTGTGAGGGCAGGCCGGGATTGGCCTGGAGTGTGTGTGTGGACTGGCCGGGATGGCCTGGAGTGTGTGTGTGGGCTGGCCGGGAGTGGCCTGGAGCGAGTGTGTGGGCTGGCCGGGAGTGGCCTGGAGTGTGTGTGAGGGCCGGCCGGGAGTGGCCTGGAGTGTGTGTGTGGGCTGCCCGGGAGTGGCCTGGAGTGTGTGTGTGGGCTGGCCGGGAGTGGCCTGGAGCGAGTGTGTGGGCTGGCCGGGAGTGGCCTGGAGTGTGTGTGTGGGCCGGCCGGGATTGGCCTGGAGTGTGTGTGTGGACTGGCCGGGATGGCCTGGAGTGTGTGTGTGGGCTGGCCGGGAGTGGCCTGGAGCGAGTGTGTGGGCTGGCCGGGAGTGGCCTGGAGTGTGTGTGTGGGCCGGCCGGGATTGGCCTGGAGTGTGTGTGTGGACTGGCCGGGAGTGGCCTGGAGTGTGTGTGTGTGCCGGGAGTGGCCTGGAGTGTGTGTGTGGGCTGGCCGGGAGTGGCCTGGAGTGTGTGTGTGGGCTGGCCGGGAGTGGCCTGGAGTGTGTGTGTGGGCTGGCCGGGAGTGGCCTGGCCTGGAGTGTGTGTGTGGGCTGGTCGGGAGTGGCCTGGAGTGTGTGTGTGGGCTGGTCGGGTGTGGCCTGGAGTGAGTGTATGGGCTGGCCGGGAGTTGCCTGGAGTGTGTGTGTGGGCTGGCCGGGAGTGACCTGGAGTGTGTGTGGGCTGGCCGGGAGTGGCCTGGAGTGTGTGTGTGGGCTGGCCGGGAGTGGCCTGTCCTGGAGTGAGTGTGTGGGCTGGCCGGGAGTGACCTGGAGTGTGTGTGTGGACTGGCCGGGAGTGACCTGGAGTGTATGTGTGGACTGGCCGGGAGTGGCCTGGAGTGTGTCTGTGGGCTGGCCGGGAGTGGCCTGGAGTGTGTGTGTGGACTGGCCGGGAGTGGCCTGGAGTGTGTGTGTGGGCTGGCCGGGAGTGACCTGGAGTGTGTGTGTGGACTGGCCGGGAGTGGCCTGGAGTGTGTGTGTGGGCTGGCCGGGAGTGGCCTGGAGTGTGTGTGTGGACTGGCCGGGAGTGGCCTGGAGTGTGTGTGTGGGCTGGCCGGGAGTGGCCTGGAGTGTGTGTGTGGGCTGGCCGGGAGTGGCCTGGAGTGTGTCTGTGGGCTGGCCGGGAGTGACCTGGAGTGTGTGTGGGCTGCCCAGGAGTGGCCTGGAGTGTGTGTGTGCTGGCCGGGAGTGGCCTGGAGTGTGTGTGGGCTGACCGGGAGTGGCCTGGAGTGTATGTGTGGGCTGGCCAGGAGTGACCTGGAGTGTGTGTGTGGGCTGGCCGGGAGTGGCCTGGAGTGTGTGTGTGGGCTGGCCGGGAGTGGCCTGGAGTGTGTGTGTGGGCTGGCCGGGAGTGGCCTGGAGTGTGTGTGTGGACTGGCCGGGAGTGGCCTGGAGTGTATGTGTGGGCTGGCCGGGAGTGGCTTGTGTGTGTGTGTGGGCTGGCCGGGAGTGGCTTGTGTGTGTGTGTGGGCTGGCCGGGAGTGACCTGGAGTGTGTGTGAGGGCTGGCCGGGAGTGGCCTGGCCTGGAGTGTGTGTGTGGGCTGGCCGGGAGTGGCCTGGAGTGTGTGTGTGGGCTGGCCGGGAGTGGCCTGGAGTGTGTGTGTGGGCTGGCCGGGAGTAGCCTGGAGTGTGTGTGTGGGCTGGCCGGGAGTGGCCTGGAGTGTGTGTGTGGGCTGGCCGGGAGTAGCCTGGAGTGTGTGTGTGGGCTGGCCGGGAGTAGCCTGGAGTGTGTGTGTGGGCTGGCCGGGAGTGACCTGGAGTGTGTGTGTGGGCTGGCCGGGAGTGGCCTGGAGTGCGTGTGTGGGCTGGCCGGGCCTGGCCTGGAGAGTGTGTGTGGGCTGGCCGGGAGTGGCCTGGAGTGTGTGTGTGGGCAGGCCGGGAGTGGCCTGGAGTGTGTGTGTGGGCTGGCCGGGAGTGTCCTGGAGAGTGTGTGTGGGCTGGCCGGGAGTGACCTGGAATGTGTGTGTGGGCTGGCCGGGAGTAGCCTGGAGTGTGTGTGTGGGCTGGCCGTGAGTGGCCTGGAGTGCGTGTGTGGGCTAGCCGGGAGTGGCCTGGACTGTGTGTGTGGGCTGGCCGGACCTGGCCTGGAGAGTGTGTGTGGGCTGGCCGGGAGTAGCCTGGAGTCTGTGTGTGGGCTGGCCGGGAGTGGCCTGGAGTGTGTGTGTGGGCTGGCCGGGAGTGGCGTGGAGTGTGTGTGTGGGCTGGCCGGGAGTGGCCTGGAGTGTGTGTGTGGGCTGGCCGGGAGTGGCCGGGAGTGTGTGTGTGGGTGGCCGGGAGTGGCCTGGAGTGTGTGTGTGGGCTGACCGGGAGTGGCCGGGAGTGTGTGTGTGGGCTGGCCGGGAGTGGCCGGGAGTGTGTGTGTGGGTGGCCGGGAGTGTCCTGGAGTGTGTGTGTGGGCTGACCGGGAGTGGCCGGGAGTGTGTGTGTGGGCTGGCCGGGAGTGGCCTGGAGTGTGTGTGTGGCTGGCCGGGAGTGGCCTGGAGTGTGTGTGTGGGCTGGCCGGGAGTGGCCTGGAGTGTGTGTGTGGGCTGGCCGGGAGTGGCCTGGAGTGTGTGTGTGGGCTGGCCGGGAGTGGCCTGGAGTGTGTGTGTGGGCTGGCCGGGAGTGGCCTGGAGTGTGTGTGTGGGCTGGCCGGGAGTGGCCTGGAGTGTGTGTGTGGGCTGGCCGGGAGTGGCCGGGAGTGTGTTTGTGGGATGGCCGGGCGTGACCGGGAGTGTGTGTGTGGGCTGGTCGGGAGTGGATGGGAGTGTGTATGGGCTGGCCGGGAGTGGCTTGGAGTGTGTGTGTGGGCTGGCCGGGAGTGGCCTGGAGTGTGTGTGTGGGCTGGCCGGGAGTGGCTTGGAGTGTGTGTGTGGGCTGGCCGGGAGTGGCTTGGAGTGTGTGTGTGGGCTGGCCGGGAGTGGCCTGGAGTGTGTGTGTGGGCTGGCCGGAAGTGGATGGGAGTGTGTATGGGCTGGCCGGGAGTGGCTTGGAGTGTGTGTGTGGGCTGGCCGGGAGTGGCCTGGAGTGTGTGTGTGGGCTGGCCGGGAGTGGCTTGGAGTGTGTGTGTGGGCTGGCCGGGAGTGGCTTGGAGTGTGTGTGTGGGCTGGCCGGGAGTGGCCTGGAGTGTGTGTGTGGGCTGGCCGGGAGTGGCCTGGAGTGTGTGTGTGGGCTGGCCGGGAGTCGCCTGGCCGGGAGTGTGTGTGTGTGCTGACCGGGAGTGGCCTGGAGTGTGTGTGTGGGCTGGCCGGGAGTGGCCTGGAGTGTGTGTGTGGGCTGGCCGGGAGTGGCCTGGAGTGTGTGTGTGGGCTGGCCGGGAGTGGCCAGGAGTGTGTGTGTGGGCTGGCCGGGAGTGACCTGGAGTGTGTGTGTGGGATGGCCGGGAGTGGCCTGGAGTGTGTGTGTGGGCTGGCCGGGAGTGGCCTGCCCCCTCATTGTAGAATCATCTTGCGTATTCTAGAAACTCGCCCCATTTGTTACACTGTTTCCCGGGAATAATTTACAGTGGTCCCTGGGCAGTATATCATTATTTGCAGTGGTCCCTGGGTAGAATATAATTTTTTACTGCGGTCCTTGGGTTGTATATCATTATTTACAGTGGTCCCTGGGTAGTATATGATTATTTGCAGTGGTCCCTGGGTAGAATATCATTATTTACAGTGGTCCCTGGGCAGTATTTCATTAGTTAAAGTGGTCCCTGGGCAGTATTTCATTAGTTACAGTGGTCCCTGGGAAGTATATCATTATTTAGTGTGGTCCCTGGGCAGTATATCAGTATTTACAGTGGTCACTGACTAGAATATCATTAGTTACAGTGGTCCCTGGGTAGTATATCATTATTTACAATGGTCCCTGAGTAGAATATCATTATTTACAGTGGTCCCTGGGCAGTATATCATTATTTACAGTGTCCCTGGGCAGTATATCATTATTTACAGTGGCCTTGGGGAGGTAGCATAATTTACAGTGGCCACTGGATCGTATTTCATTATTTACAGTGGTCCCTGGGCAGTAATTCATTACTTACAGTGGTCCCTGGGAAGTACATCATTATATACAGTGGTCCCTGGGCAGTATTTCATTAGTTACAGTGGTCCCTGGGAAGTATATCATTATTTACAGTGTCCCTGGGTAGAATATTATTATCTTCAGCGGTTCCTGGGTTGTATACCATTATTTACAGTGGCCTTGGGGAGGTAGCATAACTTACTGTGGTCTCTGGGTCGTATTTCATTAGTTACAGTGGTCCCTGGGCATTATTTCATTAGTTGCAGTGGTCCATGGGCAGTATTTCATTAGTTACAGTGGTCCCTGGGCAGTATGTCATTATTTACTGTGGTCCCTGGCTAGTATATCATTATTTACAGTGTCCCTGGGTAGTATATCATTATTTACAGTGGTCCCTGGGTAGTATATCATTATTTACAGTGGTCCCTGGGCAGTATATCATTATTTACAGTGGTCCCTGAGTAGAATATCATTATTTACAGTGTTCCCTGGGTAGTATATCATTATTTACAGTGGCCCCTGGGTAGAATATCATTATTTATTGTGGTCCCTGGGCAGTATATCATTATTTACAGTGATCCCTGGGTAGATTATTATCATTTGCAGTGATCCTTTGTTAGTATAGCATTTTGTACACGGGTCCCTGAGTAGTATCTCATTATTTACATTGGTCCCTTGGAAGCATATCGTTATTCACCGTGGTCCCTGTGTAGTATATCATTATGCACAGTGGTCCCTGGGGAGAATAACATTATATACAGTTGTCCCTAGTTAGTAAATCATTATTTATACTTGTCCCTGGGTAGTATATCATTATTTACAGGGGCCTTGGGTAGTTATCATCATTTACAGTTTTCACTGGATAGTATTTCATTGGTGACAGTGGTCCCGGGGCAGTATGTCATTATTTACAGTCGCCCGTAGTCAGTATATCATTATTTACAGTGGTCCCTGGGTAGTAAACCATTATTTATAGTGGCCTTGGATAGGTATCATCATTTACAGTGGTGATTGGGTAGTATTTCATTAATGACAGTGGTTCCCGGGTAATATGTCCATATTTACTGTGATCCCTGGGCAGTATATCATTATTTACTGTGGTTCCTGGGTAGTATATCATTATTTACAGTGGTTCCTGGGTAGTATATCATTATTACTGTGGTCCCTGGGTAGTATATCATTATTTACAGTGGTCCCTGGGTAGTATATCATTATTTTCAGTGGGCCCTGCGCAGTAAATCATTATGTACAGTGGTCCCTGGGTAGTATATCATTATTTACAGTGGTCCCTGGGTTGTATATCATTATTTACTGAGGTCCCTGGGTAGTATATCATTATTTACAGTGGTCCTTGGGTAGTATATCATTATTTTCAGTGGGCCCTGGGTAGTATGTCATTATTTTCAGTGGGCCCTGAGTAGTGTATCATTATTTACAGTGGTCCCTGGGTAGTGTATCATTATTTTCAGTGGGCCCTGGGTAGTGTATCATTATTTTCAGTGGTCCTTGGGTAGTATATCATTATTTTCAGTGGGCCCTGGGTAGTATGTCATTATTTTCAGTGGGCCCTGAGTAGTGTATCATTATTTACAGTGGTCCCTGGGCAGTATATCATTATTTACAGTACGAAGTCTTACAACACCAGGTTAAAGTCCAACAGGTTTGTTTCGATGTCACTAGCTTTCGGAGCGCTGCTCCTTCCTCAGGTGAATGAAGAGGTATGTTCCAGAAACACATATATAGCCAGATTCAAAGATGCCTGATTCATTCACCTGAGGAAGGAGCAGCGCTCTAAAAGCTAGTGACATCGAAACAAACCTGTTGGAATTTAACCTGGTGTTGTAAGACTTCTTACTGTGCTCACCCCAGTCCAACGCCGGCATCTCCACATCATTATTTACAGTGGCCCCTGGGTAGTATATCATTATTTACAGTGGTCCCTGGATGGTATATCATTATTTACAGTGGATCTTGGTTAGAATATCATTATTTACAGTGTTCTTTGGGTAGAATATCATTATATGCAGCGGTACCTGGGTGGTAAATCATTATTTACAGTGGTCCCTGCGTAGTTTATCATTATGTACTGTGGTCCCTGTGTAGTATATCATTATTTACACTGGTCAGTGGGTTGTATACCATTATTTACAGTGGTTGTTGGATAGGTAAAATCATTTACAGTGGTGATTGGGTAGTATTTCATTGGTGACAGTGGTTCCCGGGTAATATGTCCATATTTACAGTGGTCCCTGGGCAGTATATCATTATTTACAGAGGTCCTTGGCTAGTATATCATTATTCACAGTGGTTTCTGGGCAACGTATCATTATTTAAAGTGGTCCCTGGGTAGTATATCATTATTTACAGTGGTCCCTGGGATGTTAATTATTATTTACAGTGTTACTTGGGTAGTATATTAATATTTACAGGAGTACATGGGTAGAATATTATTATGTACAGTAGTCCCTGGGTCGTATATCATTATTTACAGTGGTCCTTGGTTAGTATTTCATTATTTACAGTGTTCCCTGGATAGTATATCTTTATTTACAGTGGTCTTGGGCGGTCTATCATTATTGACTGTGTTCCCAGGGTGGTATGTCAAGATTTACAGTTGTCCCGGGACAGTATGTCATCAATTATAGTGTGCCCTGTGTAATGCATCTTTATTTACAGTGGTTTCTGGATAGTATTTCATTATTTCAAGTGTCCCTGTGCAATATATCAGGATTCACAGTGGTCTCTGTGTAGTATAGCATTATTTACAGTGGTCCCTGGGAAATATATCATTAATCACAGCAGTCCCTGGGTCGTATATCATTATTTACAATGGTCCCTGGGCAGTATATCATTATTTACAGTGGTCCCTGGGCAGTATATCATTATGTACAGTGGTCCCAGTGTAGTGTAGTATAATTTACAGTGGTCCCAGAGTGATGCATCGTGATTTACAGTGGTCCCTGGACATTATGTCATCATTTATAGTGTGCCCAGTGTAGTACCTCTTAATTTACAGTGGACTCGGGATAGTATTTCATTATTTACAGTAGTCCCTGGGTGGTTTATCTTTATATACAGTGGTCCCTGGGTGGTTTATCTTTATTTACAGTGGTCCCTGGGTGGTTTATCTTTATTTACAGTGGTCCCTGGGAGGTTTATTTATATTTACAGTGGTCCCCGGGTGGTTTATCTTTATTTACAGAGGTCCCTGGGTGGTTTATCTTTATTTACAGTGGTCCCTGGGTGGTTTATCTTTATTTACAGTGGTCCCTGGGTAATTTATCTTTATTTACAGTGGTCCCCGGGTGGTTTATCTTTATTTACAGTGGTCCCTGGGTGGTTTATCTTTATTTACAGTGGTTCCTGGGAGGTTTATCTTTATTTACAGTGGTCCCTGGGAGGTTTATCTTTATTTACAGTGGTTCCTGGGTGGTTTATCTTTATTTACAGTGGTCCCCGGGTGGTTTATCTTTATTTACAGTGGTCCCTGGGAGGTTTATCTTTATTTACAGTGGTCTCTGGGTGGTTTATCTTTATTTACTGTGTTCCCCGGGTGGTTTATCTTTATTTACAGTGGTCCCTGGGTGGTTTATCTTTATTTACAGTGGTCCCTGGGTGGTTTATCTTTATTTACTGTGGTCCCTGGGTGGTTCATCTTTATTTACAGTGGTCTCTGGGTGGTTTATCTTTATTTACTGTGTTCCCCGGGTGGTTTATCTTTATTTACTGTGGTCCCTGGATGGTTTATCTTTATTTACAGTGGTTCCCGGGTGGTTTATCTTCATTTACAGTGGTCCCTGGGTGGTTTATCTTAATTTACAGTGGTCCCTGGGTGGTTTATCTTTATTTACAGTTGTCCCTGGGTGGTTTATCTTTATTTACAGTGGTCCCCGGGTGGTTTATCTTTATTTACAGTGGTCTCTGGGTGGATTATCTTTATTTACAGTGGTCCCCGGGTGGTTTATCTTTATTTAAAGTGGTCCCTGGGTGGTTTATCTTTATTTTCAGTTGTCTCTGGGTGGTTTATCTTTATTTACAGTGGTCCCTGGGTGGTTTATCTTTATTTAAAGTGGTCCCTGGGTGGTTTATCTTTATTTTCAGTGGTCTCTGGGTGGTTTATCTTTATTTACAGTGGTTCCCTGAGTGGTTTATCTTTATTTACAGTGTTCCCCGGGTGGTTTATCTTTATTTACAGTGGTCTCTGGGTGGTTTATCTTTATTTACAGTGGTCCCCGGGTGGTTTATCTCGATTTACAGTGGTCTCTGGGTGGTTTATCTTTATTTACAGTGGTCCCTGTGTGGTTTATCTTTATTTACAGTGGTCCCCGGGTGGTTTATCTTTATTTACAGTGGTCCCTGGGTGGTTTATCTTTATTTACAGTGGTCCCCGGGTGGTTTATCTTTATTTACAGTGGTCTCTGGGTGGTTTATCTTTATTTACAGTGGTCTCTGGGTGGTTTATCTTTATTTACAGTGGTCCCTGGGTGGTTTATCTTTATTTAAAGTGGTTCCCGGGTGGTTTATCTTTATTTACAGTGGTCCCTGGGTGGTTTATCTTTATTTACAGTGGTCCCTGGGTGGTTTATCTTTATTTACAGTGGTCTCTGGGTGGTTTATCTTTATTTACAGTGGTCCCTGGGTGGTTTATCTTTATTTACCGTGGTCTCTGGGTGGTTTATCCTTATTTACAGTGGTCCCCGGGTGGTTTATCTTTATTTACAAAGGTCTCTGGGTGATTTATCTTTATTTACAGTGGTCCACGGGTGGTTTATCTTTATTTACAGTGGTCCCTGAGTGGTTTATCTTTATTTACAGTGGTTCCCTGGGTGGTTTATCTTTATTTACAGTGGTCTCTGGGTGGTTTATCTTTATTTACAGTGGTCCCTTGGTGGTTTATCTTTATTTACCGTGGTCTCTGGGTGGTTTATCCTTATTTACAGTGGTCCCCGGGTGGTTTATCTTTATTTACAGTGGTCCCTGGGTGGTTTATCTTTATTTACAGTGGTCCCCGGGTGGTTTATCTTTATTTACAAAGGTCTCTGGGTGATTTATCTTTATTTACAGTGGTCCACGGGTGGTTTATCTTTATTTACAGTGGTCCCTGAGTGGTTTATCTTTATTTACAGTGGTCTCTGGGTGGTTTATCTTTATTTACAAAGGTCTCTGGGTGCTTTATCTTTATTTACAGTGGACCCCGGGTGGTTTACCTTTATTTACAGTGGTCCCTGAGTGGTTTATCTTTATTTACAGTGGTCCCTGGGTGGTTTATCTTTATTTACAGTGGTCCCTGGGTGATTTATCTTTATTTACAGTGGACTCTGGGTGGTTTATCTTTATTTACAGTGGTCCCTTGGTGGTTTATCTTGATTTACAGTGGTCCCTGTGTGGTTTATCTTTATTTACAGTGGTCCCTGGGTGGTTTATCGTTATTTACAGTGGTCCCGGGGTGGTTCATCTTTATTTGCAGTGATCCATGGGTGGTTTATCTTTATTTACAGTGGTCTCTGGGTGGTTTATCTTTATTTACAGTGGTCCCTGGGTGGTTTATCTTTATTTACAGTGGTCTCTGCGTGTTGTATCTTCATTTACAGTGGTCCCTGTGTGGTTTATCTTTATTTGCAGTGGTCCCTGGGTGGTTTATCTTTATTTAAAGTGGTCCCTGGGTGGTTTATCTTTATTTACAGTGGTCCCCGGGTGGTTTATCTTAATTTACAGTGGTCCCCGGGTGGTTTATCTTTATTTACAGTGGTCCTTGGGTGGTTTATCTTTATTTACAGTGGTCCCTGTGTGGTTTATCTTTATTTTCAGTGTTCCCCGGGTGTTTTATCTTTATTTACAGTGGTCCCTGGGTAGTTTATCTTTATTTACAGTTGTCCCTGGGCGGTTTATCTTTATTTACAGTGATCCCTGGGTAGTTTTTCTTTATTTACAGTGGTCCCATTGGTGGTTTATCTTGATTTACAGTAGTCCCTGGGTGGTTTATCTTTATTTTCAGTGGTCCCTGGGTCGTTTATCTTTATTTACAGTGGTCCCCGGGTGGTTTATCTTTATTTACAGTGGTCTCTGGGTGGTTTATCTTTATTTACAGTGGTCTCTGGGTAGTTTATCTTTATTTACAGTGGTCCCTGGGCGGTTTATCGTTATTTACAGTGGTCCCCGGGTGGTTTGTCTTTATTTACAGTGGTCCCTGGGTGGTTTATCTTTATTTACAGTGGTCCCTGGGTGGTTTATCTTTATTCACAGTGGTTCCTGGGTGGTTTATCTCTATTTACAGTGGTCCCCGGGTGGTTTATCTTTATTTACAGTTGTCCCTGGGTGGTTTATCTTTATTTACAGTGGTTCCCGGGTGGTTTATCTTTATTTACAGTGGTCGCTGGGTGGCTTATCTTTATTTACAGTGGTTCCTGGGTGGTTTATCTTTATTTACAGTGGTCCCCGGGTGGTTTATCTTTATTTACAGTGGTACCTGGGTGGTTTATCTTTATTTACAGTGGTCCCTGGGTGGTTTATCTTTATTTACAGTGATTCCCGGGTGGTTTATCTTTATTTACAGTGGTCGCTGGGTGACTTATCTTTATTTACAGTGGTTCCTGGGTGGTTTATCTTTATTTACAGTAGTCCCTGGGTGGTAATCTTTATTTACAGTGGTCCCTGGGTGGTTTATCTTTATTTACAATGGTCCCTGGGTGGTTTATCTTTATTTACAGTGGTTCCTGGGTGGTTTATCTTTATTTACAGTGGTCCCTGGGTGGTTTATCTTTATTTTCAGAGGTTCCCGGGTGGTTTATCTTTATTTACAGAGGTCCCGGGTGGATTATCTTTATTTACATTGGTCCCCGGGTGGTTTATCTTTATTTACAGTGGTCCCTGGGTGGTGTATCTTTATTTACAGTGGTTCCCGGGTGGTTTATCTTTATTTACAGTGGTCCCTGGGTGGTTTATCTGTATTTACAGTGGTCCCTGGGTGGTTTATATTTATTTACAGTGGTCCCTGGGTGGCTTATCTTTATTTACAGTGGTCCCTGGGAGGTTTATCTTTATTTACAGTGGTCTCTGGGTGGTTTATCTTTATTTACAGTGGTCCCCGGTGGTTTATCTTTATTTACAGTGGTCCCGGGTGGATTATCTTTATTTACAGTGGTCCCCAGGTGGTTTATCTTTATTTACAGTGGTCCCTGGGTGGTGCATCTTTATTTACAGTGGTTCCCGGGTGGTTTATCTTTATTTACAGTGGTCCCTGTGTGGTTTATCTGTATTTACAGTGGTCCCTGGGTGGTTTATATGTATTTACAGTGGTCCCTGGGTTGTTTATCTTTATTTACAGTGGTCCCTGTGTGGTTTATCTTTATTTACAGTAGTCCCTGAGTGGCTTATTTTTATTTACAGTGGTCCCTGGGTGGTTTATCTTTATTTACAGTGGACTCTGGGTGCTTTATCTTTATTTACAGTGGACCCCGGGTGGTTTACCTTTATTTACAGTGGTCCCTGAGTGGTTTATCTTTATTTACAGTGGTCTCTGGGTGGTTTATCTTTATTTACAGTGGTCCCCGGGTGGTTTATCTCGATTTACAGTGGTCTCTGGGTGGTTTATCTTTATTTACAGTGGTCCCTGTGTGGTTTATCTTTATTTACAGTGGTCCCCGGGTGGTTTATCTTTATTTACAGTGGCCCCTGGGTGGTTTATCTTTATTTACAGTGGTCTCTGGGTGGTTTATCTTTATTTACAGTGGTCTCTGGGTGGTTTATCTTTATTTACAGTGGTCCCTGGGTGGTTTATCTTTATTTAAAGTGGTTCCCGGGTGGTTTATCTTTATTAACAGTGGTCCCTGGGTAGTTTATCTTTATTTACCGTGGTCTCTGGGTGGTTTATCTTTATTCACAGTGGTCTCTGGGTGGTTTATCTTTATTTACAGTGGTCCCTGGGTGGTTTATCTTTATTTACAGTGGTCCCCGGGTGGTTTATCTTTATTTACAAAGGTCTCTGGGTGATTTATCTTTATTTACAGTGGTCCACGGGTGGTTTATCTTTATTTACAGTGGTCCCTGAGTGGTTTATCTTTATTTACAGTGGTCTCTGGGTGGTTTATCTTTATTTACAAAGGTCTCTGGGTGCTTTATCTTTATTTACAGTGGACCCCGGGTGGTTTACCTTTATTTACAGTGGTCCCTGAGTGGTTTATCTTTATTTACAGTGGTCCCTGGGTGGTTTATCTTTATTTACAGTGGTCCCTGGGTGATTTATCTTTATTTACAGTGGACTCTGGGTGGTTTATCTTTATTTACAGTGGTCCCTTGGTGGTTTATCTTGATTTACAGTGGTCCCTGTGTGGTTTATCTTTATTTACAGTGGTCCCTGGGTGGTTTATCGTTATTTACAGTGGTCCCGGGGTGGTTCATCTTTATTTGCAGTGATCCATGGGTGGTTTATCTTTATTTACAGTGGTCTCTGGGTGGTTTATCTTTATTTACAGTGGTCCCTGGGTGGTTTATCTTTATTTACAGTGGTCTCTGCGTGTTTTATCTTTATTTACAGTGGTCCCTGTGTGGTTTATCTTTATTTGCAGTGGTCCCTGGGTGGTTTATCTTTATTTAAAGTGGTCCCTGGGTGGTTTATCTTTATTTACAGTGGTCCCCGGGTGGTTTATCTTAATTTACAGTGGTCCCCGGGTGGTTTATCTTTATTTACAGTGGTCCCTGGGTGGTTTATCTTTATTTACAGTGGTCCCTGTGTGGTTTATCTTTATTTTCAGTGTTCCCCGGGTGTTTTATCTTTATTTACAGTGGTCCCTGGGTAGTTTATCTTTATTTACAGTTGTCCCTGGGCGGTTTATCTTTATTTACAGTGGTCCCTGGGTAGTTTATCTTTATTTACAGTGGTCCCATTGGTGGTTTATCTTGATTTACAGTAGTCCCTGGGTGGTTTATCTTTATTTTCAGTGGTCCCTGGGTCGTTTATCTTTATTTACAGTGGTCCCTGGGTGGTTTATCTTTATTTACAGTGGTCCCTGGGAAGTTTATCTTTATTTACAGTGGTCCTTGGGCGGTTTATCGTTATTTACAGTGGTCCCCGGGTGGTTTATCTTTATTTACAGTGGTCCCTGGGTGGTTTATCTTTATTTACAGTGGTCCCTGGGTGGTTTATCTTTATTCACAGTGGTTCCTGGGTGGCTTATCTTTATTTACAGTGGTCCCCGGGTGGTTTATCTTTATTTACAGTTGTCCCTGGGTTGTTTATATTTATTTACAGTGGTCTCTGGGTGGTTTATCTTTATTTACAGTGGTCCCTGGGTGGTTTATCTTTATTTACAGTGGTCCCTGGGTGGTTTATCTTTATTTATAGTGGTCCCTGGGTGGTTTATCTTTATTTACAGTGCTTCCCGGGTGGTTTATCTTTATTTACAGTGGTCGCTGGGTGGCTTATCTTTATTTACAGTGGTTCCTGGGTGGTTTATCTTTATTTACAGTGGTCCCCGGGTGGTTTATCTTTATTTACAGTGGTACATGGGTGGTTTATCTTTATTTACAGTGGTCCCCGGGTGGTTTATCTTTATTTACAGTGATTCCCGGGTGGTTTATCTTTATTTACAGTGGTCGCTGGGTGACTTATCTTTATTTACAGTGGTTCCTGGGTGGTTTATCTTTATTTACAGTAGTCCCTGGGTGGTAATCTTTATTTACAGTGGTCCCTGGGTGGTTTATCTTTATTTACAATGGTCCCTGGGTGGTTTATCTTTATTTACAGTGGTTCCTGGGTGGTTTATCTTTATTTACAGTGGTCCCTGGGTGGTTTATCTTTATTTACAGAGGTTCCCGGGTGGTTTATCTTTATTTACAGTGGTCCCGGGTGGATTATCTTTATTTACATTGGTCCCCGGGTGGTTTATCTTTATTTACAGTGGTCCCTCGGTGGTGTATCTTTATTTACAGTGGTTCCCGGGTGGTTTATCTTTATTTACAGTGGTCCCTGGGTGGTTTATCTGTATTTACAGTGGTCCCTGGGTGGTTTATATTTATTTACAGTGGTCCCTGGGTGGCTTATCTTTATTTACAGTGGTCCCTGGGACGTTTATCTTTATTTACAGTGGTCTCTGGGTGGTTTATCTTTATTTACAGTGGTCCCCGGGTGTTTTATCTTTATTTACAGTGGTCCCGGGTGAATTATCTTTATTTACAGTGGTCCCCAGGTGGTTTATCTTTATTTACAGTGGTCCCTGGGTGGTGCATCTTTATTTACAGTGGTTCCCGGGTGGTTTATCTTTATTTACAGTGGTCCCTGTGTGGTTTATCTGTATTTACAGTGGTCCCTGGGTGGTTTATATGTATTTACAGTGGTCCCTGGGTTGTTTATCTTTATTTACAGTGGTCCCTGTGTGGTTTATCTTTATTTGCAGTAGTCCCTGAGTGGCTTATCTTTATTTACAGTGGTCCCTGGGTGGTATATCTTTATTTACAGTGGTCCCTGAGTGGTTTATCTTTATTTACAGTGGTCCCTGGGTGGTTTATCTTTATTTACAGTGGTCCCTGGGTGGTTTATCTTTATTTACAGTGGTCCCCGGGTGGTTTATCTTTATTTACAGTGGTCCCTGGTTTGTTTATCTTTATTTACAGTGGTCCCTGGGTGGTAATCTTTATTTACAGTGGTCCCTGGGCGGTTTATCTTTATTTACAGTGGTCCCTGGGTGGTTTATCTTTATTTACAGTGGTCCCTGGGTGGTTAATCTTTATTTACAGTGGTCCCTGGGTGGTATTTCGTTATTTACAGTGGTCCCTGGGAGGTTTATCTTTATTTACAGTGGTCTCTGGGTGGTTTATCTTTATTTACAGTGGACCCTGGGTGGTTTATCTTTATTTACAGTGGTCCCTGGGTGGTTTATCTTTATTTACAGTGGTCCCTGGGTGGTTTATCTTCATTTATAGTGGTCCCCGGGTGGTTTGTCTTTATTTACAGTGGTCCCTGGGTGGTTTATCTTTATTTGCAGTGGTCCCTGGGTGGTTTATCTTTATTTACAGTGGTCTCTGGGTGGTTTATCTTTATTTACAGTGGTCCCTGGGTGGTTTATATTTATTTACAGTGGTCTCTGGGTGATTTATCTTTATTTACAGTGGTCCCTGGGTGGTTTATCTGTATTTACAGTGGTCCCTGGGTGGTTTATATTTATTTACAGTGGTCCCTGGGTGGCTTATCTTTATTTACAGTGGTCCCTGGATGGTTTATCTTTATTTACAGTGGTCCCTGGGTGGTTTATCTTTATATACAGTGGTCCCTGGGTGGTTTATCTTTATTTACAGTGGTCCCTGGGAGGTTTATCTTTATTTACAGTGGTCTCTGGGTGGTTTATCTTTATTTACAGTGGTCCCCGGGTGGTTTATCTTTATTTACAGTGGTCCCGGGTGGATTATCTTTATTTACAGTGGTCCCCAGGTGGTTTATCTTTATTTACAGTGGTCCCTGGGTGGTGCATCTTTATTTACAGTGGTTCCCGGGTGGTTTATCTTTATTTACAGTGGTCCCTGTGTTGTTTATCTGTATTTACAGTGGTCCCTGGGTGGTTTATATGTATTTACAGTGGTCCATGAGTGGCTTATCTTTATTTACAGTGGTCCCTGAGTGGTTTATCTTTATTTACAGTTGTCGCTGGGTGGTTTATCTTTATTTACAGTGGTCCCTGAGTGGTATTTCGTTATTTACAGTGGTCCCTGCATGGTTTATCTTTATTTACAGTGGTCCCTGGGTGGTTTATCTTTATTTACAGTGGTCCCTGAGTGGTATTTCGTTATTTACAGTGGTCCCTGGGAGGTTTATCTTTATTTACAGTGGTCTCTGGGTGGTTTATCTTTATTTACAGTGGACCCTGGGTGGTTTATCTTTATTTACAGTGGTCCCTGGGTGGTTTATCTTTATTTACAGTGGTCCCTGGGTGGTTTATCTTCATTTATAGTGGTCCCCGGGTGGTTTGTCTTTATTTACAGTGGTCCCTGGGTGGTTTATCTTTATTTGCAGTGGTCCCTGGGTGGTTTATCTTTATTTACAGTGGTCTCTGGGTGGTTTATCTTTATTTACAGTGGTCCCTGGGTGGTTTATATTTATTTACAGTGGTCTCTGGGTGATTTATCTTAATTTACAGTGGTTCCTGGGTGGTTTATCTTTATTTACAGTGGTCCCTGGGTGGTTTATCTTTATTTCCAGTGGTCCCGGGAGGTTTATCTTTATTTACAGTGGTCCCTGGGTGGTTTATCTTTACTTACAGTGGTCCCTGGGTGGTTTATCTTTATTTACAGTGGTCCCTGGGTGGTTTATCTTTATTTACAGTGGTCCCTGGGTGGTTTATCTTTATTTACAGTGGTCCTTGGGTGGTTTATCTTTATTTACAGTGGTCACTGGGTGGTTTATCTTTATTTACAGTGGTTCCTGGGTGGTTTATCTTTATTTACAGTGGTCCCTGAGTGGTTTATCTTTATTTACAGTGGTCTCTGGGTGGTTTATCTTTATTTACAGTGGTCCCTGGGTGGTTTATTTTTATTTACAGTGGTCCCTGGGTGCTTTATTTTTATTTATAGTGGTCTCTGGGTGGTTTATCTTTATTTACAGTGGTCCCCGGGTGGTTTATCTTTATTTACAGTGGTTCCCTGGGTGGTTTATCTTTATTTACAGTGGTCCCTGAGTGGTATTTCGTTATTTACAGTGGTCCCTGGGAGGTTTATCTTTATTTACAGTGGTCTCTGGGTGGTTTATCTTTATTTACAGTGGACCCTGGGTGGTTTATCTTTATTTACAGTGGTCCCTGGGTGGTTTATCTTTATTTACAGTGGTCCCTGGGTGGTTTATCTTCATTTATAGTGGTCCCCGGGTGGTTTGTCTTTATTTACAGTGGTCCCTGGGTGGTTTATCTTTATTTGCAGTGGTCCCTGGGTGGTTTATCTTTATTTACAGTGGTCTCTGGGTGGTTTATCTTTATTTACAGTGGTCCCTGGGTGGTTTATATTTATTTACAGTGGTCTCTGGGTGATTTATCTTTATTTACAGTGGTTCCTGGGTGGTTTATCTTTATTTACAGTGGTCCCTGGGTGGTTTATCTTTATTTCCAGTGGTCCCGGGAGGTTTATCTTTATTTACCGTGGTCCCTGGGTGGTTTATCTTTACTTACAGTGGTCCCTGGGTGGTTTATCTTTATTTACAGTTGTCCCTGGGTGGTTTATCTTTATTTACAGTGGTCCCTGGGTGGTTTATCTTTATTTACAGTGGTCCTTGGGTGGTTTATCTTTATTTACAGTGGTCCCTGGGTGGTTTATCTTTATTTACAGTGGTTCCTGGGTGGTTTATCTTTATTTACAGTGGTCCCTGAGTGGTTCATCTTTATTTACAGTGGTCTCTGGGTGGTTTATCTTTATTTACAGTGGTCCCTGGGTGGTTTATTTTTATTTACAGTGGTCCCTGGGTGCTTTATTTTTATTTATAGTGGTCTCTGGGTGGTTTATCTTTATTTACAGTGGTCCCCGGGTGGTTTATCTTTATTTGCAGTGGTTCCCTGGGTGGTTTATCTTTATTTACAGTGGTCCCTGGGTGGTTTACCTTTATTTACAGTGGTCCCCGGGTGGTTTATCTTTATTTACAGTGGTCTCCGGGTGGTTTATCTTTATTTACAGTGTTCCCCTGGTGGTTTATCTTTATTTACAGTGGTCCCTGGGTGGTTTTTCTTTATTTACAGTGGTCTCTAGGTGGTTTATCCTTATTTACAGTGGTGTCTGGGTGGTTTATCTTTATTTACAGTGGTCCCCGGGTGGTTTATCTTTATTTACAGTCGTCCCTGGGTGGTTTATACTCATTTACAGTGGTCCCTGGGTGGTTTATCTTTATTTACAGTGGTCCCTGGGTTGTTTATATTTATTTACAGTGGTCTCTGGGTGGTTTATCTTTATTTACAGTGGTCCCCGGGTGGTTTATCTTTATTTACAGTGGTCTCTGGGTGGTTTATCTTTATTTACAGTGGTCCCCGGGTGGTTGAATCTTTATTTACAGTGGTTCCCGGGTGGTTTATCTTTATTTACAGTGGTCCCTGGGTGGTTTATCTTTATTTACAGTGGTCCCTGGGTGGTTTATCTTTATTTACAGTGGTCCCTGGGTGGTTTATCTTTATTTACACTGGTCCCTGGTTGGATTATCTTTATTTATAGTGGTCCCTGGGTAGTTTATCTTTATTTACAGTGGTCCCCGGGTGGTTTATCTTTATTTACAGTGGTCCCTGGGTGGTTTATCTTTATTTACAGTGGTCCCTGGGTGGTTTATCTTTATTTACAGTGGTCCCTGGGTGGTTTATCTTTATTTACAGTGGTCCCTGGGTGGTTTATCTTTATTTACAGTGGTTCCCGGGTGGTTTATTTTTATTTACAGTGGTTCCCGGGTGGTTTATATTTATTTACATTGGTCCCTGGGTGGTTTATCTTTATTTACAGTGGTCCCTGGGTGGTTTATCTTTATTTACAGTGGTTCCCGGGTGGTTTATCTTTATTTACAGTGGTCCCCGGGTGGTTTATCTTTATTTACAGTGGTACATGGGTGGTTTATCTTTATTTACAGTGGTCCCCGGGTGGTTTATCTTTATTTACAGTGGTCCCGGGTGAATTATCTTTATTTACAGTGGTCCCCAGGTGGTTTATCTTTATTTACAGTGGTCCCTGGGTGGTGCATCTTTATTTACAGTGGTTCCCGGGTGGTTTATCTTTATTTACAGTGGTCCCTGTGTGGTTTATCTGTATTTACAGTGGTCCCTGGGTGGTTTATATGTATTTACAGTGGTCCCTGGGTTGTTTATCTTTATTTACAGTGGTCCCTGTGTGGTTTATCTTTATTTGCAGTAGTCCCTGAGTGGCTTATCTTTATTTACAGTGGTCCCTGGGTGGTATATCTTTATTTACAGTGGTCCCTGAGTGGTTTATCTTTATTTACAGTGGTCCCTGGGTGGTTTATCTTTATTTACAGTGGTCCCTGGGTGGTTTATCTTTATTTACAGTGGTCCCCGGGTGGTTTATCTTTATTTACAGTGGTCCCTGGTTTGTTTATCTTTATTTACAGTGGTCCCTGGGTGGTAATCTTTATTTACAGTGGTCTCTGGGCGGTTTATCTTTATTTACAGTGGTCCCTGGGTGGTTTATCTTTATTTACAGTGGTCCCTGGGTGGTTAATCTTTATTTACAGTGGTCCCTGGGTGGTATTTCGTTATTTACAGTGGTCCCTGGGAGGTTTATCTTTATTTACAGTGGTCTCTGGGTGGTTTATCTTTATTTACAGTGGACCCTGGGTGGTTTATCTTTATTTACAGTGGTCCCTGGGTGGTTTATCTTTATTTACAGTGGTCCCTGGGTGGTTTATCTTCATTTATAGTGGTCCCCGGGTGGTTTGTCTTTATTTACAGTGGTCCCTGGGTGGTTTATCTTTATTTGCAGTGGTCCCTGGGTGGTTTATCTTTATTTACAGTGGTCTCTGGGTGGTTTATCTTTATTTACAGTGGTCCCTGGGTGGTTTATATTTATTTACAGTGGTCTCTGGGTGATTTATCTTTATTTACAGTGGTCCCTGGGTGGTTTATCTGTATTTACAGTGGTC
Organism: Scyliorhinus torazame; assembly: GCF_047496885.1. Classification (NCBI taxonomy): domain Eukaryota; kingdom Metazoa; phylum Chordata; class Chondrichthyes; order Carcharhiniformes; family Scyliorhinidae; genus Scyliorhinus; species Scyliorhinus torazame. Next base: position 176,422 of record NW_027307884.1, on the reverse strand, counting down.
CCTGGGTGGTTTATATTTATTTACAGTGGTCCCTGGGTGGCTTATCTTTATTTACAGTGGTCCCTGGATGGTTTATCTTTATTTACAGTGGTCCCTGGGTGGTTTATCTTTATATACAGTGGTCCCTGGGTGGTTTATCTTTATTTACAGTGGTCCCTGGGAGGTTTATCTTTATTTACAGTGGTCTCTGGGTGGTTTATCTTTATTTACAGTGGTCCCCGGGTGGTTTATCTTTATTTACAGTGGTCCCGGGTGGATTATCTTTATTTACAGTGGTCCCCAGGTGGTTTATCTTTATTTACAGTGGTCCCTGGGTGGTGCATCTTTATTTACAGTGGTTCCCGGGTGGTTTATCTTTATTTACAGTGGTCCCTGTGTTGTTTATCTGTATTTACAGTGGTCCCTGGGTGGTTTATATGTATTTACAGTGGTCCATGAGTGGCTTATCTTTATTTACAGTGGTCCCTGAGTGGTTTATCTTTATTTACAGTTGTCGCTGGGTGGTTTATCTTTATTTACAGTGGTCCCTGAGTGGTATTTCGTTATTTACAGTGGTCCCTGCATGGTTTATCTTTATTTACAGTGGTCCCTGGGTGGTTTATCTTTATTTACAGTGGTCCCTGAGTGGTATTTCGTTATTTACAGTGGTCCCTGGGAGGTTTATCTTTATTTACAGTGGTCTCTGGGTGGTTTATCTTTATTTACAGTGGACCCTGGGTGGTTTATCTTTATTTACAGTGGTCCCTGGGTGGTTTATCTTTATTTACAGTGGTCCCTGGGTGGTTTATCTTCATTTATAGTGGTCCCCGGGTGGTTTGTCTTTATTTACAGTGGTCCCTGGGTGGTTTATCTTTATTTGCAGTGGTCCCTGGGTGGTTTATCTTTATTTACAGTGGTCTCTGGGTGGTTTATCTTTATTTACAGTGGTCCCTGGGTGGTTTATATTTATTTACAGTGGTCTCTGGGTGATTTATCTTAATTTACAGTGGTTCCTGGGTGGTTTATCTTTATTTACAGTGGTCCCTGGGTGGTTTATCTTTATTTCCAGTGGTCCCGGGAGGTTTATCTTTATTTACAGTGGTCCCTGGGTGGTTTATCTTTACTTACAGTGGTCCCTGGGTGGTTTATCTTTATTTACAGTTGTCCCTGGGTGGTTTATCTTTATTTACAGTGGTCCCTGGGTGGTTTATCTTTATTTACAGTGGTCCTTGGGTGGTTTATCTTTATTTACAGTGGTCCCTGGGTGGTTTATCTTTATTTACAGTGGTTCCTGGGTGGTTTATCTTTATTTACAGTGGTCCCTGAGTGGTTTATCTTTATTTACAGTGGTCTCTGGGTGGTTTATCTTTATTTACAGTGGTCCCTGGGTGGTTTATTTTTATTTACAGTGGTCCCTGGGTGCTTTATTTTTATTTATAGTGGTCTCTGGGTGGTTTATCTTTATTTACAGTGGTCCCCGGGTGGTTTATCTTTATTTACAGTGGTTCCCTGGGTGGTTTATCTTTATTTACAGTGGTCCCTGAGTGGTATTTCGTTATTTACAGTGGTCCCTGGGAGGTTTATCTTTATTTACAGTGGTCTCTGGGTGGTTTATCTTTATTTACAGTGGACCCTGGGTGGTTTATCTTTATTTACAGTGGTCCCTGGGTGGTTTATCTTTATTTACAGTGGTCCCTGGGTGGTTTATCTTCATTTATAGTGGTCCCCGGGTGGTTTGTCTTTATTTACAGTGGTCCCTGGGTGGTTTATCTTTATTTGCAGTGGTCCCTGGGTGGTTTATCTTTATTTACAGTGGTCTCTGGGTGGTTTATCTTTATTTACAGTGGTCCCTGGGTGGTTTATATTTATTTACAGTGGTCTCTGGGTGATTTATCTTTATTTACAGTGGTTCCTGGGTGGTTTATCTTTATTTACAGTGGTCCCTGGGTGGTTTATCTTTATTTCCAGTGGTCCCGGGAGGTTTATCTTTATTTACAGTGGTCCCTGGGTGGTTTATCTTTACTTACAGTGGTCCCTGGGTGGTTTATCTTTATTTACAGTTGTCCCTGGGTGGTTTATCTTTATTTACAGTGGTCCCTGGGTGGTTTATCTTTATTTACAGTGGTCCTTGGGTGGTTTATCTTTATTTACAGTGGACCCTGGGTGGTTTATCTTTATTTACAGTGGTTCCTGGGTGGTTTATCTTTATTTACAGTGGTCCCTGAGTGGTTCATCTTTATTTACAGTGGTCTCTGGGTGGTTTATCTTTATTTACAGTGGTCCCTGGGTGGTTTATTTTTATTTACAGTGGTCCCTGGGTGCTTTATTTTTATTTATAGTGGTCTCTGGGTGGTTTATCTTTATTTACAGTGGTCCCCGGGTGGTTTATCTTTATTTGCAGTGGTTCCCTGGGTGGTTTATCTTTATTTACAGTGGTCCCTGGGTGGTTTACCTTTATTTACAGTGGTCCCCGGGTGGTTTATCTTTATTTACAGTGGTCTCCGGGTGGTTTATCTTTATTTACAGTGGTCCCCTGGTGGTTTATCTTTATTTACAGTGGTCCCTGGGTGGTTTTTCTTTATTTACAGTGGTCTCTAGGTGGTTTATCCTTATTTACAGTGGTGTCTGGGTGGTTTATCTTTATTTACAGTGGTCCCCGGGTGGTTTATCTTTATTTACAGTCGTCCCTGGGTGGTTTATACTCATTTACAGTGGTCCCTGGGTGGTTTATCTTTATTTACAGTGGTCCCTGGGTGGTTTATATTTATTTACAGTGGTCTCTGGGTGGTTTATCTTTATTTACAGTGGTCCCCGGGTGGTTTATCTTTATTTACAGTGGTCTCTGGGTGGTTTATCTTTATTTACAGTGGTCCCCGGGTGGTTGAATCTTTATTTACAGTGGTTCCCGGGTGGTTTATCTTTATTTACAGTGGTCCCTGGGTGGTTTATCTTTATTTACAGTGGTCCCTGGGTGGTTTATCTTTATTTACAGTGGTCCCTGGGTGGTTTATCTTTATTTACACTGGTCCCTGGTTGGATTATCTTTATTTATAGTGGTCCCTGGGTAGTTTATCTTTATTTACAGTGGTCCCCGGGTGGTTTATCTTTATTTACAGTGGTCCCTGGGTGGTTTATCTTTATTTACAGTGGTCCCTGGGTGGTTTATCTTTATTTACAGTGGTCCCTGGGTGGTTTATCTTTATTTACAGTGGTCCCTGGGTGGTTTATCTTTATTTACAGTGGTTCCCGGGTGGTTTATTTTTATTTACAGTGGTTCCCGGGTGGTTTATATTTATTTACATTGGTCCCTGGGTGGTTTATCTTTATTTACAGTGGTCCCTGGGTGGTTTATCTTTATTTACAGTTGTTCCCGGGTGGTTTATCTTTATTTACAGTGGTCCCTGGGTGGTTTATCTTTATTTACAGTGGTCTCTGGGTGGTTTATCTTTATTTACAGTGGTCCCTGGGTGATTTATCTTTATTTACAGTGGTCTCTGGGTGGTTTATCATTATTTACTGTGGTCCCTGGGTTGTTTATCTTTATTTACAGTGGTCCCTGGGTGGTTTATCTTTCTTTACAGTGGTCCCTGGGTGGTTTATCTTTATTTACAGTGGTCTCTGGTTGGTTTATCTTTATTTACAGTGGTCCCTGGGTGGTTTATCTTTATTTACAGTGGTCCCTGTGTGGTTTATCTTTATTTACAGTGGTCCCTGGGTGGTTTATCTTTATTTACAGTGGTCTCTGGGTGGTTTATCCTTATTTCCATTGGTCCCTGTGTGATTTATCTTAATTTACAGTGGTCCCTGGCTGGTTTATCTTTATTTACAGTGGTCCCCGGGTGGTTTATCTTTATTTACAGTGGTCCCCGGGTGGTTTATCTTTATTTACAGTGGTCCCTGGATGGTTTATCTTTATTTACAGTAGTCTCTGGGTGGTTTATCTTCATTTACAGTGGTCCCCGGGTGGTTTATCTTTATTTACAGTGGTTCCCGGGTGGCTTGCCTTTATTTACAGTGGTCCCTGGGTGGTTTATCTTTATTTACAGTGGTCTCTGGGTGTTTTATCTTTATTTACAGTGGTCGCTGGGTGTTTTTTCTTTATTTACAGTGGTCTCTGGGTGGTTTATCTTTATTTACAGTGGTCCCCGGGAGGTTTATCTTTATTTACAGTGGTTCCTGGGTGGTTTATCTTTATTTCCAATGGTCTGTGAGTGGTTTATCTTTATTTACAGTGGTTCCCGGGTGGTTTATCTTTATTTACAGTGGTCCCTGGGTGGTTTATCTTTATTTACAGTGGTCTCTGGGTGGTTTATCTTCATTTACAGTGGTCCCTGGGTGATTTATCTTTATTTACAGTGGTCCCTGGGTGGTTTACCTTTATTTACAGTGGTCCCTGGGTGGTTTATCTTTATTTACAGTGGTCCCTGTGTGGTTTATGTTTATTTACAGTGGTCCCTGGGTGGTTTATCTTTATTTACAGTGGTCCCTGGGTGGTTTATCTTTATTTACAGTGGTCTCTGGGTGATTTATCTTTATTTACAGTGGTCCCTGGGTGGTTTATCTTTATTTACAGTGGTCCCTGGGTGGTTTATCTTTATTTACAGTGGTCCCCGGTTGATTTATCTTTATTTACAGTGGTCCCTGGGTGGTTTATCTTTATTTACAGTGGTCTTGTGTGGATTATCTTTATTTACAGTGGTCCCTGGGTGGTTTATCTTTATTTACAGTGGTCTCTGTGTGTTTTATCTTTATTTACAGTGGTCCCTGGGTGTTTTATCTTTATTCACAGTGGTCTCTGGGTGGTTTATCTTTATTTACAGTGGTCCCCGGTTGGTTTATCTTTATTTACAGTGGTTCCTGGGTGGTTTATCTTTATTTCCAATGGTCTCTGTGTGGTTTATCTTTATTTACAGTGGTCCCTGGGTGGTTTATCTTTATTTACAGTGGTCTCTGTGTGGTTTATCTTTATTTACAGTGGTTCCCGGGTGGTTTATCTTTATTTACAGTGGTCCCTGGGTGGTTTATCTTTATTTACAGTGGTCCCCGGGTGGTTTATCTTTATTTACAGTGGTCCCTGGGTGGTTTATCTTTATTTACAGTTGTCCCCGGGTGGTTTACCTTTATTTACAGTGGTCCCTGGGTGGTTTATCTTTATTTACAGTGGTCTCTGGGTGGTTTATCTTTATTTACAGTGGTCCCTGGGTGGTTTATCTTTATTTACAGTGGTCCCTGGGTGGTTTATCTTTATTTACAGTGGTCCCTGGGTGGTTTATCTTTATTTACAGTGGCCCCTGGGTGGTTTATCTTTATTTACAGTGGTCCCTGGGTTGTTTATCTTTATTTACAGTGGTCCCTGGGTGGTTTATCTTTATTTACAGTGGTCCCTGGGTGGTTTATCTTTATTTACAGTGGTCCCTGGGTGGTTTATCTTTATTTACAGTGGTCCCCGGGTGGTTTATCTTTATTTAGAGTCATCCCCGGGTGGTTTATCTTTATTTACAGTGTTTCCCGGGTGGTTTATCTTTATTTACAGTGGTCCCTGGGTGGTTTATCTTTATTTACAGTGGTCTCTGGGTGTTTTATCTTTATTTACAGTGGTCCCTGGGTGTTTTATCTTTATTTACAGTGGTCTCTGGGTGGTTTATCTTTATTTACAGTGGTCCCTGGTTGGTGTATCTTTATTTACAGTGGTTCCCGGGTGGTTTATCTTTATTTACAGTGGTCCCTGTGTGGTTTATCTGTATTTACAGTGGTCCCTGGGTGGTTTATATGTATTTACAGTGGTCCCTGGGTGGCTTATCTTTATTTACAGTGGTCCCTGTCTGGTTTATCTTTATTTACAGTGGTCGCTGGGTTGTTTATCTTTATTTACAGTGGTCCCTGGGTGGTTTATCTTTATTTACAGTGGTCCCTGAGTGGTATTTCTTTATTTACAGTGGTCCCTGGGAGGTTTATCTTTATTTACAGTGGTCTCTGGGTGGTTTATCTTTATTTACAGTGGACCCTGGGTGGCTTATCTTTATTTACAGTGGTCCCTGGGTGGTTTATCTTTATTTACAGTGGTCCCTGGGTGGTTTATCTCCATTTATAGTGGTCCCCGGGTGGTTTATCTTTATTTACAGTGGTCCCCGGGTGTTTTGTCTTTATTTACAGTGGTCCCTGGGTGGTTTATCTTTATTTACAGTGGTCCCTGGGTGGTTTATATTTATTTACAGTGGTCTCTGGGTGATTTATCTTTATTTACAGTGGTTCCTGGGTGGTTTATCTTTATTTACAGTGGTCCCCGGGTGATTTATCTTTATTTACAGTGGTTCCCTGGGTGGTTTATCTTTATGTACAGTGGTCCCTGGGTGGTTTATCTTTATTTACAGTGGTCTCTCGGTGGTTTATCTTTATTTACAGTGGTGCCTGGGTGGTTTACCTTTATTTACAGTGGTCCCCGGGTGGTTTATCTTTATTTACAGTGGTCTCCGGGTGGTTTATCTTTATTTACAGTGGTCCCCCGGTGGTTTATCTTTATTTACAGTGGTCCCTGGGTGGTTTATCTTTATTTACAGTGGTCTCTGGGTGGTTTATCCTTATTTACAGTGGTGTCTGGGTGGTTTATCTTTATTTACAGTGGTCCCCGGGAGGTTTATCTTTATTTACAGTGGTCCCTGGGTGGTTTATATTTATTTACAGTGGTCCCTGGGTGGTTTATCTTTATTTACAGTGGTCCCTGGGTGGTTTATCTTTATTTACAGTTGTCTCTGGGTGGTTTATCTTTATTTACAGTGGTCCCCGGGTGGTTTATCTTTATTTACAGTGGTCTCTGGGTGGTTTATCTTTATTTACAGTGGTCCCCGGGTGGTTTAATCTTTATTTACAGTGGTTCCCGGTGGTTTATCTTTATTTACAGTGGTCCCTGGGTGGTTTATCTTTATTCACAGTGGTCCCTGGGTGGTTTATCTTTATTTACAGTGGTCCCTGGGTGGTTGATCTTTATTTACAGTGGTCCCTGGGTGGTTTATCTTTATTTACAGTGGTCCCTGGGTGGATTATCTTTATTTATAGTGGTCCCTGGGTAGTTTATCTTTATTTACAGTGGTCCCCGGGTGGTTTATCTTTATTTACAGTGGTCCCTGGGTGGTTTATCTTTATTTGCAGTGGTCTCTGGGTGGTTTATCTTTATTTACAGTGGTCTCTGGGTGGTTTATCTTTATTTACAGTGGTCCCCGGGTGGTTTATCTTTATTTACAGTGGTCTCTGGGTGGTTTATCTTTATTTACAGTGGTTCCCGGGTGGTTTATCTTTATTTACAGTGGTCCCTGGGTGGATTATCTTTATTTATAGTGGTCCCTGGGTAGTTTATCTTTATTTACAGTGGTCCCTGGGTGGCTTATCTTTATTTACAGTGGTTCCCGGGTGGTTTATCTTTATTTACAGTGGTCCCTGGGTGGATTGTCTTTATTTATAGTGGTCCCTGGGTAGTTTATCTTTATTTACAGTGGTCCCTGGGTGGCTTATCTTTATTTACAGTGGTTCCCGGGTGGCTTATCTTTATTTACAGTGGTTCCCGGGTGGTTTATCTTTATTTACAGTGGTCCCTGGGTGGTTTATCTTTATTTACAGTGATCCCCGGGTGGTTTATCTTTATTTACAGTGGTCGCTGGGTGGTTTATCTTTATTTACAGTGGTCCCTGGGTGGCTTATCTTTATTTACAGTGGTTCCCGGGTGGTTTATCTTTATTTACAGTGGTCCCTGGGTGGTTTATCTTTATTTACAGTGGTCCCTGGGTGGTTTATCTTTATTTACAGTGGTCCCCGGGTGGTTTATCTTTATTTACAGTGGTCCCTGGGTGGTTTATCTTTATTTACAGTGGTCTCTGGGTAGTTTATCTTTATTTACAGTGGTCCCTGGGTGCTTTATCTTTATTTACAGTGGTCTCTGGGTGGCTTATCTTTATTTACAGTGGTCCCTGGGTTGTTTATCTTTATTTACAGTGGTCCCTGGGTGGTTTATCTTTATTTACAGTGGTCCCCGGGTGGTTTATCTTTATTTACAGTGGACCCTGGGTGGTTTATCTTTATTTACAGTGGTCTCTGGTTGGTTTATCTTTATTTACAGTGGTCCCTGGGTGGTTTATCTTTATTTGCAGTGGTCCCTGTGTGGTTTATCTTTATTTACAGTGGTCCCTGGGTGGTTTATCTTTATTTACAGTGGTCTCTGGGTGGTTTATCTTCATTTACATTGGTCCCTGTGTGATTTATCTTTATTTACAGTGGTCCCTGGCTGGTTTATCTTTATTTACAGTGGTCCCCGGGTGATTTATCTTTATTTACAATGGTCCCCGGGTAGTTTATCTTTATTTGCAGTGGTCCCTGTGTGATTTATCTATATTTACAGTGGTCCCTGGCTGGTTTATCTTTATTTACAGTCGTCCCCGGGTGGTTTATCTTTATTTACAGTGGTCCCCGGGTGGTTTATCTTTATTTACAGTGGTCCCTGGGTGGTTTATCTTTATTTACAGTGGTCTCTGGGCGGTTTATCTTTATTTTCAGTGGTCCCTGGGTGGTTTATATTTATTTACAGTGGTCCCCGGGTGGTTTATCTTTATTTACAGTGGTCCCTGGGTGGTTTATCTTTATTTACAGTGGTCCCTGGGTGGTTTATCTTTATTTGCAGTGGTCCCCGGGTGGTTTATCTTTATTTACAGTGGTTCCCGGGTGGCTTGCCTTTATTTACAGTGGTCCCTGGGTGGTTTATCTTTATTTACAGTGGTCTCTGGGTGTTTTATCTTTATTTACAGTGATCGCTGGGTGTTTTATCTTTATTTACAGTGGTCTCTGGGTGGTTTATCTTTATTTACAGTGGTCCCCGGGAGGTTTATCTTTATTTACAGTGGTTCCTGGGTGGTTTATCTTTATTTCCAATGGTCTGTGGGTGGTTTATCTTTATTTACAGTGGTTCCCGGGTGGTTTATCTGTATTTACAGTGGTCCCTGGGTGGTTTATCTTTATTTACAGTGGTCTCTGGGTGGTTTATCTTTATTTACAGTGGTCCCTGGGTGGTTTAACTTTATTTACAGTGGTCCCTGGGTGGTTTACCTTTATTTACAGTGGTCCCTGGGTGGTTTATCTTTATTTACAGTGGTCCCTGGGTGGTTTATGTTTATTTACAGTGGTCCCTGGGTGGTTTATGTTTATTTACAGTGGTCCCTGGGTGGTTTATCTTTATTTACAGTGGTCCCTGGGTGGTTTATCTTTATTTACAGTGGACTCTGGGTGATTTATCTTTATTTACAGTGGTCCCTGGGTGGTTTTTCTTTATTTACAGTGGTCCCCGGGTGATTTATCTTTATTTACAGTGGTCCCTGGGTGGTTTATCTTTATTTACAGTGGTCTTGTGTGGATTATCTTTATTTACAGTGGTCCCTGGGTGGTTTATCTTTATTTACAGTGGTCTCTGGGTGTTTTATCTTTATTTACAGTGGTCCCTGGGTGTTTTATCTTTATTCACAGTGGTCTCTGAGTGGTTTATCTTTATTTACAGTGGTCCCCGGATGTTTTATCTTTATTCACAGTGGTCTCTGAGTGGTTTATCTTTATTTGCAGTGGTCCCCGGTTGGTTTATCTTTATTTACAGTGGTTCCTGTGTGGTTTATCTTTATTTCCAATGGTCTCTGTGTGGTTTATCTTTATTTACAGTCGTCCCTGTGTGGTTTATCTTTATTTACAGTGGTCTCTGTGTGGTTTATCTTTATTTACAGTGGTTCCCAGGTGGTTTATCTTTATTTACAGTGGTCCCTGGGTGGTTTATCTTTATTTACAGTGGTCCCCGGGTGGTTTATCTTTATTTACAGTGGTCCCTGGGTGGTTTATCTTTATTTACAGTTGTCCCGGGTGGTTTATCTTTATTTACAGTGGTCCCTGGGTGGTTTATCTTTAGTTACAGTGGTCTCTGGGTGGTTTATCTTTATTTGCAGTGGTCCCTGGGTGGTTTATCTTTATTTGCAGTGGTCCCTGGGTGGTTTATCTTTATTTACAGTGGTCCCTGGGTGGTTTATCTTTATTTACAGTGGTCCCTGGGTGGTTTATCTTTATTTACAGTGGTCCCTGGGTTGTTTATCTTTATTTACAGTGGTCCCTGGGTGGTTTATCTTTATTTACAGTGGTCCCTGGGTGGTTTATCTTTATTTACAGTGGTCCCTGGGTGGTTTATCTTTATTTACAGTGGTCCCCGAGTGGTTTATCTTTATTTACAGTCATCCCCGGGTGGTTTATCTTTATTCACAGTGGTTCCCGGGTGGTTTGTCTTTATTTACAGTGGTCCCTGGGTGGTTTATCTTTATTTACAGTGGTCTCTGGGTGTTTTATCTTTATTTACAGTGGTCGCTGGGTGTTTTATCTTTATTTACAGTGGTCTCTGGGTGGTTTATCTTTATTTACAGTGGTCCCCGGGATGTTTATCTTTATTTACAGTGGTTCCTGGGTGGTTTATCTTTATTTCCAATGGTCTGTGGGTGGTTTATCTTTATTTACAGTGGTTCCCGGGTGGTTTATCTATATTTACAGTGGTCCCTGGGTGGTTTATCTTTATTTACAGTGGTCTCTGGGTGGTTTATCTTTATTTACAGTGGTCCCTGGGTGGTTTATCTTTATTTACAGTGGTCTCTGGGTGGTTTATCTTTATTTACAGTGGTACCTGGGTGGTTTACCTTTATTTACAGTGGTCCCTGAGTGGTTTATCTTTATTTACAGTGGTCTCTGGGTGGTTTATCTTCATTTACAGTGGTCCCCGGGTGGTTTATCTCGATTTACAGTGGTCTCTGGGTGGTTTATCTTTATTTACAGTGGTCCCTGTGTGGTTTATCTTTATTTACAGTTGTCCCCGGGTGGTTTATCTTTATTTACAGTGGCCCCTGGGTGGTTTATCTTTATTTACAGTGGTCTCTGTGTGGTTTATCTTTATTTACAGTGGTCCCTGGGTGTTTTATCTTTATTCACAGTGGTCTCTGAGTGGTTTATCTTTATTTACAGTGGTCCCCGGATGTTTTATCTTTATTCACAGTGGTCTCTGAGTGGTTTATCTTTATTTGCAGTGGTCCCCGGTTGGTTTATCTTTATTTACAGTGGTTCCTGTGTGGTTTATCTTTATTTCCAATGGTCTCTGTGTGGTTTATCTTTATTTACAGTCGTCCCTGTGTGGTTTATCTTTATTTACAGTGGTCTCTGTGTGGTTTATCTTTATTTACAGTGGTTCCCAGGTGGTTTATCTTTATTTACAGTGGTCCCTGGGTGGTTTATCTTTATTTACAGTGGTCCCCGGGTGGTTTATCTTTATTTACAGTGGTCCCTGGGTGGTTTATCTTTATTTACAGTTGTCCCGGGTGGTTTATCTTTATTTACAGTGGTCCCTGGGTGGTTTATCTTTAGTTACAGTGGTCTCTGGGTGGTTTATCTTTATTTGCAGTGGTCCCTGGGTGGTTTATCTTTATTTGCAGTGGTCCCTGGGTGGTTTATCTTTATTTACAGTGGTCCCTGGGTGGTTTATCTTTATTTACAGTGGTCCCTGGGTGGTTTATCTTTATTTACAGTGGTACCTGGGTTGTTTATCTTTATTTACAGTGGTCCCTGGGTGGTTTATCTTTATTTACAGTGGTCCCTGGGTGGTTTATCTTTATTTACAGTGGTCCCTGGGTGGTTTATCTTTATTTACAGTGGTCCCCGAGTGGTTTATCTTTATTTACAGTCATCCCCGGGTGGTTTATCTTTATTTACAGTGGTTCCCGGGTGGTTTGTCTTTATTTACAGTGGTCCCTGGGTGGTTTATCTTTATTTACAGTGGTCTCTGGGTGTTTTATCTTTATTTACAGTGGTCGCTGGGTGTTTTATCTTTATTTACAGTGGTCTCTGGGTGGTTTATCTTTATTTACAGTGGTCCCCGGGATGTTTATCTTTATTTACAGTGGTTCCTGGGTGGTTTATCTTTATTTCCAATGGTCTGTGGGTGGTTTATCTTTATTTACAGTGGTTCCCGGGTGGTTTATCTATATTTACAGTGGTCCCTGGGTGGTTTATCTTTATTTACAGTGGTCTCTGGGTGGTTTATCTTTATTTACAGTGGTCCCTGGGTGGTTTATCTTTATTTACAGTGGTCTCTGGGTGGTTTATCTTTATTTACAGTGGTACCTGGGTGGTTTACCTTTATTTACAGTGGTCCCTGAGTGGTTTATCTTTATTTACAGTGGTCTCTGGGTGGTTTATCTTTATTTACAGTGGTCTCTGGGTGGTTTATCTTCATTTACAGTGGTCCCCGGGTGGTTTATCTCGATTTACAGTGGTCTCTGGGTGGTTTATCTTTATTTACAGTGGTCCCTGTGTGGTTTATCTTTATTTACAGTTGTCCCCGGGTGGTTTATCTTTATTTACAGTGGCCCCTGGGTGGTTTATCTTTATTTACAGTGGTCTCTGTGTGGTTTATCTTTATTTACAGTGGTCTCTGGGTGGTTTATCTTTATTTACAGTGGTCCCTGGGTGGTTTATCTTTATTTAAAGTGGTTCCCGGGTGGTTTATCTTTATTTACAGTGGTCCCTGGGTGGTTTATCTTTATTTACAGTGGTCTCTGGGTGGTTTATCTTTATTTACAGTGGTCCCTGGGTGGTTTATCTTTATTTACCGTGGTCTCTGGGTGGTTTATCCTTATTTACAGTGGTCCCCGGGTGGTTTATCTTTATTTACAGTGGTCCCTGAGTGGTTTATCTTTATTTACAGTGGTCCCCGGGTGGTTTATCTTTATTTACAAAGGTCTCTGGGTGATTTATCTTTATTTACAGTGGTCCCTGGGTGGTTTATCTTTATTTACAGTGGTCCCCGGGTGGTTTATCTTTATTTACAAAGGTCTCTGGGTGATTTATCTTTATTTACAGTGGTCCACGGGTGGTTTATCTTTATTTACAGTGGTCCCTGAGTGGTTTATCTTTATTTACAGTGGTCTCTGGGTGGTTTATCTTTATTTACAAAGGTCTCTGGGTGCTTTATCTTTATTTACAGTGGACCCCGGGTGGTTTACCTTTATTTACAGTGGTCCCTGAGTGGTTTATCTTTATTTACAGTGGTCCCTGGGTGGTTTATCTTTATTTACAGTGGTCCCTGGGTGATTTATCTTTATTTACAGTGGACTCTGGGTGGTTTATCTTTATTTACAGTGGTCCCTTGGTGGTTTATCTTGATTTACAGTGGTCCCTGTGTGGTTTATCTTTATTTACAGTGGTCCCTGGGTGGTTTATCGTTATTTACAGTGGTCCCGGGGTGGTTCATCTTTATTTGCAGTGATCCATGGGTGGTTTATCTTTATTTACAGTGGTCTCTGGGTGGTTTATCTTTATTTACAGTGGTCCCTGGGTGGTTTATCTTTATTTACAGTGGTCTCTGCGTGTTTTATCTTTATGTACAGTGGTTCCTGTGTGGTTTATCTTTATTTGCAGTGGTCCCTGGGTGGTTTATCTTTATTTAAAGTGGTCCCTGGGTGGTTTATCTTTATTTACAGTGGTCCCCGGGTGGTTTATCTTAATTTACAGTGGTCCCCGGGTGGTTTATCTTTATTTACAGTGGTCCCTGGGTGGTTTATCTTTATTTACAGTGGTCCCTGTGTGGTTTATCTTTATTTTCAGTGTTCCCCGGGTGTTTTATCTTTATTTACAGTGGTCCCTGGGTAGTTTATCTTTATTTACAGTTGTCCCTGGGCGGTTTATCTTTATTTACAGTGGTCCCTGGGTAGTTTATCTTTATTTACAGTGGTCCCATTGGTGGTTTATCTTGATTTACAGTAGTCCCTGGGTGGTTTATCTTTATTTTCAGTGGTCCCTGGGTCGTTTATCTTTATTTACAGTGGTCCCTGGGTGGTTTATCTTTATTTACAGTGGTCCCTGGGTAGTTTATCTTTATTTACAGTGGTCCCTGGGCGGTTTATCGTTATTTACAGTGGTCCCCGGGTGGTTTATCTTTATTTACAGTGGTCCCTGGGTGGTTTATCTTTATTTACAGTGGTCCCTGGGTGGTTTATCTTTATTCACAGTGGTTCCTGGGTGGTTTATCTTTATTTACAGTGGTCCCCGGGTGGTTTATCTTTATTTACAGTTGTCCCTGGGTTGTTTATATTTATTTACAGTGGTCTCTGGGTGGTTTATCTTTATTTACAGTGGTCCCTGGGTGGTTTATCTTTATTTACAGTGGTCCCTGGGTGGTTTATCTTTATTTATAGTGGTCCCTGGGTGGTTTATCTTTATTTACAGTGGTTCCCGGGTGGTTTATCTTTATTTACAGTGGTCGCTGGGTGGCTTATCTTTATTTACAGTGGTTCCTGGGTGGTTTATCTTTATTTACAGTGGTCCCCGGGTGGTTTATCTTTATTTACAGTGGTACCTGGGTGGTTTATCTTTATTTACAGTGGTCCCCGGGTGGTTTATCTTTATTTACAGTGATTCCCGGGTGGTTTATCTTTATTTACAGTGGTCGCTGGGTGACTTATCTTTATTTACAGTGGTTCCTGGGTGGTTTATCTTTATTTACAGTAGTCCCTGGGTGGTAATCTTTATTTACAGTGGTCCCTGGGTGGTTTATCTTTATTTACAATGGTCCCTGGGTGGTTTATCTTTATTTACAGTGGTTCCTGGGTGGTTTATCTTTATTTACAGTGGTCCCTGGGTGGTTTATCTTTATTTACAGAGGTTCCCGGGTGGTTTATCTTTATTTACAGTGGTCCCGGGTGGATTATCTTTATTTACATTGGTCCCCGGGTGGTTTATCTTTATTTACAGTGGTCCCTCGGTGGTGTATCTTTATTTACAGTGGTTCCCGGGTGGTTTATCTTTATTTACAGTGGTCCCTGGGTGGTTTATCTGTATTTACAGTGGTCCCTGGGTGGTTTATATTTATTTACAGTGGTCCCTGGGTGGCTTATCTTTATTTACAGTGGTCCCTGGGAGGTTTATCTTTATTTACAGTGGTCTCTGGGTGGTTTATCTTTATTTACAGTGGTCCCCGGGTGGTTTATCTTTATTTACAGTGGTCCCGGGTGAATTATCTTTATTTACAGTGGTCCCCAGGTGGTTTATCTTTATTTACAGTGGTCCCTGGGTGGTGCATCTTTATTTACAGTGGTTCCCGGGTGGTTTATCTTTATTTACAGTGGTCCCTGTGTGGTTTATCTGTATTTACAGTGGTCTCTGGGTGGTTTATATGTATTTACAGTGGTCCCTGGGTTGTTTATCTTTATTTACAGTGGTCCCTGTGTGGTTTATCTTTATTTACAGTAGTCCCTGAGTGGCTTATCTTTATTTACAGTGGTCCCTGGGTGGTATATCTTTATTTACAGTGGTCCCTGAGTGGTTTATCTTTATTTACAGTGGTCCCTGGGTGGTTTATCTTTATTTACAGTGGTCCCTGGGTGGTTTATCTTTATTTACAGTGGTCCCCGTGTGGTTTATCTTTATTTACAGTGGTCCCTGGGTTGTTTATCTTTATTTACAGTGGTCCCTGGGTGGTAATCTTTATTTACAGTGGTCCCTGGGTGGTTTATCTTTATTTACAGTGGTCCCTGGGTGGTTTATCTTTATTTACAGTGGTCCCTGGGTGGTTAATCTTTATTTACAGTGGTCCCTGGGTGGTATTTCGTTATTTACAGTGGTCCCTGGGAGGTTTACCTTTATTTACAGTGGTCTCTGGGTGGTTTATCTTTATTTACAGTGGACCCTGGGTGGTTTATCTTTATTTACAGTGGTCCCTGGGTGGTTTATCTTTATTTACAGTGGTCCCTGGGTGGTTTATCTTCATTTATAGTGGTCCCCGGGTGGTTTGTCTTTATTTACAGTGGTCCCTGGGTGGTTTATCTTTATTTGCAGTGGTCCCTGGGTGGTTTATCTTTATTTACAGTGGTCTCTGGGTGGTTTATCTTTATTTACAGTGGTCCCTGGGTGGTTTATATTTATTTACAGTGGTCTCTGGGTGATTTATCTTTATTTACAGTGGTCCCTGGGTGGTTTATCTGTATTTACAGTTGTCCCTGGGTGGTTTATATTTATTTACAGTGGTCCCTGGGTGGCTTATCTTTATTTACAGTGGTCCCTGGATGGTTTATCTTTATTTACAGTGGTCCCTGGGTGGTTTATCTTTATATACAGTGGTCCCTGGGTGGTTTATCTTTATTTACAGTGGTCCCTGGGAGGTTTATCTTTATTTACAGTGGTCTCTGGGTGGTTTATCTTTATTTACAGTGGTCCCCGGGTGGTTTATCTTTATTTACAGTGGTCCCGGGTGGATTATCTTTATTTACAGTGGTCCCCAGGTGGTTTATCTTTATTTACAGTGGTCCCTGGGGGGTGCATCTTTATTTACAGTGGTTCCCGGGTGGTTTATCTTTATTTACAGTGGTCCCTGTGTTGTTTATCTGTATTTACAGTGGTCCCTGGGTGGTTTATATGTATTTACAGTGGTCCCTGAGTGGCTTATCTTTATTTACAGTGGTCCCTGAGTGGTTTATCTTTATTTACAGTTGTCGCTGGGTGGTTTATCTTTATTTACAGTGGTCCCTGAGTGGTATTTCGTTATTTACAGTGGTCCCTGCATGGTTTATCTTTATTTACAGTGGTCCCTGGGTGGTTTATCTTTATTTACAGTGGTCCCTGAGTGGTATTTCGTTATTTACAGTGGTCCCTGGGAGGTTTATCTTTATTCACAGTGGTCTCTGGGTGGTTTATCTTTATTTACAGTGGACCCTGGGTGGTTTATCTTTATTTACAGTGGTCCCTGGGTGGTTTATCTTTATTTACAGTGGTCCCTGGGTGGTTTATCTTCATTTATAGTGGTCCCCGGGTGGTTTGTCTTTATTTACAGTGGTCCCTGGGTGGATTATCTTTATTTGCAGTGGTCCCTGGGTGGTTTATCTTTATTTACAGTGGTCTCTGGGTGGTTTATCTTTATTTACAGTGGTCCCTGGGTGGTTTATATTTATTTACAGTGGTCTCTGGGTGATTTATCTTAATTTACAGTGGTTCCTGGGTGGTTTATCTTTATTTACAGTGGTCCCTGGGTGGTTTATCTTTATTTCCAGTGGTCCCGGGAGGTTTATCTTTATTTACAGTGGTCCCTGGGTGGTTTATCTTTACTTACAGTGGTCCCTGGGTGGTTTATCTTTATTTACAGTGGTCCCTGGGTGGTTTATCTTTATTTACAGTGGTCCCTGGGTGGTTTATCTTTATTTACAGTGGTCCTTGGGTGGTTTATCTTTATTTACAGTGGTCCCTGGGTGGTTTATCTTTATTTACAGTGGTTCCTGGGTGGTTTATCTTTATTTACAGTGGTCCCTGAGTGGTTTATCTTTATTTACAGTGGTCTCTGGGTGGTTTATCTTTATTTACAGTGGTCCCTGGGTGGTTTATTTTTATTTACAGTGGTCCCTGGGTGCTTTATTTTTATTTATAGTGGTCTCTGGGTGGTTTATCTTTATTTACAGTGGTCCCCGGGTGGTTTTTCTTTATTTACAGTGGTTCCCTGGGTGGTTTATCTTTATTTACAGTGGTCCCTGAGTGGTATTTCGTTATTTACAGTGGTCCCTGGGAGGTTTATCTTTATTTACAGTGGTCTCTGGGTGGTTTATCTTTATTTACAGTGGACCCTGGGTGGTTTATCTTTATTTACAGTGGTCCCTGGGTGGTTTATCTTTATTTACAGTGGTCCCTGGGTGGTTTATCTTCATTTATAGTGGTCCCCGGGTGGTTTGTCTTTATTTACAGTGGTCCCTGGGTGGTTTATCTTTATTTGCAGTGGTCCCTGGGTGGTTTATCTTTATTTACAGTGGTCTCTGGGTGGTTTATCTTTATTTACAGTGGTCCCTGGGTGGTTTATATTTATTTACAGTGGTCTCAGGGTGATTTATCTTTATTTACAGTGGTTCCTGGGTGGTTTATCTTTATTTACAGTGGTCCCTGGGTGGTTTATCTTTATTTCCAGTGGTCCCGGGAGGTTTATCTTCATTTACAGTGGTCCCTGAGTGGTTTATCTTTACTTACAGTGGTCCCTGGGTGGTTTATCTTTATTTACAGTGGTCCCTGGGTGGTTTATCTTTATTTACAGTGGTCCCTGGGTGGTTTATCTTTATTTACAGTGGTCCTTGGGTGGTTTATCTTTATTTACAGTGGTCCCTGGGTGGTTTATCTTTATTTACAGTGGTTCCTGGGTGGTTTATCTTTATTTACAGTGGTCCCTGAGTGGTTTATCTTTATTTACAGTGGTCTCTGGGTGGTTTATCTTTATTTACAGTGGTCCCTGGGTGGTTTATTTTTATTTACAGTGGTCCCTGGGTGCTTTATTTTTATTTATAGTGGTCTCTGGGTGGTTTATCTTTATTTACAGTGGTCCCCGGGTGGTTTATCTTTATTTGCAGTGGTTCCCTGGGTGGTTTATCTTTATTTACAGTGGTCCCTGGGTGGTTTACCTTTATTTACAGTGGTCCCCGGGTGGTTTATCTTTATTTACAGTGGTCTCCGGGTGGTTTATCTTTATTTACAGTGGTCCCCTGGTGGTTTATCTTTATTTACAGTGGTCCCTGGGTGGTTTTTCTTTATTTACAGTGGTCTCTGGGTGGTTTATCCTTATTTACAGTGGTGTCTGGGTGGTTTATCTTTATTTACAGTGGTCCCCGGGTGGTTTATCTTTATTTACAGTCGTCCCTGGGTGGTTTATACTCATTTACAGTGGTCCCTGGGTGGTTTATCTTTATTTACAGTGGTCCCTGGGTGGTTTATCTTTATTTACAGTGGTCTCTGGGTGGTTTATCTTTATTTACAGTGGTCCCCGGGTGGTTTATCTTTATTTACAGTGGTCTCTTGGTGGTTTATCTTTATTTACAGTGGTCCCCGGGTGGTTTAATCTTTATTTACAGTGGTTCCCGGGTGGTTTATCTTTATTTACAGTGGTCCCTGGGTGGTTTATCTTTATTTACAGTGGTCCCTGGGTGGTTTATCTTTATTTACACTGGTCCCTGGTTGGATTATCTTTATTTATAGTGGTCCCTGGGTAGTTTATCTTTATTTACAGTGGTCCCCGGGTGGTTTATCTTTATTTACAGTGGTCCCTGGGTGGTTTATCTTTATTTACAGTGGTCCCTGGGTGGTTTATCTTTATATACAGTGGTCCCTGGGTGGTTTATCTTTATTTACAGTGGTCCCTGGGAGGTTTATCTTTATTTACAGTGGTCTCTGGGTGGTTTATCTTTATTTACAGTGGTCCCCGGGTGGTTTATCTTTATTTACAGTGGTCCCGGGTGGATTATCTTTATTTACAGTGGTCCCCAGGTGGTTTATCTTTATTTACAGTGGTCCCTGGGGGTGCATCTTTATTTACAGTGGTTCCCGGGTGGTTTATCTTTATTTACAGTGGTCCCTGTGTTGTTTATCTGTATTTACAGTGGTCCCTGGGTGGTTTATATGTATTTACAGTGGTCCCTGAGTGGCTTATCTTTATTTACAGTGGTCCCTGAGTGGTTTATCTTTATTTACAGTTGTCGCTGGGTGGTTTATCTTTATTTACAGTGGTCCCTGAGTGGTATTTCGTTATTTACAGTGGTCCCTGCATGGTTTATCTTTATTTACAGTGGTCCCTGGGTGGTTTATCTTTATTTACAGTGGTCCCTGAGTGGTATTTCGTTATTTACAGTGGTCCCTGGGAGGTTTATCTTTATTTACAGTGGTCTCTGGGTGGTTTATCTTTATTTACAGTGGACCCTGGGTGGTTTATCTTTATTTACAGTGGTCCCTGGGTGGTTTATCTTTATTTACAGTGGTCCCTGGGTGGTTTATCTTCATTTATAGTGGTCCCCGGGTGGTTTGTCTTTATTTACAGTGGTCCCTGGGTGGTTTATCTTTATTTGCAGTGGTCCCTGGGTGGTTTATCTTTATTTACAGTGGTCTCTGGGTGGTTTATCTTTATTTACAGTGGTCCCTGGGTGGTTTATATTTATTTACAGTGGTCTCTGGGTGATTTATCTTAATTTACAGTGGTTCCTGGGTGGTTTATCTTTATTTACAGTGGTCCCTGGGTGGTTTATCTTTATTTCCAGTGGTCCCGGGAGGTTTATCTTTATTTACAGTGGTCCCTGGGTGGTTTATCTTTACTTACAGTTGTCCCTGGGTGGTTTATCTTTATTTACAGTGGTCCCTGGGTGGTTTATCTTTATTTACAGTGGTCCCTGCGTGGTTTATCTTTATTTACAGTGGTCCTTGGGTGGTTTATCTTTATTTACAGTGGTCCCTGGGTGGTTTATCTTTATTTACAGTGGTTCCTGGGTGGTTTATCTTTATTTACAGTGGTCCCTGAGTGGTTTATCTTTATTTACAGTGGTCTCTGGGTGGTTTATCTTTATTTACAGTGGTCCCTGGGTGGTTTATTTTTATTTACAGTGGTCCCTGGGTGCTTTATTTTTATTTATAGTGGTCTCTGGGTGGTTTATCTTTATTTACAGTGGTCCCCGGGTGGTTTTTCTTTATTTACAGTGGTTCCCTGGGTGGTTTATCTTTATTTACAGTGGTCCCTGAGTGGTATTTCGTTATTTACAGTGGTCCCTGGGAGGTTTATCTTTATTTACAGTGGACCCTGGGTGGTTTATCTTTATTTACAGTGGACCCTGGGTGGTTTATCTTTATTTACAGTGGTCCCTGGGTGGTTTATCTTTATTTACAGTGGTCCCTGGGTGGTTTATCTTCATTTATAGTGGTCCCCGGGTGGTTTGTCTTTATTTACAGTGGTCCCTGGGTGGTTTATCTTTATTTGCAGTGGTCCCTGGGTGGTTTATCTTTATTTACAGTGGTCTCTGGGTGGTTTATCTTTATTTACAGTGGTCCCTGGGTGGTTTATATTTATTTACAGTGGTCTCTGGGTGATTTATCTTTATTTACAGTGGTTCCTGGGTGGTTTATCTTTATTTACAGTGGTCCCTGGGTGGTTTATCTTTATTTCCAGTGGTCCCGGGAGGTTTATCTTTATTTACAGTGGTCCCTGGGTGGTTTATCTTTACTTACAGTGGTCCCTGGGTGGTTTATCTTTATTTACAGTGGTCCCTGGGTGGTTTATCTTTATTTACAGTGGTCCCTGGGTGGTTTATCTTTATTTACAGTGGTCCTTGGGTGGTTTATCTTTATTTACAGTGGTCCCTGGGTGGTTTATCTTTATTTACAGTGGTTCCTGGGTGGTTTATCTTTATTTACAGTGGTCCCTGAGTGGTTTATCTTTATTTACAGTGGTCTCTGGGTGGTTTATCTTTATTTACAGTGGTCCCTGGGTGGTTTATTTTTATTTACAGTGGTCCCTGGGTGCTTTATTTTTATTTATAGTGGTCTCTGGGTGGTTTATCTTTATTTACAGTGGTCCCCGGGTGGTTTATCTTTATTTGCAGTGGTTCCCTGGGTGGTTTATCTTTATTTACAGTGGTCCCTGGGTGGTTTACCTTTATTTACAGTGGTCCCCGGGTGGTTTATCTTTATTTACAGTGGTCTCCGGGTGGTTTATCTTTATTTACAGTGGTCCCCTGGTGGTTTATCTTTATTTACAGTGGTCCCTGGCTGGTTTTTCTTTATTTACAGTGGTCTCTGGGTGGTTTATCCTTATTTACAGTGGTGTCTGGGTGGTTTATCTTTATTTACAGTGGTCCCCGGGTGGTTTATCTTTATTTACAGTGGTCCCTGGGTGGTTTATACTCATTTACAGTGGTCCCTGGGTGGTTTATCTTTATTTACAGTGGTCCCTGGGTGGTTTATCTTTATTTACAGTGGTCTCTGGGTGGTTTATCTTTATTTACAGTGGTCCCCGGGTGGTTTATCTTTATTTACAGTGGTCTCTTGGTGGTTTATCTTTATTTACAGTGGTCCCCGGGTGGTTTAATCTTTATTTACAGTGGTTCCCGGGTGGTTTATCTTTATTTACAGTGGTCCCTGGGTGGTTTATCTTTATTTACAGTGGTCCCTGGGTGGTTTATCTTTATTTACACTGGTCCCTGGTTGGATTATCTTTATTTATAGTGGTCCCTGGGTAGTTTATCTTTATTTACAGTGGTCCCCGGGTGGTTTATCTTTATTTACAGTGGTCCCTGGGTGGTTTATCTTTATTTACAGTGGTCCCTGGGTGGTTTATCTTTATTTACAGTGGTCCCTGGGAGGTTTATCTTTATTTATAGTGGTCCCTGGGTAGTTTATCTTTATTTACAGTGGTCCCCGGGTGGTTTATCTTTATTTACAGTGGTCCCTGGGTGGTTTATCTTTATTTACAGTGGTCCCTGGGTGATTTATCTTTATTTACAGTGGTCTCTGGGTGGTTTATCATTATTTACTGTGGTCCCTGGGTTGTTTATCTTTATTTACAGTGGTCCCTGGGTGGTTTATCTTTCTTTACAGTGGTCTCTGGTTGGTTTATCTTTATTTACAGTGGTCCCTGGGTGGTTTATCTTTATTTACAGTGGTCCCTGTGTGGTTTATCTTTATTTACAGTGGTCCCTGGGTGGTTTATCTTTATTTACAGTGGTCTCTGGGTGGTTTATCCTTATTTACATTGGTCCCTGTGTGATTTATCTTAATTTACAGTGATCCCTGGCTGGTTTATCTTTATTTACAGTGGTCCCCGGGTGGTTTATCTTTATTTACAGTGGTCTCTGGGTGGTTTATCTTTATTTACAGTGGTCCCCGGGTGGTTTATCTTTATTTACAGTGGTTCCCGGGTGGCTTGCCTTTATTTACAGTGGTCCCTGGGTGGTTTATCTTTATTTACAGTGGTCTCTGGGTGTTTTATCTTTATTTACAGTGGTCGCTGGGTGTTTTATCTTTATTTACAGTGGTCTCTGGGTGGTTTATCTTTATTTACAGTGGTCCCCGGGAGGTTTATCTTTATTTACAGTGGTTCCTGGGTGGTTTATCTTTATTTCCAATGGTCTGTGAGTGGTTTATCTTTATTTACAGTGGTTCCCGGGTGGTTTATCTTTATTTACAGTGGTCCCTGGGTGGTTTATCTTTATTTACAGTGGTCTCTGGGTGGTTTATCTTCATTTACAGTGGTCCCTGGGTGATTTATCTTTATTTACAGTGGTCCCTGGGTGGTTTACCTTTATTTACAGTGGTCCCTGGGTGGTTTATCTTTATTTACAGTGGTCCCTGGGTGGTTTATGTTTATTTACAGTGGTCCCTGGGTGGTTTATCTTTATTTACAGTGGTCCCTGGGTGGTTTATCTTTATTTACAGTGGTCTCTGGGTGATTTATCTTTATTTACAGTGGTCCCTGGGTGGTTTATCTTTATTTACAGTGGTCCCTGGGTGGTTTATCTTTATTTACAGTGGTCCCCGGTTGATTTATCTTTATTTACAGTGGTCCCTGGGTGGTTTATCTTTATATACAGTGGTCTTGTGTGGATTATCTTTATTTACAGTGGTCCCTGGGTGGTTTATCTTTATTTACAGTGGTCTCTGTGTGTTTTATCTTTATTTACAGTGGTCCCTGGGTGTTTTATCTTTATTCACAGTGGTCTCTGGGTGGTTTATCTTTATTTACAGTGGTCCCCGGTTGGTTTATCTTTATTTACAGTGGTTCCTGGGTGGTTTATCTTTATTTCCAATGGTCTCTGTGTGGTTTATCTTTATTTACAGTGGTCCCTGGGTGGTTTATCTTTATTTACAGTGGTCTCTGTGTGGTTTATCTTTATTTACAGTGGTTCCCGGGTGGTTTATCTTTATTTACAGTGGTCCCTGGGTGGTTTATCTTTATTTACAGTGGTCCCCGGGTGGTTTATCTTTATTTACAGTGGTCCCTGGGTGGTTTATCTTTATTTACAGTTGTCCCCGGGTGGTTTACCTTTATTTACAGTGGTCCCTGGGTGGTTTATCTTTATTTACAGTGGTCTCTGGGTGGTTTATCTTTATTTACAGTGGTCCCTGGGTGGTTTATCTTTATTTACAGTGGTCCCTCGGTGGTTTACCTTTATTTACAGTGGTCCCTGGGTGGTTTATCTTTATTTACAGTGGTCCCTGGGTGGTTTATCTTTATTTACAGTGGTCCCTGGGTTGTTTATCTTTATTTACAGTGGTCCCTGGGTGGTTTATCTTTATTTACAGTGGACCCTGGGTGGTTTATCTTTATTTACAGTGGTCCCTGGGTGGTTTATCTTTATTTACAGAGTTCCCCGGGTGGTTTATCTTTATTTAGAGTCATCCCCGGGTGGTTTATCTTTATTTACAGTGTTTCCCGGGTGGTTTATCTTTATTTACAGTGGTCCCTGGGTGGTTTATCTTTATTTACAGTGGTCTCTGGGTGTTTTATCTTTATTTACAGTGGTCCCTGGGTGTTTTATATTTATTTACAGTGGTCTCTGGGTGGTTTATCTTTATTTACAGTGGTCCCTGGTTGGTGTATCTTTATTTACAGTGGTTCCCGGGTGGTTTATCTTTATTTACAGTGGTCCCTGTGTGGTTTATCTGTATTTACAGTGGTCCCTGGGTGGTTTATATGTATTTACAGTGGTCCCTGGGTGGCTTATCTTTATTTACAGTGGTCCCTGTCTGGTTTATCTTTATTTACAGTGGTCGCTGGGTTGTTTATCTTTATTTACAGTGGTCCCTGGGTGGTTTATCTTTATTTACAGTGGTCCCTGAGTGGTATTTATTTATTTACAGTGGTCCCTGGGAGGTTTATCTTTATTTACAGTGGTCTCTGGGTGGTTTATCTTTATTTACAGTGGACCCTGGGTGGCTTATCTTTATTTACAGTGGTCCCTGGGTGGTTTATCTTTTTTTACAGTGGTCCCTGGGTGGTTTATCTCCATTTATAGTGGTCCCCGGGTGGTTTATCTTTATTTACAGTGGTCCCCGGGTGGTTTGTCTTTATTTACAGTGGTCCCTGGGTGGTTTATCTTTATTTACAGTGGTCCCTGGGTGGTTTATATTTATTTACAGTGGTCTCTGGGTGATTTATCTTTATTTACAGTGGTTCCTGGGTGGTTTATCTTTATTTACAGTGGTCCCCGGGTGATTTATCTTTATTTACAGTGGTTCCCTGGGTGGTTTATCTTTATGTACAGTGGTCCCTGGGTGGTTTATCTTTATTTACAGTGGTCTCTCGGTGGTTTATCTTTATTTACAGTGGTGCCTGGGTGGTTTACCTTTATTTACAGTGGTCCCCGGGTGGTTTATCTTTATTTACAGTGGTCTCCGGGTGGTTTATCTTTATTTACAGTGGTCCCCCGGTGGTTTATCTTTATTTACAGTGGTCCCTGGGTGGTTTATCTTTATTTACAGTGGTCCCTGGGTTGTTTATTTTTATTTACAGTGGTCCCCGGGTGGTTTATCTTTATTTACAGTGGTCCCTGGGTGGTTTATCATTATTTACAGTGGGCTCTGGGTGGTTTATCTTTATTTACAGTGGTCCCTGTGTGGTTTATCTTTATTTACTCTGGTCCCCGTGTGGTTTATCTTTATTTACAGTGGTCCCCGGGTTGTTTATCTTTATTTACAGTGGTCTCTGGGTGGTTTATCTTTATTTACAGTGGTCTCTGGGTGGTTTATCTTTATTTACAGTGGTCCCCGGGTGGTTTATCTTTATTTACAGTGGTCCCCGGGTTGTTTATCTTTATTTACTGTGGTCTCTGGGTGGTTTATCTTTATTTACAGTGGTCTCTGGGTGGTTTATCTTTATTTACAGTGGTCTCTGGGTGGTGTATCTTTATTTACAGTGGTCCCTGGGTGGTTTATCTTTATTTACAGTGATCCCCGGGTGGTTTATCTTTATCTACAGAGGTTCCTGGGTGGTTTATCTTTATTTACAGTGGTCCCTGGGTGGTTTATCTTTATTTACAGTGGTCCCCGGGTGGTTTATCTTTATTTACAGTGGTTCCCGGGTGGTTTATCTTTATTTACAGTGGTCTCTGGGTGATTTATCTTTATTTACAGTGGTCCCCGGGTGGTTTATCTTTATTTACAGTGGTCCCTGGGTGGTTTATCTTTATTTACAGTGGTCTCTGGGAGTTTTATCTTTATTTACAGTGGTCCCTGGGTGTTTTATCTTTATTTACAGTGGTCTCTGGGTGGTTTATATTTATTTACAGTGGTCCCCGGGTGGTTTATCTTTATTTACAGTGGTTCCTGGGTGGTTTATCTTTATTTCCAATGGTCTCTGGGTGGTTTATCTTTATTTACAGTGGTCCCTGGGTGGTTTATCTTTATTTACAGTGGTCCCCGGGTGGTTTATCTTTATTTACACTGGTCCCTGGGTGGTTTATCTTTATTTACAGTGGTTCCTGGGTGGTTTATCTTTATTTACAGTGGTCCCCGGGTTGTTTATCTTTATTTACAGTGGTCCCTGGGTGGTTTATCTTTATTTACAGTGGTCCCTGGGTGGTTTATCTTTATTTACAGTGGTCCCGGGGTGGTTTATCTTTATTTACAGTGGTCCCTGGGTGGTTTTTCTTTATTTACAGTGGTCCCTGGGTGGTTTATCTTTATTTACAGTGGTCCCTGGGTGGTTTATCTTTATTTACAGTGGTCCCTGGGTGGTTTATCTTTATTTACAGTGGTCCCTGGGTGGTTTATCTTTATTTACAGTGGTCCCTGGGTGGTTTATCTTTATTTACAGTGGTCCCCGGGTTGTTTATCTTTATTTACAGTGGTCCCTGGGTGGTTTATCTTTATTTACAGTGGTCCCTGGGTGGTTTATCTTTATTTACAGTGGTCTCTGGGTGGTTTATCTTTATTTACAGTGGTTCCTGGGTGGTTTATCTTTATTTACAGTGATTCCTGGGTGGTTTATCTTTATTTACAGTGGTCTCTGGGTGTTTTATCTTTATTTACAGTGGTTCCCGGGTGGTTTATCTTTATTTACAGTGGTCCCTGGGTGGTTTATCTTTATTTACAGTGGTCCCCGGGTGGTTCATCTTTATTTACAGTGGTCCCTGGGTGGTTTATCTTTATTTACAGTGGTCCCCGAGTGGTTTATCTTTATTTACAGTCATCCCCGGGTGGTTTATCTTTATTTACAGTGGTTCCCGGGTGGTTTATCTTTATTTACAGTGGTCCCTGGATGGTT
The DNA here is from genome assembly GCF_047496885.1 of Scyliorhinus torazame. Classification (NCBI taxonomy): domain Eukaryota; kingdom Metazoa; phylum Chordata; class Chondrichthyes; order Carcharhiniformes; family Scyliorhinidae; genus Scyliorhinus; species Scyliorhinus torazame. Next base: position 149,355 of record NW_027307884.1, on the reverse strand, counting down.
TATCTTTATTTACAGTGGTCTCTGGGTGTTTTATCTTTATTTACAGTGGTCCCTGGGTGTTTTATCTTTATTTACAGTGGTCTCTGGGTGGTTTATCTTTATTTACAGTGGTCCCCGGTTGGTTTATCTTTGTTTACAGTGTGTCCTGGGTGGTTTATCTTTATTTCCAATGGTCTCTGGGTGGTTTATCTTTATTTACAGTGGTTCCCGGGTGGTTTATCTTTATTTACAGTGGTCCCTGGGTGGTTTATCTTTATTTACAGTGGTCTCTGGGTGGTTTATCTTTATTTACAGTGGTCCCTGGGTGGTTTATCTTTATTTACAGTGGTCCCTGGGTGGTTTATCTTTATTTACAGTGGTCCCTGGGTGGTTTATCTTTATTTACAGTGGTCCCTGGGTGGTTTATCTTTATTTACAGTGGTCCCTGGGTGGTTTATCTTTATTTACAGTGGTCCCTGGGTGGTTTATATTTATTTACAGTGGTCTCTGGGTGGTTTATCTTTATTTACAGTGGTCCCTGGGTGGTTTATCTTTATTTACAGTGGTCCCTGGGTTGTTTATTTTTATTTACAGTGGTCCCTGGGTGGTTTATCTTTATTTACAGTGGTCCCCGGGTGGTTTATCTTTATTTACAGTGGTCCCTGGGTGGTTTATCTTTATTTACAGTGGTCCCTGGGTGGTTTATCTTTATTTACAGTGGTTCCTGGGTGGTTTATCTTTATTTCCAATGGTCTCTGTGTGGTTTATCTTTATTTACAGTGGTCCCTGGGTGGTTTATCTTTATTTACAGTGGTCTCTGTGTGGTTTATCTTTATTTACAGTGGTTCCCGGGTGGTTTATCTTTATTTACAGTGGTCCCTGGGTGGTTTATCTTTATTTACAGTGGTCCCCGGGTGGTTTATCTTTATTTACAGTGGTCCCTGGGTGGTTTATCTTTATTTACAGTTGTCCCCGGGTGGTTTACCTTTATTTACAGTGGTCCCTGGGTGGTTTATCTTTATTTACAGTGGTCTCTGGGTGGTTTATCTTTATTTACAGTGGTCCCTGGGTGGTTTATCTTTATTTACAGTGGTCCCTCGGTGATTTACCTTTATTTACAGTGGTCCCTGGGTGGTTTATCTTTATTTACAGTGGTCCCTGGGTGGTTTATCTTTATTTACAGTGGTCCCTGGGTTGTTTATCTTTATTTACAGTGGTCCCTGGGTGGTTTATCTTTATTTACAGTGGACCCTGGGTGGTTTATCTTTATTTACAGTGGTCCCTGGGTGGTTTATCTTTATTTACAGAGTTCCCCGGGTGGTTTATCTTTATTTAGAGTCATCCCCGGGTGGTTTATCTTTATTTACAGTGTTTCCCGGGTGGTTTATCTTTATTTACAGTGGTCCCTGGGTGGTTTATCTTTATTTACAGTGGTCTCTGGGTGTTTATCTTTATTTACAGTGGTCCCTGGGTGTTTTATCTTTATTTACAGTGGTCTCTGGGTGGTTTATCTTTATTTACAGTGGTCCCTGGTTGGTGTATCTTTATTTACAGTGGTTCCCGGGTGGTTTATCTTTATTTACAGTGGTCCCTGTGTGGTTTATCTGTATTTACAGTGGTCCCTGGGTGGTTTATATGTATTTACAGTGGTCCCTGGGTGGCTTATCTTTATTTACAGTGGTCCCTGTCTGGTTTATCTTTATTTACAGTGGTCGCTGGGTTGTTTATCTTTATTTACAGTGGTCCCTGGGTGGTTTATCTTTATTTACAGTGGTCCCTGAGTGGTATTTATTTATTTACAGTGGTCCCTGGGAGGTTTATCTTTATTTACAGTGGTCTCTGGGTGGTTTATCTTTATTTACAGTGGACCCTGGGTGGCTTATCTTTATTTACAGTGGTCCCTGGGTGGTTTATCTTTTTTTACAGTGGTCCCTGGGTGGTTTATCTCCATTTATAGTGGTCCCCGGGTGGTTTATCTTTATTTACAGTGGTCCCCGGGTGGTTTGTCTTTATTTACAGTGGTCCCTGGGTGGTTTATCTTTATTTACAGTGGTCCCTGGGTGGTTTATATTTATTTACAGTGGTCTCTGGGTGATTTATCTTTATTTACAGTGGTTCCTGGGTGGTTTATCTTTATTTACAGTGGTCCCCGGGTGATTTATCTTTATTTACAGTGGTTCCCTGGGTGGTTTATCTTTATGTACAGTGGTCCCTGGGTGGTTTATCTTTATTTACAGTGGTCTCTCGGTGGTTTATCTTTATTTACAGTGGTGCCTGGGTGGTTTACCTTTATTTACAGTGGTCCCCGGGTGGTTTATCTTTATTTACAGTGGTCTCCGGGTGGTTTATCTTTATTTACAGTGGTCCCCCGGTGGTTTATCTTTATTTACAGTGGTCCCTGGGTGGTTTATCTTTATTTACAGTGGTCCCTGGGTTGTTTATTTTTATTTACAGTGGTCCCCGGGTGGTTTATCTTTATTTACAGTGGTCCCTGGGTGGTTTATCATTATTTACAGTGGGCTCTGGGTGGTTTATCTTTATTTACAGTGGTCCCTGTGTGGTTTATCTTTATTTACTCTGGTCCCCGTGTGGTTTATCTTTATTTACAGTGGTCCCCGGGTTGTTTATCTTTATTTACAGTGGTCTCTGGGTGGTTTATCTTTATTTACAGTGGTCTCTGGGTGGTTTATCTTTATTTACAGTGGTCCCCGGGTGGTTTATCTTTATTTACAGTGGTCCCCGGGTTGTTTATCTTTATTTACTGTGGTCTCTGGGTGGTTTATCTTTATTTACAGTGGTCTCTGGGTGGTTTATCTTTATTTACAGTGGTCTCTGGGTGGTGTATCTTTATTTACAGTGGTCCCTGGGTGGTTTATCTTTATTTACAGTGATCCCCGGGTGGTTTATCTTTATCTACAGAGGTTCCTGGGTGGTTTATCTTTATTTACAGTGGTCCCTGGGTGGTTTATCTTTATTTACAGTGGTCCCCGGGTGGTTTATCTTTATTTACAGTGGTTCCCGGGTGGTTTATCTTTATTTACAGTGGTCTCTGGGTGATTTATCTTTATTTACAGTGGTCCCCGGGTGGTTTATCTTTATTTACAGTGGTCCCTGGGTGGTTTATCTTTATTTACAGTGGTCTCTGGGAGTTTTATCTTTATTTACAGTGGTCCCTGGGTGTTTTATCTTTATTTACAGTGGTCTCTGGGTGGTTTATATTTATTTACAGTGGTCCCCGGGTGGTTTATCTTTATTTACAGTGGTTCCTGGGTGGTTTATCTTTATTTCCAATGGTCTCTGGGTGGTTTATCTTTATTTACAGTGGTCCCTGGGTGGTTTATCTTTATTTACAGTGGTCCCCGGGTGGTTTATCTTTATTTACACTGGTCCCTGGGTGGTTTATCTTTATTTACAGTGGTTCCTGGGTGGTTTATCTTTATTTACAGTGGTCCCCGGGTTGTTTATCTTTATTTACAGTGGTCCCTGGGTGGTTTATCTTTATTTACAGTGGTCCCTGGGTGGTTTATCTTTATTTACAGTGGTCCCGGGGTGGTTTATCTTTATTTACAGTGGTCCCTGGGTGGTTTTTCTTTATTTACAGTGGTCCCTGGGTGGTTTATCTTTATTTACAGTGGTCCCTGGGTGGTTTATCTTTATTTACAGTGGTCCCTGGGTGGTTTATCTTTATTTACAGTGGTCCCTGGGTGGTTTATCTTTATTTACAGTGGTCCCTGGGTGGTTTATCTTTATTTACAGTGGTCCCCGGGTTGTTTATCTTTATTTACAGTGGTCCCTGGGTGGTTTATCTTTATTTACAGTGGTCCCTGGGTGGTTTATCTTTATTTACAGTGGTCTCTGGGTGGTTTATCTTTATTTACAGTGGTTCCTGGGTGGTTTATCTTTATTTACAGTGATTCCTGGGTGGTTTATCTTTATTTACAGTGGTCTCTGGGTGTTTTATCTTTATTTACAGTGGTTCCCGGGTGGTTTATCTTTATTTACAGTGGTCCCTGGGTGGTTTATCTTTATTTACAGTGGTCCCCGGGTGGTTCATCTTTATTTACAGTGGTCCCTGGGTGGTTTATCTTTATTTACAGTGGTCCCCGAGTGGTTTATCTTTATTTACAGTCATCCCCGGGTGGTTTATCTTTATTTACAGTGGTTCCCGGGTGGTTTATCTTTATTTACAGTGGTCCCTGGATGGTTTATCTTTATTTACAGTGGTCTCTGGGTGTTTTATCTTTATTTACAGTGGTCCCTGGGTGTTTTATCTTTATTTACAGTGGTCTCTGGGTGGTTTATCTTTATTTACAGTGGTCCCCGGTTGGTTTATCTTTGTTTACAGTGGTTCCTGGGTGGTTTATCTTTATTTCCAATGGTCTCTGGGTGGTTTATCTTTATTTACAGTGGTTCCCGGGTGGTTTATCTTTATTTACAGTGGTCCCTGGGTGGTTTATCTTTATTTACAGTGGTCTCTGGGTGGTTTATCTTTATTTACAGTGGTCCCTGGGTGGTTTATCTTTATTTACAGTGGTCCCTGGGTGGTTTATCTTTATTTACAGTGGTCCCTGGGTGGTTTATCTTTATTTACAGTGGTCCCTGGGTGGTTTATCTTTATTTACAGTGGTCCCTGGGTGGTTTATCTTTATTTACAGTGGTCCCTGGGTGGTTTATATTTATTTACAGTGGTCTCTGGGTGGTTTATCTTTATTTACAGTGGTCCCTGGGTGGTTTATCTTTATTTACAGTGGTCCCTGGGTTGTTTATTTTTATTTACAGTGGTCCCCGGGTGGTTTATCTTTATTTACAGTGGTCCCTGGGTGGTTTATCTTTATTTACAGTGGGCTCTGGGTGGTTTATCTTTATTTACAGTGGTCCCTGGGTGGTTTATCTTTATTTACAGTGGTCCCCGGGTGGTTTGTCTTTATTTACTCTGGTCCCCGTGTGGTTTATCTTTATTTACAGTGGTCCCCGGGTTGTTTATCTTTATTTACAGTGGTCTCTGGTTGGTTTATCTTTATTTACAGTGGTCTCTGGGTGGTTTTTCTTTATTTACAGTGGTCTCTGGGTGGTGTATCTTTATTTACTGTGGTCCCCGGGTGGTTTATCTTTATTTACAGTGATCCCCGGGTGGTTTATCTTTATCTACAGAGGTTCCTGGGTGGTTTATCTTTATTTACAGTGGTCCCTGGGTGGTTTATCTTTATTTACAGTGGTCCCTGGGTGGTTTATCTATATTTACAGTGGTCCCCGGGTGGTTTATCTTTATTTACAGTGGTCCCTGGGTGGTTTATCTTTATTTACAGTGGTCTCTGGGTGTTTTATCTTTATTTACAGTGGTCCCTGGGTGTTTTATCTTTATTTACAGTGGTCTCTGGGTGGTTTATATTTATTTACAGTGGTCCTCGGGTGGTTTATCTTTATTTACAGTGGTTCCTGGGTGGTTTATCTTTATTTCCAATGGTCTCTGGGTGGTTTATCTTTATTTACAGTGGTCCCTGGGTGGTTTATCTTTATTTACAGTTGTCCCTGGGTGGTTTATCTTTATTTACACTGGTCCCTGGGTGGTTTATCTTTATTTACAGTGGTCTCTGGGTAGTTTATCTTTATTTACAGTGGTCCCTGGGTGGTTTATCTTTATTTACAGTGGTCTCTGGGTGGTTTATCTTTATTTACAGTGGTCCCTGGGTGGTTTATCTTTATTTACAGTGGTCCCTGGGTGGTTTATCTTTATTTACAGTGGTCCCTGGGTGGTTTATCTTTATTTACAGTGGTCCCCGGGTGGTTTATCTTTAATTACAGTGGTTCCTGGGTGGTTTATCTTTATTTACAATGGTCTCTGGGTGGTTTATCTTTATTTACAGTGGTCCCTGGGTGGTTTATCTTTATTTACAGTGATTCCTGGGTGGTTTATCTTTATTTACAGTGGTCTCTTGGTGTTTTATCTTCATTTACAGTGGTTCCCGGGTGGTTTATCTTTATTTACAGTGGTCCCTGGGTGGTTTATCTTTATTTACAGTGGTCCCCGGGTGGTTCATCTTTATTTACAGTGGTCCCTGGGTGGTTTATCTTTATTTACAGTGGTCCCCGTGTGGTTTATCTTTATTTACAGTGGTACCTGGGTGGTTTATCTTTATTTACAGTGGTCCCTGGGTGGTTTATCTTTATTTACAGTGGTCACCGGGTGGTTTATCTTTATTTACATAGGTCCCTGGGTGGTTTATCTTTATTTACAGTGGTCCCCGGGTGGTTTATCTTGATTTACAGTGGTCCCCGGGTGGTTTATCTTTATTTACAGAGGTCCCTGGGTGGTTTATCTTTATTTACTGTGGTCCCTGGGTGGTTTATCTTTATTTACAGTGGTCCCCGGGTGGTTTATCTTTATTTACAGAGTTCCCTGGGTGGTTTATCTTTATTTACAGTGGTCCCTGGGTGGTTTTTCTTTATTTACAGTGGTCCACGGGTGGTTTATCTTTATTTACAGTGGTCCCTGGGTGGTTTATCTTTATTTACAGTGGTCCCTGGGTGGTTTATCTTTATTTACAGTGGTCTCTGTGTGGTTTATCTTTATTTACAGTGGTCCCCGGGTGGTTTATCTTTATTTACAATGGTCCCCGGGTGGTTTATCTTTATTTACAGTGGTCCCTGGGTGGTTTATCTTTATTTACAGTGGTCCCTGGGTGGTTTATCTTTATTTACAGTGGTCCCTGGGTTGTTTATTTTTATTTACAGTGGTCCCCGGGTGGTTTATCTTTATTTACAGTGGTCCCTGGGTGGTTTATCTTTATTTACAGCGGGCTCTGGGTGGTTTATCTTTATTTACAGTGGTCCCTGGGTGGTTTATCTTTATTTACAGTGGTCCCCGGGTGGTTTATCTTTATTTACTCTGGTCCCCGTGTGGTTTATCTTTATTTACAGTGGTCCCCGGGTTGTTTATCTTTATTTACAGTGGTCTCTGGGTGGTTTATCTTTATTTACAGTGGTCTCTGGGTGGTTTATCTTTATTTACAGTGGTCTCTGGGTGGTGTATCTTTATTTACTGTGGTCCCCGGGTGGTTTATCTTTATTTACAGTGATCCCCGGGTGGTTTATCTTTATCTACAGAGGTTCCTGGGTGGTTTATCTTTATTTACAGTGGTCCCTGGGTGGTTTATCTTTATTTACAGTGGTCCCTGGGTGGTTTATCTATATTTACAGTGGTCCCCGGGTGGTTTATCTTTATTTACAGTGGTCCCTGGGTGGTTTATCTTTATTTACAGTGGTCTCTGGGTGTTTTATCTTTATTTACAGTGGTCCCTGGGTGTTTTATCTTTATTTACAGTGGTCTCTGGGTGGTTTATATTTATTTACAGTGGTCCTCGGGTGGTTTATCTTTATTTACAGTGGTTCCTGGGTGGTTTATCTTTATTTCCAATGGTCTCTGGGTAGTTTATCTTTATTTACAGTGGTCCCTGGGTGGTTTATCTTTATTTACAGTGGTCCCTGGGTGGTTTATCTTTATTTACAGTGGTTCCTGGGTGGTTTATCTTTATTTACAGTGGTCCCCGGGTGGTTTATCTTTATTTACACTGGTCCCTGGGTGGTTTATCTTTATTTACAGTGGTCTCTGGGTAGTTTATCTTTATTTACAGTGGTCCCTGGGTGGTTTATCTTTATTTACAGTGGTCCCCGGGTGGTTTATCTTTAATTACAGTGGTTCCTGGGTGGTTTATCTTTATTTCCAATGGTCTCTGGGTGGTTTATCTTTATTTACAGTGGTCCCTGGGTGGTTTATCTTTATTTACAGTGATTCCTGGGTGGTTTATCTTTATTTACAGTGGTCTCTTGGTGTTTTATCTTCATTTACAGTGGTTCCCGGGTGGTTTATCTTTATTTACAGTGGTCCCTGGGTGGTTTATCTTTATTTACAGTGGTCCCCGGGTGGTTCATCTTTATTTACAGTGGTCCCTGGGTGGTTTATCTTTATTTACAGTGGTCCCCGGGTGGTTTATCTTTATTTACAGTGGTACCTGGGTGGTTTATCTTTATTTACAGTGGTCCCTGGGTGGTTTATCTTTATTTACAGTGGTCTCTTGGTGTTTTATCTTCATTTACAGTGGTTCCCGGGTGGTTTATCATTATTTACATAGGTCCCTGGGTGGTTTATCTTTATTTACAGTGGTCCCCGGGTGGTTTATCTTGATTTACAGTGGTCCCCGGTGGTTTATCTTTATTTACAGAGGTCCCTGGGTGGTTTATCTTTATTTACAGTGGTCCCTGGGTGGTTTATCTTTATTTACAGTGGTCCCCGGGTGGTTTATCTTTATTTACCGTGGTCCCTGGGTGGTTTATCTTTATTTACAGTGGTCCCCGGGTGGTTTATCTTTATTTACAGTGGTCCACGGGTGGTTTATCTTTATTTACAGTGGTCTCTGTGTGGTTTATCTTTATTTACAGTGGTCCCCGGGTGGTTTATCTTTATTTACAGTGGTCCCTGGGTGGTTTATCTTTATTTACAGTGGTCCCTGGGTGGTTTATCTTTATTTACAGTGGTCCCCGGGTGGTTTACCTTTATTTACAATTGTCCCTGGGTGGTTTATCTTTATTTACAGTGGTCCCTGGGTTGTTTATCTTTATTTACAGTGGTCTCTGGGTGGTTTATCTTCATTTACAGTGGTCTCTGGGTGGTTTATCTTTATTTACAGTGGTCCCTGGGTGGTTTATCTTTATTTACAGTGGTCCCCGGGTGGTTTATCTTTATTTACAGTGGTTCCCGGGTGGTTTATCTTTATTTACAGTGGTCCCTGGGTGGTTTATCTTTATTTACAGTGGTTCCCGGGTGGTTTATCTTTATTTACAGTGGACCCTGGGTGGTTTATCTTTATTTACAGTGGTCCCAGGGTGGTTTATCTTTATTTACAGTGGTCCCCGGGTGGTTTATCTTTATTTACAGTGGTCCCTGGGTGGTTTATCTTTATTTACACTGGTCCCCGGGTGGTTCTTCTTTATTTACAATGGTCCCTGGGTGGTTTATCTTTATTTACAGTGGTCCCCGGGTGGTTTATCTTTATTTACAGTGGTCCCCGGGTGGTTTATCTTTATTTACAGTCGTCCCTGGGTGGTTTATCTTTATTTACAGTGGTCCCTGGGTGGTTTATCTTTATTTTCAGTGGTCCCTGGGTGGTTTATCTTTATTTACAGTGGTCCCTGGGTGGTTTATCTTTATTTACAGTGGTCCCTGGGTGGTGTATCTTTATTTACAGTGGTCCCCGGGTGGTTTATCTTTATTTACAGTGGTCCCTGGGTGGTTTATCTTTATTTACAGTGGTCTTTGGGTGTTTTATCTTTATTTACAGTGGTCCCCGGGTGGTTTATCTTTATTTACAGTGGTCCCCGGGGTGGTTTATCTTTATTTACAGTGGTCCCTGGGTTGTTTATCTTTATTTACAGTGGTTCCCGGGTGTTTTATCTTTATTTACAGTGGTCCCTGGGTAGTTTATCTTTATTTACAGTGGTCCCTGGGTGGTTTATCTTTATTTACAGTGGTTCCCGGGTGGTTTATCTTTATTTACAGTGGTCCCTGGGTGGTTTATCTTTATTTACAGTGGTCCCTGGGTGGTTTATCTTTATTTACAGTGGTTCCCGGGTGGTTTATCTTTATTTACAGTGGTCCCTGGGTGGTTTATCTTTATTTACAGTGGTCCCTGGGTGGTTTATCTTTATTTACAGTGGTCCCTGGGTGGTTTATCTTTGTTTACAGTGGTTCCCGGGTGGTTTATCTTTATTTACAGTGGTCCCTGGGTGGTTTATCTTTATTTACAGTGGTCCCTGGGTGGTTTATCTTTATTTACAGTGGTCCCCGGGTGGTTTATCTTTATTTACAGTGGACCCTGGGTGGTTTATCTTTATTTACAGTGGTTCCCGGGTGGTTTATCTTTATTTACAGTGGTCCCCGGGTGGTTTATCTTTATTTACAGTGGTCCCTGGGTGGTTTATCTTTATTTACAGCGGTCCCCGGGTGGTTTATCTTTATTTACAGTGGTCCCCGGGTGGTTTATCTTTATTTACAGTGGTCCCCGGGTGGTTTATCTTTATTTACAGTGGTCTCTGGGTGGTTTATCTTTATTTACAGTGGTTCCCGGGTGGTTTATCTTTATTTACAGTGGTCCCCGGGTGGTTTATCTTTATTTACAGTGGTCCCCGGCTGGTTTATCTTTATTTACAGTGGTCTCTGGGTGGTTTATCTTTATTTACAGTGGTTCCCGGGTGGTTTATCTTTATTTACAGTGGTCCCTGGGTGGTTTATCTTTATTTACAGTGGTCCCTGGGTGGTTTATCTTTATTTACAGTGGTTCCCGGGTGGTTTATCTTTATTTACAGTGGTCCCTGGGTGGTTTATCTTTATTTACAGTGGTCCCTGGGTGGTTTATCTTTATTTACAGTGGTCCCTGGGTGGTTTATCTTTATTTACAGTGGTCCCTGGGTGGTTTATCTTTATTTACAGTGGTCTCCGGGTGGTTTATCTTTATTTACAGTGGTCCCTGGGTGGTTTATCTTTATTTACAGTGGTTCCCGGGTGGTTTATCTTTATTTACAGTGGTCCCTGGGTAGTTTATCTTTATTTACAGTGGTCCCGGGTGGTTTATCTTTATTTACAGTGGTCCCTGGGTGGTTTATCTTTATTTACAGTGGTCCCTGGGTGGTTTATCTTTATTTACAGTGTTCCATGGGTAGTTTATCTTTATTTACAGTGTTCCCTGGGTGGTTTATCTTTATTTACAGTGTTCCCTGGGTAGTTTATCTTTATTTACAGTGGTCCCTGGGTGGTTTATCTTTATTTACAGTGGTCCCTGGGTGGATTATCTTTGTTTACAGTGGTCTCTGGGTAGTTTATCTTTATTTACAGTGGTCCCGGGTGGTTTATCTTTATTTACAGTGGTCCCTGGGTGGTTTATCTTTATTTACAGTGGTCCCTGGGTAGTTTATCTTTATTTACAGTGGTCCCGGGTGGTTTATCTTTATTTACAGTGTTCCCTGAGTGGTTTATCTTTATTTACAGTGGTCCCTGTGTAGAATATCATTATTTACAGGGGTCCCTGGGTAGAATATCATTATTTACAGTGTTCCCTGAGTGGTATATCATTATTTACAGTGGTTCCTGGATAGCATATCATTATTTACAGTTGTCCCTGTGTAGAATATAATTATTTACAGTGTTCCCTGTGTAGAATATCTTTATTTACAGTGGTCCCTGTGTAGAATATCATTATTTACAGTGGTCCCTGGGTGGTTTATCTTTATTTACAGTGGGCTCTGGGTGGTTTATCTTTATTTACAGTGGTCCCTGTGTGGTTTATCTTTATTTACTCTGGTCCCCGTGTGGTTTATCTTTATTTACAGTGGTCCCCGGGTTGTTTATCTTTATTTACAGTGGTCTCTGGGTGGTTTATCTTTATTTACAGTGGTCTCTGGGTGGTTTATCTTTATTTACAGTGGTCTCTGGGTGGTGTATCTTTATTTACTGTGGTCCCCGGGTGGTTTATCTTTATTTACAGTGATCCCCGGGTGGTTTATCTTTATCTACAGAGGTTCCTGGGTGGTTTATCTTTATTTACAGTGGTCCCTGGGTGGTTTATCTTTATTTACAGTGGTCCCTGGGTGGTTTATCTATATTTACAGTGGTCCCCGGGTGGTTTATCTTTATTTACAGTGGTCCCTGGGTGGTTTATCTTTATTTACAGTGGTCTCTGGGTGTATTATCTTTATTTACAGTGGTCCCTGGGTGTTTTATCTTTATTTACAGTGGTCCCTGGGTGGTTTATCTTTATTTACAGTGGTCTCTGGGTGGTTTATATTTATTTACAGTGGTCCCCGGGTGGTTTATCTTTATTTACAGTGGTTCCTGGGTGGTTTATCTTTATTTCCAATGGTCTCTGGGTGGTTTATCTTTATTTACAGTTGTCCCTGGGTAGTTTATCTTTATTTACAGTGGTCCCTGGGTGGTTTATCTTTATTTACAGTGGTCTCTGGGTGGTTTAACTTTATTTACAGTGGTCACTGGGTGGTTTATCTTTATTTACAGTGGTCCCTGGGTTGTTTATCTTTATTTACAGTGGTCCCTGGGTGGTTTATCTTTATTTACAGTGGTTCCTGGGTGGTTTATCTTTATTTACAGTGGTCCCCGGGTTGTTTATCTTTATTTACAGTGGTCTCTGGGTGGTTTATCTTTATTTACAGTGGTTCCTGGGTGGTTTATCTTTATTTACAGTGATTCCTGGGTGGTTTATCTTTATTTACAGTGGTCTCTGGGTGTTTTATCTTTATTTACAGTGGTTCCCGGGTGGTTTATCTTTATTTACAGTGGTCCCTGGGTGTTTTATCTTTATTTACAGTGGTCCCCGGGTGGTTCATCTTTATTTACAGTGGTCCCTGGGTGGTTTATCTTTATTTACAGTGGTCCCCGAGTGGTTTATCTTTATTTACAGTCATCCCCGGGTGGTTTATCTTTATTTACAGTGGTTCCCGGGTGGTTTATCTTTATTTACAGTGGTCCCTGGATGGTTTATCTTTATTTACAGTGGTCTCTGGGTGTTTTATCTTTATTTACAGTGGTCCCCGGTTGGTTTATCTTTCTTTACAGTGGTTCCTGGGTGGTTTATCTTTATTTCCAATGGTCTCTGGGTGGTTTATCTTTATTTACAGTGGTTCCCGGGTGGTTTATCTTTATTTACAGTGGTCCCTGGGTGGTTTATCTTTATTTACAGTGGTCTCTGGGTGGTTTATCTTTATTTACAGTGGTCCCTGGGTGGTTTATCTTTATTTACAGTGGTCCCTGGGTGGTTTATCTTTATTTACAGTGGTCCCTGGGTGGTTTATCTTTATTTACAGTGGTCCCTGGGTGGTTTATCTTTATTTACAGTGGTCCCTGGGTGGTTTATCTTTATTTACAGTGGTCCCTGGGTGGTTTATATTTATTTACAGTGGTCTCTGGGTGGTTTATCTTTATTTACAGTGGTCCCTGGGTGGTTTATCTTTATTTACAGTTGTCCCTGGGTTGTTTATTTTTATTTACAGTGGTCCCCGGGTGGTTTATCTTTATTTACAGTGGTCCCTGGGTGGTTTATCTTTATTTACAGTGGGCTCTGGGTGGTTTATCTTTATTTACAGTGGTCCCTTGGTGGTTTATCTTTATTTACTCTGGTCCCCGTGTGGTTTATCTTTATTTACAGTGGTCCCCGGGTTGTTTATCTTTATTTACAGTGGTCTCTGGGTGGTTTATCTTTATTTACAGTGGTCTCTGGGTGGTTTATCTTTATTTACAGTGGTCCCTGGGTGGTTTATCTTTATTTACAGTGGTCCCTGGGTGGTTTATCTTTATTTACAGTGATCCCCGGGTGGTTTATCTTTATCTACAGAGGTTCCTGGGTGGTTTATCTTTATTTACAGTGGTCCCTGGGTGGTTTATCTATATTTACAGTGGTCCCTGGGTGGTTTATCTATATTTACAGTGGTCCCCGGGTGGTTTATCTTTATTTACAGTGGTCCCTGGGTGGTTTATCTTTATTTACAGTGGTTCCCGGGTGGTTTATCTTTATTTACAGTGGTCCCTGGGTGGTTTATCTTTATTTACAGTGGTCCCTGGGTGGTTTATCTTTATTTACAGTGGTCTCTGGGTGTTTTATCTTTATTTGCAGTGGTCCCTGGGTGTTTTATCTTTATTTACAGTGGTCTCTGGGTGGTTTATATTTATTTACAGTGGTCCCCGGGTGGTTTATCTTTATTTACAGTGGTTCCTGGGTGGTTTATCTTTATTTCCAATGGTCTCTGGGCGGTTTATCTTTATTTACAGTGGTCCCTGGGTGGTTTATCTTTATTTACAGTGGTCCCCGGGTGGTTTATCTTTATTTACAGTGGTCCCCGGGTGGTTTTTCTTTATTTACACTGGTCCCTGGGTGGTTTATCTTTATTTACAGTGGTCTCTGGGTAGTTTATCTTTATTTACAGTGGTCCCTGGGTGGTTTATCTTTATTTACAGTGGTCCCCGGGTGGTTTATCTTTATTTACAGTGGTTCCTGGGTGGTTTATCTTTATTTCCAATGGTCTCTGGGTGGTTTATCTTTATTTACAGTGGTCCCTGGGTGGTTTATCTTTATTTACAGTGATTCCTGGGTGGTTTATCTTTATTTACAGTGGTCTCTGGGTGTTTTATCTTCATTTACAGTGGTTCCCGGGTGGTTTATCTTTATTTACAGTGGTCCCTGGGTGGTTTATCTTTATTTACAGTGGTCCCCGGGTGGTTCATCTTTATTTACAGTGGTCCCTGGGTGGTTTATCTTTATTTACAGTGGTCCCCGGTGGTTTATCTTTATTTACAGTGGTACCTGGGTGGTTTATCTTTATTTACAGTGGTCCCTGGGTGGTTTATCTTTATTTACAGTGGTCACCGGGTGGTTTATCTTTATTTACAGAGGTCCCTGGGTGGTTTATCTTTATTTACAGTGGTCCCCGGGTGGTTTATCTTGATTTACAGTGGTCTCTGGGTGGTTTATCTTTATTTACAGTGGTCCCCGGGTGGTTTATCTTTATTTACAGTGGTCCCCGGGTGGTTTATCTTTATTTACAGTGGTCCCCGGGTGGTTTATCTTTATTTACAGAGGTCCCTGGGTGGTTTATCTTTATTTACAGTGGTCCCTGGGTGGTTTATCTTTATTTACAGTGGTCCCCGGGTGGTTTATCTTTATTTACAGTGGTCCCCGGGTGGTTTATCTTTATTTACAGAGGTCCCTGGGTGGTTTATCTTTATTTACAGTGGTCCCTGGGTGGTTTATCTTTATTTACAGTGGTCCCCGGTGGTTTATCTTTATTTACAGTGGTACCTGGGTGGTTTATCTTTATTTACAGTGGTCCCTGGGTGGTTTATCTTTATTTACAGTGGTCACCGGGTGGTTTATCTTTATTTACAGAGGTCCCTGGGTGGTTTATCTTTATTTACAGTGGTCCCCGGGTGGTTTATCTTGATTTACAGTGGTCTCTGGGTGGTTTATCTTTATTTACAGTGGTCCCCGGGTGGTTTATCTTTATTTACAGTGGTCCCCGGGTGGTTTATCTTTATTTACAGTGGTCCCCGGGTGGTTTATCTTTATTTACAGTGGTCCCCGGGTGGTTTATCTTTATTTACAATGGTCCCTGGGTGGTTTATCTTTATTTACAGTGGTCCCTGGGTTGTTTATCTTTATTTACAGTGGTCTCTGGGTGGTTTATCTTTATTTACAGTGGTCCCCGAGTGGTTTATCTTTATTTACAGTGGTCCCTGGGTGGTTTATCTTTATTTACAGTGGTCCCCGGGTTGTTTATCTTTATTTACAGTGGTCTCTGGGTGGTTTATCTTTATTTACAGTGGTTCCTGGGTGGTTTATCTTTATTTACAGTGATTCCTGGGTGGTTTATCTTTATTTACAGTGGTCTCTGGGTGTTTTATCTTTATTTACAGTGGTTCCCGGGTGGTTTATCTTTATTTACAGTGGTCCCTGGGTGTTTTATCTTTATTTACAGTGGTCCCCGGGTGGTTCATCTTTATTTACAGTGGTCCCTGGGTGGTTTATCTTTATTTACAGTGGTCCCCGAGTGGTTTATCTTTATTTACAGTCATCCCCGGGTGGTTTATCTTTATTTACAGTGGTTCCCGGGTGGTTTATCTTTATTTACAGTGGTCCCTGGATGGTTTATCTTTATTTACAGTGGTCTCTGGGTGTTTTATCTTTATTTACAGTGGTCCCTGGGTGTTTTATCTTTATTTACAGTGGTCTCTGGGTGGTTTATCTTTATTTACAGTGGTCCCCGGTTGGTTTATCTTTCTTTACAGTGGTTCCTGGGTGGTTTATCTTTATTTCCAATGGTCTCTGGGTGGTTTATCTTTATTTACAGTGGTTCCCGGGTGGTTTATCTTTATTTACAGTGGTCCCTGGGTGGTTTATCTTTATTTACAGTGGTCTCTGGGTGGTTTATCTTTATTTACAGTGGTCCCTGGGTGGTTTATCTTTATTTACAGTGGTCCCTGGGTGGTTTATCTTTATTTACAGTGGTCCCTGGGTGGTTTATCTTTATTTACAGTGGTCCCTGGGTGGTTTATCTTTATTTACAGTGGTCCCTGGGTGGTTTATCTTTATTTACAGTGGTCCCTGGGTGGTTTATATTTATTTACAGTGGTCTCTGGGTGGTTTATCTTTATTTACAGTGGTCCCTGGGTGGTTTATCTTTATTTACAGTTGTCCCTGGGTTGTTTATTTTTATTTACAGTGGTCCCCGGGTGGTTTATCTTTATTTACAGTGGTCCCTGGGTGGTTTATCTTTATTTACAGTGGGCTCTGGGTGGTTTATCTTTATTTACAGTGGTCCCTGGGTGGTTTATCTTTATTTACTCTGGTCCCCGTGTGGTTTATCTTTATTTACAGTGTTCCTCGGGTTGTTTATCTTTATTTACAGTGGTCTCTGGGTGGTTTATCTTTATTTACAGTGGTCTCTGGGTGGTTTATCTTTATTTACAGTGGTCCCTGGGTGGTTTATCTTTATTTACAGTGGTCCCTGGGTGGTTTATCTTTATTTACAGTGATCCCCGGGTGGTTTATCTTTATCTACAGAGGTTCCTGGGTGGTTTATCTTTATTTACAGTGGTCCCTGGGTGGTTTATCTTTATTTACAGTGGTCCCTGGGTGGTTTATCTATATTTACAGTGGTCCCCGGGTGGTTTATCTTTATTTACAGTGGTCCCTGGGTGGTTTATCTTTATTTACAGTGGTTCCCGGGTGGTTTATCTTTATTTACAGTGGTCCCTGGGTGGTTTATCTTTATTTACAGTGGTCCCTGGGTGGTTTATCTTTATTTACAGTGGTCTCTGGGTGTTTTATCTTTATTTGCAGTGGTCCCTGGGTGTTTTATCTTTATTTACAGTGGTCTCTGGGTGGTTTATATTTATTTACAGTGGTCCCCGGGTGGTTTATCTTTATTTACAGTGGTTCCTGGGTGGTTTATCTTTATTTCCAATGGTCTCTGGGTGGTTTATCTTTATTTACAGTGGTCCCTGGGTGGTTTATCTTTATTTACAGTGGTCCCCGGGTGGTTTATCTTTATTTACAGTGGTCCCCGGGTGGTTTTTCTTTATTTACACTGGTCCCTGGGTGGTTTATCTTTATTTACAGTGGTCTCTGGGTAGTTTATCTTTATTTACAGTGGTCCCTGGGTGGTTTATCTTTATTTACAGTGGTCCCCGGGTGGTTTATCTTTATTTACAGTGGTTCCTGGGTGGTTTATCTTTATTTCCAATGGTCTCTGGGTGGTTTATCTTTATTTACAGTGGTCCCTGGGTGGTTTATCTTTATTTACAGTGATTCCTGGGTGGTTTATCTTTATTTACAGTGGTCTCTGGGTGTTTTATCTTCATTTACAGTGGTTCCCGGGTGGTTTATCTTTATTTACAGTGGTCCCTGGGTGGTTTATCTTTATTTACAGTGGTCCCCGGGTGGTTCATCTTTATTTACAGTGGTCCCTGGGTGGTTTATCTTTATTTACAGTGGTCCCCGGTGGTTTATCTTTATTTACAGTGGTACCTGGGTGGTTTATCTTTATTTACAGTGGTCCCTGGGTGGTTTATCTTTATTTACAGTGGTCACCGGGTGGTTTATCTTTATTTACAGAGGTCCCTGGGTGGTTTATCTTTATTTACAGTGGTCCCCGGGTGGTTTATCTTGATTTACAGTGGTCTCTGGGTGGTTTATCTTTATTTACAGTGGTCCCCGGGTGGTTTATCTTTATTTACAGTGGTCCCCGGGTGGTTTATCTTTATTTACAGTGGTCCCCGGGTGGTTTATCTTTATTTACAGAGGTCCCTGGGTGGTTTATCTTTATTTACAGTGGTCCCTGGGTGGTTTATCTTTATTTACAGTGGTCCCCGGGTGGTTTATCTTTATTTACAGTGGTCCCCGGGTGGTTTATCTTTATTTACAGAGGTCCCTGGGTGGTTTATCTTTATTTACAGTGGTCCCTGGGTGGTTTATCTTTATTTACAGTGGTCCCCGGTGGTTTATCTTTATTTACAGTGGTACCTGGGTGGTTTATCTTTATTTACAGTGGTCCCTGGGTGGTTTATCTTTATTTACAGTGGTCACCGGGTGGTTTATCTTTATTTACAGAGGTCCCTGGGTGGTTTATCTTTATTTACAGTGGTCCCCGGGTGGTTTATCTTGATTTACAGTGGTCTCTGGGTGGTTTATCTTTATTTACAGTGGTCCCCGGGTGGTTTATCTTTATTTACAGTGGTCCCCGGGTGGTTTATCTTTATTTACAGTGGTCCCCGGGTGGTTTATCTTTATTTACAGTGGTCCCCGGGTGGTTTATCTTTATTTACAATGGTCCCTGGGTGGTTTATCTTTATTTACAGTGGTCCCTGGGTTGTTTATCTTTATTTACAGTGGTCTCTGGGTGGTTTATCTTCATTTACAGTGGTCCCTGGGTGGTTTATCTTTATTTACAGTGGTCTCTGGGTGGTTTATTTTTATTTACAGTGTTCCCCGGGTGGTTTATCTTTATTTACAGTGGTCTCTGGGTGGTTTATCTTTATTTACAGTGGTCCCTGGGTGGTTTATCTTTATTTACAGTGGTCCCCGAGTGGTTTATCTTTATTTACAGTGGTCCCTGGGTGGTTTATCTTTATTTACAGTGGTCTCTGGGTGGTTTATCTTCATTTACAGTGGTCCCTGGGTGGTTTATCTTTATTTACAGTGGTCTCTGGGTGGTTTATTTTTATTTACAGTGTTCCCCGGGTGGTTTATCTTTATTTACAGTGGTCTCTGGGTGGTTTATCTTTATTTACAGTGGTCCCTGGGTGGTTTATCTTTATTTACAGTGGTCCCCGAGTGGTTTATCTTTATTTACAGTGGTCCCTGGGTGGTTTTTCTTTATTTACAGTGGTCCACGGGTGGTTTATCTTTATTTACAGTGGTCTCTGTGTGGTTTATCTTTATTTACAGTGGTCCCCGGGTGGTTTATCTTTATTTACAATGGTCCCTGGGTGGTTTATCTTTATTTACAGTGGTCCCTGGGTTGTTTATCTTTATTTACAGTGGTCTCTGGGTGGTTTATCTTCATTTACAGTGGTCTCTGGGTGGTTTATCTTTATTTACAGTGGTCCCCGGGTGGTTTATCTTTATTTACAATGGTCCCTGGGTGGTTTATCTTTATTTACAGTGGTCCCTGGGTTGTTTATCTTTATTTACAGTGGTCTCTGGGTGGTTTATCTTCATTTACAGTGGTCTCTGGGTGGTTTATCTTTATTTACAGTGGTCCCTGGGTGGTTTATCTTCATTTACAGTGGTCTCTGGGTGGTTTATCTTTATTTACAGTGGTCCCTGGGTGGTTTATCTTTATTTACAGTGGTCCCTGGGTGGTTTATATTTATTTACAGTGGTTCCCGGGTGGTTTATCTTTATTTACAGTGGACCCTGGGTGGTTTATCTTTATTTACAGTGGTCCCAGGGTGGTTTATCTTTATTTAGAGTGGTCCCCGGGTGGTTTATCTTTATTTACAATGGTCCCTGGGTGGTTTATCTTTATTTACAGTGGTCTTTGCGTGTTTTATCTTTATTTACAGTGGTCCCCGGGTGGTTTATCTTTATTTACAGTGGTCCACGGGTGGTTTATCTTTATTTACAGTGGTCCCTGTGTGGTTTATCTTTATTTACAGTGGTCCCTGGGTGGTTTATCTTTATTTACAGTGGTCCCTGGGTGGTTTATCTTTATTTACAGTGGTCCCTGGGTGGTTTATCTTTATTTACAGTGGTCCCTGGGTGGTTTATCTTTATTTACAGTGGTCCCTGGGTGGTTTATCTTTATTTACAGTGGTCCCTGGGTGGTTTATCTTTATTTACAGTGGTCCCTGGGTGGTTTATCTTTATTTACAGTGGTCCCTGGGTGGTTTATCTTTATTTACAGTGGTCCCTGGGTGGTGTATCTTTATTTACAGTGGTCCCCGGGTGGTTTATCTTTATTTACAGTGGTCCCTGGGTGGTTTATCTTTATTTACAGTGGTCTTTGGGTGTTTTATCTTTATTTACAGTGGTCCCCGGGTGGTTTATCTTTATTTACAGTGGTCCCCGCGGTGGTTTATCTTTATTTACAGTGGTCCCTGGGTTGTTTATCTTTATTTACAGTGGTTCCCGGGTGTTTTATCTTTATTTACAGTGGTCCCTGGGTAGTTTATCTTTATTTACAGTGGTCCCGGGTGGTTTATCTTTATTTACAGTGGTCCCTGGGTTGTTTATCTTTATTTACAGTGGTTCCCGGGTGTTTTATCTTTATTTACAGTGGTCCCTGGGTAGTTTATCTTTATTTACAGTGGTCCCGGGTGGTTTATCTTTATTTACAGTGTTCCCTGAGTGGTTTATCTTTATTTACAGTGGTCCCTGTGTAGAATATCATTATTTACAGGGGTCCCTGGGTAGAATATCATTATTTACAGTGTTCCCTGAGTGGTATATCATTATTTACAGTGGTTCCTGGATAGCATATCATTATTTACAGTGGTCCCTGTGTAGAATATAATTATTTACAGTGTTCCCTGTGTAGAATATCTTTATTTACAGTGGTCCCTGTGTAGAATATCATTATTTACAGTGGTCCCTGGGCAGTATATCATTATTTGCAGTGGTACCTAGGTAGCATATCATTATTTACAGGGGTCCCTGGGTAGAATATCATTATTTACCGTGTTCCCTGAGTGGTATACCATTATTTACAGTGGTACCTAGGTAGCATATCATTATTTACAGTGTTCCCTGAGTGGTATATCATTATTTGCAGTGGTCCCTGGGCAGTATATCATCATTTGCAGTGGTACCTAGGTAGCATATCATTATTTACAGTGTTCCCTGAGTGGTATATCATTATTTGCAGTGGTCCCTGGGCAGTATATCATTATTTGCAGTGGTACCTAGGTAGCATATCATTATTTACAGGGGTCCCTGGGTAGAATATCATTATTTACAGTGTTCCCTGAGTGGTTTACCATTATTTACTGTGGTACCTAGTGAAGGAAACTTTAATTTAAGGAATCTTAACCTGTCGAACTACACCAAGTTTGGGGGAAGCTTAGTTAATGAATCAAGTCCTGGCGCAATACGACAAGTTGTAAGATTTGTACTATTTGTAGACTGTGTTAAGTTGTTCGATTCCTTGTATTCTTCGACTGTATATAGTTGAAGGAATTTATATCATCTCTGATATTCGGTTATCAGTAGCACTTTGCGAATACTGGAACTCAGCAGAAATTTGCAGTATAAACTCCTCAGGTGCCAAAAAGAATTGTTTTATTTGTAGTCGCTTGATTACAATTTGAAAGTCATTTAAAAGGCAATTCGTAGACAATTTGAAAGTCATTTAAAAGGCAATTCGTAGACAATTCGAAGCTTTCAGAGAATTACAGACATTATCTTTCCTTGCTTAGGCAGACAGCTCGAAAGTAACTTTTAAAAGGTCAAAGTCTGGCAATGAAACATGAAGAGAGAGAGAAAGCTAATCTTCAGCTAAACTCAAACTCAAAGTCAAAAGTGGACTAACATCACTGACACAGACTGTTAGACTGACAGAACCCCCAAAAGACATCTCTAAAATGGAGACTATAAAGGACAAAAGTGACTAAACTAACAGAAAGACAACACAAAGACATCTCCTCAACACACACCCCCAAAGACAACACACTTTCAAAGACAATAAAACCTAAAATGGCGGGGAGAAACTTTTCAGTTATACACTTTCATATCTGTCTTAAATCGTCTAATTGCACCCCAATATAATCCTAATTGGTTTGGGTTAGACTCAAACACATTTGATTTGATGGCAAGCCGTCCATCTTCAATGTGCAACATCAGCTTTTCTGACCTAGCTGTTATCTGCATTGTGAACAATGGTGCATTCATGTTGCTGTGTATTCAGTCCCTGACCTTGACAATTAGCACAAGACAGTGTCATTATCTTGAAAATATGCATTTGCCAGAACAACGGACTTCAGTAAAAGTGAATTATGCTGTATAAATGGGTATTTAAAACTGGGGCTCAACATTTATGCTTAAACAGCTATCTTTTACCTATACTAGTTGTATTCGAAATACTTGGCTTCTACAGTCGGCCCTTTGATAAATCGAAAAATTGAGATATATCAGAAAAGATTAAAATACATCATTAATGCGATAGGATAGGTAAAAGCGCAAAGAATCATTGCAGTTTTAAACAGTAAAATGGAATTAACATTGCAACAGGCATTTCAAAATAATTATTATAAATAATAAATTAATCAAATTTGATCACATTGGTAATTAATAATAACTTCTTGTAAAATGATTATACAATAAAAGTTGAACATATGATCTAGTAATAAATGGTAAAATGATTATCAAAATTGATGTCAAGTCTTTGACATCTTCTGGATAATACACAAAAACTTGTTGAAAGGGTTAATTTTCTTGCAGAGACAAAAAGAGGCGTATAGCTTGGAATGATGCCATTCGCATCTTTAAACTTTTTTTTGTCACTCAAATGGACTGGGAGTAAAAGTTGGATTGCTGCCAAATTCCCGCCACCAAATTTCTTTGAACGATATGTTCTTTTGGCTTTTAATCAATGATTGTTGGTTTTTTTTTAAAAAAACAGCTTCCACATTGTTTGAAGTATTAATTTCCAGGCTAATTTTAAACATTTATTTTAAAATATCAAATACAATAACTTATTAAATATATAACTGAACCAATCTTGTGCTGTATCTTGATTTTCTGTAGATGAATTTGTCGATTCTGTTAAAGGAAACACAGCTAACAAGATATGTTAATTTCTTTAAATTAATAAAGCAACGTTCAGAATAATTACAGTTTTCTTAAGTTGACAGTTCTTGGCAAATTTTTAGCGATACATTGAGGGTTCTTTAGCTGCTTTGATGGCAGCCGTTCTCTTCTGAGTAAGTTCCCTTTCTCGTTTGGAAATTTTCTGTTCCAAGTAAACATCTTTCTGGGCAATTTGTGCTTTGTGAAAGCTAGCTTTGTGATTGTTAGTACTGAGGTGGTTCAAGACCACCCGTAAGTCTTTGTCATGATCATCTTTATTGGTGGAGGTTATCAGAACATCATCTTCATATTGGATAATGGTGGAAGGCCGAACAGGCAGTTGCCTGAGATGATTCTGTAAAGCCATGTGGTAAACAGTTGGGCTATTATGATACTGTTGTTGATTAACTGTAAAAGCAAACCATGGTTGTAGTTGCTTAGCCAGTGTTGCTGACCAGAAGCCATACTGGGTGTGTCTTGTTGGTACGTGTTACATGGTTGACCACGAGGTGGAGATGTATTGTAGTGAACATTGTCTACTTCATTATCATCTCTTGAATCCATCCGTTGTTTTTGATAGCATTTTGCCATCCAGTGTCCTACTCTACCACAGGAAAGACATTGTGGTATTTCCTTACGTGATTTTAATGGAGCAAGGGAACGTGTTTGTTCTAGCGCTGGTGGTGAAATTGTAGTTACTGCTGATATTCCTGCAGGTGCTGCAACAGCCGCCGCTGGAGCAGCAGGTAACATGGGCTGGATTTGAGCAATAGGCTGCATTTGAGCAGCTGCAGTGTTAAAAGTTGCCTGATTGTGCAAACCACGATCTATCTGAATGCATCGGTCAACTATGTCTCGGTATGTGCCAGCTGTGGCCCAAGCTGGTAAAACCAAATTCAAGGCAGCAGAAACTCCAGGTTTAACACCGGCTATAAAAGCCGTTTTTAATGGACTTAAAGTGCTTGCATCCCATGTGTCATTTTCCTGGTCGAGTGTCATCCCTGAATATTCCATCCAAGTATGTAAAAATCTTTCCTCAAAATCCTGAATATCTTCATCATTTTTTTGAAAGCAAGCTGTGATCTTAGACCAATTGGTCCTCGGGGGGCGAAATTGTAATAGCCAATTCTTGATTGTTAACCAACCAGCTTCTAAATTTTGCAAATCGTCTCCAAGGGCAACTTCTACTTCATTTCGAAGGGTTGAACTGATGCGAGTACCTAGCATGATAGTCAGAATTTGTACTCCATCAAATGGGTGGAGACTGTAAATGGCTTGTAATCTGTGAATTCCATCCCATGTGATCTTACCACCTTTTTTACGGTGTGGAAGACCCTTGGACCATTCGTCAATTTTAGAAGGATCAATTTGTTCATGAACCCATTGGTGGTCAAATATGTTTCTAGTGATAGTTTCACCATCTTCCTCTATTTTTTTGCTTCCAACTCTAACCCGTTTGTTTTTTAAAGGGGCTAGTCGAATTGCTTTAGTATTTTGTATTGTAGGAACACTATCTTCGTCTGATTCATCCGACAGAGAAAATGATTTATGTTTAACAATTGATCTCGGCTGTGCAATTGCCGATTGTGCCACTAGGTGGGTGGCTTGGACTGCTTTCTGAGTTTGTTCAATCTTTTGTACAGAAAGCATGTTTGTCAAAGAATTGCAATGTTCAGTCACGCTGGTTGTATTTCTTTCTAAAACACATCTTTCTTTCACTAACTTGCAATTTTCAAGTTCAATTCGCTCAGTTTTTAATTGCAATTGTCGGTATTTTGACTCCACTTCAAAGACTTGATTTTGGAATTCTGTTATTTGAAAAGATAACTGCTGGAGTTCAGAGGTTTTGTTTCGCAAATCTGTTTTAATTTCATCAGAATGCTCAAGTTTGGATTTTGCATCTTGCAATTCTTCAACAACTGCAATTAGTTGCTTTTTAGTGGACCTATACTCATCATCGCTTCGCTCAGTAGTTAATTGCAACTGTTGGTATTTTGACTCCACTTTAAAAACTTGGATTTGGAATTGCTGGAGTTCAGAGGTTTTGTTTTGCAAATCTGTTCTAATTTCATCATAATGCTCAAGTTTGGATTTTGCAACTTGCAAATCTTTTTTAATTTCATCATAATGCTCAAGTTTGGATTTTGCATCTTGCAAATCTGTTTCAAGTTTGGATTTTGCATCTTGCAATTCTGTTTTAATTTCATCAAAATGCTCAAGTTTGGATTTTGCATCTTGCAATTCTGTTTCAAGTTTGGATTTTGCATCTTGCAATTCTGTTTTAATTTCATCATAATGCTCAAGTTTGGATTTTGCAACTTGCAAATCTGTTTTAATTTCATCAGAATGCTCAAGTTTGGATTTTGCATCTTGCAAATCTGTTTTAATTTCATCAGAATGCTCAAGTTTGGATTTTGCATCTTGCAAATCTGTTTTAATTTCATCAGAATGCTCAAGTTTGGATTTTGCATCTTGCAAATCTGTTTCAAGTTTGGATTTTGCATCTTGCAATTCTTCAACAACTGCAATTAGTTGCCTTTTAGTAGATCTATACTCATCATCACTTAGTTCAGTATTTAATTGCAGCTGTTGGTATTTTGACTCCATTTTAAAAACTTGATTTTGGAATTCTGACTCCACTTTAAAAACTTGATTTTGAAATTCTGCGATTTGAACATTTAACTGCTGGAGTTCAGAGGTTTTATTTTGCAAATCTGTTCTAATTTCATCATAATGCTCAAGTTTGGATTTTGCATCTTGCAAATCTTCAAGAACTGCACTTAGTTGGTCTTTAGTGGACTGAAGCTGATGATCACTTTTATTTTTAACAATGACCTCTTGCTGACTGTGTATCTGTCCCGTAATTACCAGGGACCATTTTACACATTCTGCACCGTGTAATCGTGTGCATTTTCCCCATGCTCTCTTGATATTATTGAAGGACCACTGTCCTCTGGGGATATCATACTTTGATTCCATTTTTTTTTGAGGTTTCACATAGGTTAAAATGTCTACGAGTGAAAGATCTACAATCCCCCAACATATCTTCAACAGAAACATCTGGTATTCCAGCACCCCCCTTGGATGTAGTGGGGAGTAATTTTCTGTCTGCTAAAGGCTCTGAATCTACACTTTGAATTGGATCAGCCATAACTTTTCTTGATCGCTGACTGCCGTTTTATTTTAGTTACTGCAGTGACTAATCTTCCAGTCACGTCTGATAGTCTGACCGACTGGCACTTGATTTATTTAACACAGTTTATTTAAAAAAATGTTCTTTTCAAGGGTCGAAGTACTGATTGATGCGGCTTTAAGACTTGTAATGGGTGAAAAAGATATTTCTTACCCTAGTCTAGCCGTGGGTTCCGGCTGTCTTCTGGGCCTCCTCCGATTATCTCCGAAGCTTCCCGAAGGTTCCCGACCTCCTCCGATTATCTTCGAAGCTTTCCGTCGTCACCTGGGCCTCCGAATGTCGTCCTCAGTACTCCCCCCTACTGCCTGACTACGCCAAAATGAAGGAAACTTTAATTTAAGGAATCTTAACCTGTCGAACTACACCAAGTTTGGGGGAAGCTTAGTTAATGAATCAAGTCCTGGCGCAATACGACAAGTTGTAAGATTTGTACTATTTGTAGACTGTGTTAAGTTGTTCGATTCCTTGTATTATTCGACTGTGTATAGTTGAAGGAATTTATATAATCTCTGCTATTCGGTTATCAGTAGCACTTTGCGAATACTGGAACTCAGCAGAAATTTGCAGTATAAACTCCTCAGGTGCCAAAAAGAATTGTTTTATTTGTAGTCGCTTGATTACAATTTGAAAGTCATTTAAAAGGCAATTCGTAGACAATTTGAAAGTCATTTAAAAGGCAATTCGTAGACAATTCGAAGCTTTCAGAGAATTACAGACATTATCTTTCTTTGCTTAGGCAGACAGCTCGAAAGTAACTTTTAAAAGGTCAAAGTCTGGCAATGAAACATGAAGAGAGAGAGAAAGCTAATCTTCAGCTAAACTCAAACTCAAAGTCAAAAGTGGACTAACATCACTGACACAGACTGTTAGACTGACAGAACCCCAAAAGACATCTCTAAAATGGAGACTATAAAGGACAAAACTGACTAAACTAACAGAAAGACAACACAAAGACATCTCCTCAACACACACCCCCAAAGACAATACACTTTCAAAGACAATAAAACCTAAAATGGCGGGGAGAAACTTTTCAGTTATACACTTTCATATCTGTCTTAAATCGTCTAATCACACCCCAATATAATCCTACTTGGTTTGGGTTAGACTCAAACACATTTGATTTGATGGCAAGCCGTCCATCTTCAATGTGCAACATCAGCTTTTCTGACCCAGCTGTTATCTGCATTGTGAACAATGGTGCATTCATGTTGCTGTGTATTCAATCCCTTGACCTTGACAATTAGCACAAGACAGTGTCATTATCTTGAAAATATGCATTTGCAGTATATCTTTATTTACAATGGTCCCTGGGCAGTATATCATTATTTACTGTTGTCTCTGATTAGAATATCATTATTTACAGTGGTCACTGGCTGGTATATCATTATTTACAGTGGGCCCTGTGCACTATATCTTATTTACAGTGGTTCCTGGGTAGTTTATCATTATTTCCAGTGGTCCCTGGGAAGTATATCATTATTAACAGTGGTCCCTGGGTTATTTGTAAATGTTAACAGCTGTCCCGGCGTACAATATCAATATTTACAGTGGTCCCTGGGTAGCATATCATTATTTACAGTGATCCTATGCAGGAGATCATTATTCACTGGGGTCCCTGAGTGGTATATCATTATTTACAGTGGTACCTAGGTAGCATATCATTATTTACAGTGGTCACTGGGTGGAATATCATTATTTACAGTGTCCTCTGGGTAGTATATCATTATTTACAATTGTCCCTGGGTTTAATATCATTACTTACAATTGTCCCTGGGTAGTATATCATTATTTACAGTGTGCCTGGGCACTATATCATTATTTACAGTGGTCCCTGGGAAGTATATCATTATTTACAGTTGTCCCTGGAAGTATATCATTATTTACAGTGTGCCTGGGCAGTACATCATTATTTACAGTGGCTCTGTGCAGTATATCATTATCTGCAGTGGTCCCTGCGTAGTATATCATTATTTACAGTGGTCCCTGGGCAGTATATCATTATTTACAGTGGTCCCTGGTAGTATATCATTACTTACAGTGTGCCTGGGCAGTATATCATTATTTACAGTGGCTCTGTGTAGTATATCATTACCTGCAGTGGTCCCTGCGTAGTATATCATTATTTGCAATGATCACTGGATAGTATAACATCATCTGTAGTTGTTCCTGGGTAGTATATCATTAATTCCAGTAGTCCTTGTGTAGAAAGTCTTCATTTACAGTGGTTCCTGGGCGGTATTCCTTTATTTACAGTGGTCACTGGGTAGTATATCACTATTTGCAGTGGTCCCTGGGCAGTATATCTGTATTTACAGATGATGTGGAGATGCCGGCGTTGGACTGGGGTGAGCACAGTAAGAAGTCTTACAACACCAGGTTAAAGTCCAACAGGTTTGTTTCGATGTCACTAGCTTTCGGAGCGCTGCTCCTTCCTCAGGTGAATGAAGAGGTATGTTCCAGAAACATATATATAGACAAATTCAAAGATGCCAAACAAAGCTTGGAATGCGAGCATTAGCAGGTGATTAAATCTTTACAGATCCAGAGATGGGGTAACCCCAGGTTAAAGAGGTGTGAATTGTACCAAGCCAGGACAGTTGGTAGGACTTTGCAGGCCAGATGGTGGGGGATGAATGTAATGCGACATGAATCCCAGGTCCCGGTTGAGGCCGCGCTCATGTGTGCGGAACTTGGATATAAGCTTCTGCTCGGAGATTCTGCGTTGTTGCGCGTCCTGAAGGCCGCCTTGAAGAACGCTTACCCGGAGATCAGAGGCTGAATGCCCTTGACTGCTGAAGTGTTCCCCGGCTGGAAGGGAACATTCCTGCCTGGTGATTGTCGCGCGATGTCCGTTCATTCGTTGTCGCAGCGTCTGCATGGTCTCGCCAATGTACCACGCTTCGGGACACCACTCCCCCAGCAGCCGCGATCCCTCCCCCTCCCCCAGCAGCCGCGGACCCCTCCCCCTCCCCAGCAGCCGCGTTCCCACTCCCCCTCCCCCAGCAGCCGCGATCCCTCCCCCTCCCCCCGCAGCCGTGGTCCGCCTCCCCCCGCAGCCGCGGTACCCCTCCCCCAGCAGCCGCGGTCCCCCTCCCCCAGCAGCCGCGGTCCCCCTCCCCAGCAGCCGCAGTCCCCCTCCCCCAGCAGCCGCGGCCCCACTCACCCAGCAGCCGGGGTCCCCCTCCCCCAGCAGCCGCGGTCCCCCTCCCCCAGCAACCGCGGTCCCCCTCCCCCAGCAGCCGCGGCCCCACTCACCCAGCAGCCGCGGTCCCCCTCCCCCAGCAGCCGCGATCCCTCCCCCTCCCCCCGCAGCCGTGGTCCGCCTCCCCCGCAGCCGCGGTACCCCTCCCCAGCAGCCGCGGCCCCACTCACCCAGCAGCCGGGGTCCCCCTCCCCCAGCAGCCGCGGTCCCCCTCCCCCAGCAGCCGCGGTCCCCCTCCCCCAGCAGCCGCGGTCCCCCTCCCCAGCAGCCGCGGTCCCCCTCCCCCAGCAGCCGCGGTCCCCCTCCCCCAGCAGCCGCGGTCCCCCTCCCCCAGCAGCCGCGGCCCCACTCACCCAGCAGCCGCGGTCCCCCTCCCCAGCAGCCGCGGTCCCCCTCCCCCAGCAGCCGCGGTCCCCCTCCCCCAGCAGCCGCGGTCCCCCTCCCCCAGCAGCCGCGGTCCTCCTCCCCCAGCAGCCGCGGTCCCCCTCCCCCAGCAGCCGCGGTCCTCGTCCCCTCCCCCAGCAGCCGCGGTCCCCCTCCCCCAGCAGCCGTGGTCCCCCTCCCCCAGCAGCCACGGTCCCCCTCCCCAGCAGCCGCGGTCCCCCTCCCCCAGCAGCCGCAGTCCCCCTCCCCCAGCAGCCGCGGTCCCCCTCCCCCAGCAGCATTGTCTCGGGTCGGACAGTTTGATGGTGCTGTTTATTTGATGTCTATATAATGTTTATTTGGATCTGTTTTCCCTGAGATTGCCTGTCCTGCCCGCTCTCCCCGCGGGCAGGGTGAGGCAGCGCCCGACGCTGGCATCGGCCTGGAGCTGGGACACAACAAAGCAAAACAGACCAGAAGTAACTGATGGACAAAACAAAATGTGGGGAGTGCCCCAAACCGCGGGTGGAGCACAGCCCCAACAGAACAGGAAAAGAGACCAAACCTCACCCAATGCCCGCCCAATGAAAGTGTGAGAATGGGGGTCGGTCCGGCAGCCCACACCCTGCGGGGCCCAGCCAGCCCGGGAAGCTTCGAGTGTGCCCGTGGGCAGCGCCTGCCCCCGCTCCAGGGACCCCCGGCCGCCACCCAGCCCTTCCCACGGCACCCACAGCCCGGCCCTCCGCCACCCAGCCCTGAGCGAGACGTGACTCCAGATCGAGGAGATCGAGGAGTTCCTCAGCCAGGTTGGCGATCGTGGAGTTCCGCCCCGCCGTAGACCCCTTCGTGTACCCCTGACAGACGGCACGGTTCTGGGCCTTGCCCACATCCCACCGTAGCCTCAAGGAGGGGAAGCCACCCCGCTTCCTTCTCCAGCCGGCCCAGAAACGGCAGAACGAGTCCAGGAACCGCTCGCCCTCCAGCAGCAGGTTGTTAAAGTGCCAGTACGCGGACCGTGTCTGAGCGCGGGACGGGGCGAGACCCGCCCACATCAGGTGGTGATCCGAGCTCGGCACCTGCTCCATGGAGGCCGTCGGAACGCTGGGGAAGTACGTCTTGGAAATGTAAAGACGGTCGATGCTGGACGCTCTGAACTGGGGCCGCACAGAGGTGCGCACCCGCAATTCAGGATGGAGAGTCCGCCAGACATCCACCAAGTCAAAGGACCTAACCAGGTCCCTCAACTTCACCACCGCCGCCGGGCCGCACTGGACTCCAGTGCGGTCCTTGTCCTTGAGGGTGCAATTAAAATCCCCTCCGAGGACGATGCACTCTGTTTTTGAAAACTCACCACTATTCTTAGAATTCCCCCTCTACCAAAAAGGGCCGAGATTCTAAATGGTGATCAGGATTCTCACTCCCGACTCCGATGCAGGCTTCAGTGGGTGCTATTCAGGTCAAACTATATTGTCAAGTTATCCCCCGGTATAACCCATACCTTCACCGAAGATTTAATCTACTTCCCACTTAGTAGCATCAATCCTGGGTCCCGCATTGCTAAGTAAGTAAAGTAGACTTTGGAATAACCACTATTTCAGGTTAAATTAAGTTATTTTATTATTATATTTTTTCTTTTAAAAGCTGCAAATACTTTCTTTACAGAAAGGAAAAAGACCTTGCTTCTGGATCCTTCTGGGTGGTTGAAGGGACCTTCAGGCCCACCTTGACAATCAATCTTCTTTATAAAGTCTGGTCTTCTTTAGATGTAATCGCTGATGAGCTCGGTTGCTGTGTCCTGTCTTTCCCATGTACCGAGCTGTGAGAGCTGACTCTGCTGGCTATCTCTGAGCTGACATAGAGCTGACTCTTTGAATTATAGTCTTCCTGAGATGTATTAGCTGTTTTAGCTCGGCTGCTGTGCTTTGTCTTTCCCATGGCCGAGCTGACTGTAATCTGACTCTGAGCTGCTTGTTTCTTCTCTGCTTCTCTCTCTCCCTCCCTCTGAGTTCTGGTTCTGGTTCTGGTAGTTCCTGCCCTGGTCTCTGGGTTTATATATTTTTCTAACAGTTTTCTAGCTTTTATGATTTTATTGTAAAGTAACTAATTTCACTTTGATTGTACAAAGTACGTTTGACTAAACCTTCTAATCCAACTAAGTATTCATTTTGACATAACTGCATATCAGAGATCTGATTACAGTGTTTCCTGTGTGATGATCAAAATGCTTTGGTTTCAAGAGGTGTTACTTTTAATTCCTGTCATTTCTGTAGTTTTATTTTCCAATTGTGTCCTCAGCTCATAATTTTGACTTTGATTTTGGCTTTGAATTATGTTTCTCGTAGACTGATAGTCTCCAGTTTTCTTTAATTTACTTGGTTTAGCAAATTTTCACACCTAGAATTATCACCAAATTCAACTGAACCTCATCCTTTTTACCAGCTGCGAACTAAGACAGTTACTTTCATGAAAACTGCGAACTAAGACAGTTACTTTCTTATACTCTTTTTGAGTATAAGAATTGGCAAGTCATGTTGCAGCTGTATAGAACCTTAGTTAGGCCACACTTGGAGTATAGTGTTCAATTCTGGTCGCCACACTACCAGAAGGATGTGGAGGCTTTAGAGAGGGTGCAGAAGAGATTTACCAGAATGTTGCCTGGTATGGAGGGCATAAGCTATGAGGAGCGATTGAATAAACTCGGTTTGTTCTCACTGGAACAAAGGAGGTTGAGGGGCGACCTGATAGAGGTATACAAAATTATGAGGGGCATAGACAGAGTGGATAGTCAGAGGCTTTTCCCCAGGGTAGAGGGGTCAATTACTAGGGGGCATAGGTTTAAGGTGAGAGGGGCAAAGTTTAGAGTAGATGTACGAGGCAAGTTTTTTACGCAGAGGGTAGTGGGTGCCTGGAACTCACTACCGGAGGAGGTAGTGGAGGCAGGGACGATAGGGACATTTAAGGGGCATCTTGACAAATATATGAATAGGATGGGAATAGAAGGATACGGACCCAGGAAGTGTAGAAGATTGTAGTTTAGTCGGGCAGTATGGTCGGCACGGGCTTGGAGGGCCGAAGGGCCTGTTCCTGTGCTGTACATTTCTTTGTTCTTTGTTTGTTGTTCTTTGAAGGTGTGGGCCATTGTTTTTGGCTTCATTCAAAATCCTGTTTGTCTTGTTTGCTGAGCCTGCTTGAGCAAGGCTATCTGCATTTTACAATCCTCTCCTGGCAGCTGCTGTTAACCCTTGGTGGGATCTTTCCCTGTATCCTCTCATGTTTCTCCCAGACCAGATATTGCCAGACTTCCATGTTTCAAATGACACATCTTTCCATATTTTCAATAACAACTCGCCCACCTGGATGGTGCCGAGAAGAGTGGACACCTTTTGGAAGAAAGCCGCCTGCTGCGGTCCGGCCACGGGAGCGGATACATTTACAAAGTGAATCACCGCTGCCCCGAAACGGGCCTTTAGGTGCAGCAGACGGCCTGGCACCGGCTCCTTGACCCCCCAAGATCTCCGGCTGAAAATGTTGAGGCTGGCCATGGTTACCTCCATGTCAGCAGCAATAGTTATCCATCACCTTTAGTGCTCAGAGTGGGGGTACCGCCCCCTCCACTCCCTCAGGAGTCCCACAAGGAACTGAGCAGCTTGGCGCTGCTCCTCCTGGTCTTGATCGAACTCCCGGGCCTCTCTGGCATAGGCCCGGGCGGAGCCAAGGAGCAGCCCCAGGTTTCCCCAGCTGTCCAGGGCCAGCCGCACACAGTCCGGGTGACCGTGGTGCGCTCCCAGAAATGTCCGGAGTTCCCCAGGGGGGACGAGGGGAGACTCGGTGCCGGGTGTGAGGGTGCCCTCTGCCTCTGCAGAGAGAGTCTAAATCCTCCTCCTCACCCGCCACCGAGCAGCCTTCCTCCTCCGAATGGTCACCTCCCGAGCTCAAGTCCCCCGCCACATGGAGTATGGCGGGCGGCACGGACACACCGGCTAACCCTTGGCCCGAGTCGACCCCACCCCCAGGGTCGTCCTCAGGCAGGTCCCTCGCAGGCTCCTCCCGCGGCTCAGGGCCCGTGGACGGTGCCTCCACCCACGTCGGCGACTCCGGGACCTCGGGGAGGCCCCCCGGAAACATGTCCGGGTTGAAAACAGGGCTCTCCGGCGTCGCCCGCTCGGGTGTAGAGGGCGGGGAGCCTTCCCCGTTCTCCCTCTTCCACGGCCCACAGTGGCACGATGAGCGGTCGCTGCTGCTGCCGGCCCCCGGCGATGGTGAAGAGGAGGCGTCCGGGGAGGAAACTTGCACCGGGCGGGACGGGACCCCAGGGGTTCCGTCTCCACTCGACCCCGGGTCCTCCTGCTCGGGGGGCGACAGCAGCTCGAGGGGCTCGGGGGCCTCGGAGGCCCCCCCCGGCCTTGCTTCTCTTCATTGTGTGCCCCGGGCCAGGCGTCAGGGGGATGGGCACCAACACGGGAGACCCCCACCCTCCTCGCCCGGGGAGGGGGCAGCGAACCCCCCCTTGCCCGGGCAGGCGGCGCTTGCGGGGAGGGGGCGGCTCGGGATCGCCCTGCTGCACGGCCTCCATGGCGGGAGAGGCCCCGGCAGCATCCCCCTCCCCCTCCTCCTCACCCCCTCCAGCGGCCGCGGGGGGGTCTGGGGCCGGCCGCTGGGCAGAGGAGAGGGGGGCAGTGCTGGCAGCTGGCAGGGGGGGGCAGTGGCGCCGGAGGTGCCCCAGCCCTTTGCAGGCGTGGCCGCGCAGGCCGTCCGCCGACCAGAACACTTTATGGGCCTCCCCCTGATGGGAGACCACGAACCCTCCTCGGTGACTTCCTCCCGGCTCAGGCGGAGGGGTGGGAGGACAGGGTCCGCAGTCCCCGATGGTCCCACTCCCACCTCAGGCAGAGGGGTGGGAGGACAGGGTCCGCAGTCCCCGATGGTCCCACTCCCACCTCAGGCAGAGGGGTGGGAGGACAGGGTCCGCAGTCCCCAATGGTCCCACTCCCACCTCAGGCAGAGGGGTGGGAGGACAGAGTCCGCAGTCCCCGATGGTCCCACTCCCACCTCAGGCAGAGGGGTGGGAGGACAGGGTCCGCAGTCCCCGATGGTCCCACTCCCACCTCAGGCAGAGGGGTGGGAGGACAGGGTCCGCAGTCCTCGATGGTCCCACTCCCACCTCAGGCAGAGGGGTGGGAGGACAGGGTCCCCAGTCCCCGATGGTCCCACTCCCACCTCAGGCAGAGGGGTGGGGGGACAGGGTCCGCAGTCCCCAATGGTCCCACTCCCACCTCAGGCAGAGGGGTGGGAGGACAGGGTCCGCAGTCCCCGATGGTCCCACTCCCACCTCAGGCAGAGGGGTGGGAGGACAGGGTCCGCAGTCCCCAATGGTCCCACTCCCAGCTCAGGCAGAGGGGTGGGAGGACAGGGTCCGCAGTCCCCAATGGTCCCACTCCCAGCTCAGGCAGAGGGGTGGGAGTTCAGGGTCCGCAGTCCCCAATGGTCCCAGTCCCCCCTCAGGCAGAGGGGTGGGAGGACAGAGTCCGCAGTCCCCAATGGTCCCAGTCCCACCTCAGGCAGAGGGGTGGGAGGACAGGGTCCGCAGTCCCCGATGGTCCCACCCACCTCAGGCAGAGGGGTGGGACGACAGGGTCCGCAGTCCCCGATGGTCTCAGTCCCACCTCAGGCAGAGGGGTGGGAGGACAGGGTCCGCTGTCCCCAATGGTCCCACTCCCACCTCTGGCAGAGGGGTGGGAGGACAGGGTCCGCAGTTCCCAATGGTCCCACTCCACCTCAGGCAGAGGGGTGGGAGGACAGAGTCCGCAGTCCACAATGGTCCCACTCCCACCTCAGGCAGAGGGGTGGGGGGACAGGGTCCGCAGTCCCCAATGGTCCCACTCCCACCTCAGGCAGAGGGGTGGGAGGACAGGGTCCGCAGTCCCCGATGGTCCCACTCCCACCTCAGGCAGAGGGGTGGGAGGACAGGGTCCGCAGTCCCCAATGGTCCCACTCCCACCTCAGGCAGAGGGGTGGGAGGACAGGGTCCGCAGTCCTCGATGGTCCCACTCCCACCTCAGGCAGAGTGGTGGGAGGACAGGGTCCGCAGTCCTCGATGGTCCCACTCCCACCTCAGGCAGAGGGGTGGGAGGACAGGGTCCCCAGTCCCCGATGGTCCCACTCCCACCTCAGGCAGAGGGGTGGGGGGACAGGGTCCGCAGTCCCCAATGGTCCCACTCCCACCTCAGGCAGAGGGGTGGGAGGACAGGGTCCGCAGTCCCCGATGGTCCCACTCCCACCTCAGGCAGAGGGGTTGGAGGACAGCGTCCGCAGTCCCCAATCTCCCACTCCCACCTCAGGCAGAGGGGTGGGAGGACAGGGTCCGCAGTCCCCAATGGTCCCACTCCCACC
Source organism: Scyliorhinus torazame (assembly GCF_047496885.1). Classification (NCBI taxonomy): domain Eukaryota; kingdom Metazoa; phylum Chordata; class Chondrichthyes; order Carcharhiniformes; family Scyliorhinidae; genus Scyliorhinus; species Scyliorhinus torazame. The sequence continues at coordinate 113,387 of NW_027307884.1, read as the reverse complement.
TCAGGCAGAGGGGTGGGGGGACAGGGTCCGCAGTCCCCGATGGTCCCACTCCCACCTCAGGCAGAGGGGTGGGAGGACAGGGTCCGCAGTCCCCGATGGTCCCACTCCCACCTCAGGCAGAGGGGTGGGAGGACAGAGTCCGCAGATCCCGATGGTCCCACTCCCACCTCAGGCAGAGGGGTGGGAGGACAGGGTCCGCAGTCCCCGATGGTCCCACTCCCACCTCAGGCAGAGGGGTGGGAGGACAGGGTCCGCAGTCCCAATGGTCCCACTCCCCCCTCAGGCAGAAGGGTGGGAGGACAGGGTCCGCAGTCCCCGAGGGTCCCACTCCCCCCTCAGGCAGAGGGGTGGGAGGACAGAGTCCGCAGTCCCCGATGGTCTCAGTCCCACCTCAGGCAGAGGGGTGGGAGGACAGGGTCCGCAGTCCCCAATGGTCCCAGTCCCACCTCAGGCAGAGGGGTGGTAGGACAGGGTCCGCAGTCCCCAATAGTCCCACTCCCACCTCAGGCAGAGGGGTGGGAGGACAGGGTCCGCAGTCCCCGATGGTCCCACTCCCACCTCAGGCAGAGGGGTGGGAGGACAGGGTCCGCAGTCCCCAATAGTCCCACTCCCACCTCAGGCAGAGGGGTGGGAGGACAGGGTCCGCAGTCCCCAATAGTCCCACTCCCACCTCAGGCAGAGGGGTGGGAGGACAGGGTCCGCAGTCCCCAATAGTCCCACTCCCACCTCAGGCAGAGGGGTGGGAGGACAGGGTCCTCAGTCCCCGATGGTCCCACTCCCCCCTCAGGCAGAGGGGTGGGAGGACAGGATCCGCAGTCCCCGATGGTCCCACTCCCTCCTCAGGCAAAGGGGTGGGAGGACAGAGTCCGCAGTCCCCAATGGTCCCACTCCCACCTCAGACAGAGGGGTGGGAGGACAGAGTCCGCAGTCCCCAATGGTCCCACTCCCACCACAGGCAGAGGGGTGGGAGGACAGGGTCCGCAGTCCCCAATGGTCCCACTCCCAGCTCAGGCAGAGGGGTGGGAGGTCAGGGTCCGCAGTCCCCAATGGTCCCAGTCCCCCCTCAGGCAGAGGGGTGGGAGGACAGAGTCCGCAGTCCCCAATGGTCCCAGTCCCACCTCAGGCAGAGGGGTGGGAGGACAGGGTCCGCAGTCCCCGATGGTCCCACCCACCTCAGGCAGAGGGGTGGGACGACAGGGTCCGCAGTCCCCGATGGTCTCAGTCCCACCTCAGGCAGAGGGGTGGGAGGACAGGGTCCGCTGTCCCCAATGGTCCCACTCCCACCTCTGGCAGAGGGGTGGGAGGACAGGGTCCGCAGTCCCCAATGGTCCCACTCCACCTCAGGCAGAGGGGTGGGAGGACAGAGTCCGCAGTCCACAATGGTCCCACTCCCACCTCAGGCAGAGGGGTGGGGGGACAGGGTCCGCAGTCCCCAATGGTCCCACTCCCACCTCAGGCAGAGGGGTGGGAGGACAGGGTCCGCAGTCCCCGATGGTCCCACTCCCACCTCAGGCAGAGGGGTGGGAGGACAGGGTCCGCAGACCCCGATGGTCCCACTCCCACCTCAGGCAGAGGGGTGGGAGGACAGAGTCCGCAGTCCCCGATGGTCCCACTCCCACCTCAGGCAGAGGGGTGGGAGGACAGGGTCCGCAGTCCCCGATGGTCCCACTCCCACCTCAGGCAGAGGGGTGGGAGGACAGGGTCCGCAGTCCCCGATGGTCCCACTCCCACCTCAGGCAGAGGGGTGGGAGGACAGGGTCCGCAGTCCTCGATGGTCCCACTCCCACCTCAGGCAGAGGGGTGGGAGGACAGGGTCCGCAGTCCTCGATGGTCCCACTCCCACCTCAGGCAGAGGGGTGGGAGGACAGGGTCCCCAGTCCCCAATGGTCCCACTCCCACCTCAGGCAGAGGGGTGGGAGGACAGGGTCCGCAGTCCCCGATGGTCCCACTCCCACCTCAGGCAGAGGGGTGGGAGGACAGGGTCCGCAGTCCCCAATGGTCCCACTCCCAGCTCAGGCAGAGGGGTGGGAGGACAGGGTCCGCAGTCCCCAATGGTCCCACTCCCAGCTCAGGCAGAGGGGTGGGAGGTCAGGGTCCGCAGTCCCCAATGGTCCCAGTCCCCCCTCAGGCAGAGGGGTGGGAGGACAGAGTCCGCAGTCCCCAATGGTCCCAGTCCCACCCCAGGCAGAGGGGTGGGAGGACAGGGTCCGCAGTCCCCGATGGTCCCACCCACCTCAGGCAGAGGGGTGGGACGACAGGGTCCGCAGTCCCCGATGGTCTCAGTCCCACCTCAGGCAGAGGGGTGGGAGGACAGGGTCCGCTGTCCCCAATGGTCCCACTCCCACCTCTGGCAGAGGGGTGGGAGGACAGGGTCCGCAGTCCCCAATGGTCCCACTCCACCTCAGGCAGAGGGGTGGGAGGACAGAGTCCACAGTCCACAATGGTCCCACTCCCACCTCAGGCAGAGGGGTGGGGGGACAGGGTCCGCAGTCCCCAATGGTCCCACTCCCACCTCAGGCAGAGGGGTGGGAGGACAGGGTCCGCAGTCCCCGATGGTCCCACTCCCACCTCAGGCAGAGGGGTGGGAGGACAGGGTCCGCAGTCCCCAATGGTCCCACTCCCACCTCAGGCAGAGGGGTGGGAGGACAGGGTCCGCAGTCCTCGATGGTCCCACTCCCACCTCAGGCAGAGGGGTGGGAGGACAGGGTCCGCAGTCCCCGATGGTCCCACTCCCACCTCAGGCAGAGGGGTGGGGGGACAGGGTCCGCAGTCCCCAATGGTCCCACTCCCACCTCAGGCAGAGGGGTGGGAGGACAGGGTCCGCAGTCCCCGATGGTCCCACTCCCACCTCAGGCAGAGGGGTGGGAGGACAGCGTCCGCAGTCCCCAATCTCCCACTCCCACCTCAGGCAGAGGGGTTGGAGGACAGGGTCGGCAGTCCCCAATGGTCCCACTCCCACCTCAGGCAGAGGGGTGGGGGGACAGGGTCCGCAGTCCCCGATGGTCCCACTCCCACCTCAGGCAGAGGGGTGGGAGGACAGGGTCCGCAGTCCCCGATGGTCCCACTCCCACCTCAGGCAGAGGGGTGGGAGGACAGAGTCCGCAGATCCCGATGGTCCCACTCCCACCTCAGGCAGAGGGGTGGGAGGACAGGGTCCGCAGTCCCCGATGGTCCCACTCCCACCTCAGGCAGAGGGGTGGGAGGACAGGGTCCGCAGTCCCACTGGTCCCACTCCCCCCTCAGGCAGAAGGGTGGGAGGACAGGGTCCGCAGTCCCCGAGGGTCCCACTCCCCCCTCAGGCAGAGGGGTGGGAGGACAGATTTCGCAGTCCCCGATGGTCTCAGTCCCACCTCAGGCAGAGGGGTGGGAGGACAGGGTCCGCAGTCCCCAATGGTCCCAGTCCCACCTCAGGCAGAGGGGTGGGAGGACAGGGTCCGCAGTCCCCAATAGTCCCACTCCCACCTCAGGCAGAGGGGTGGGAGGACAGGGTCCGTAGTCCCCGATGGTCCCACTCCCACCTCAGGCAGAGGGGTGGGAGGACAGGGTCCGCAGTCCCCAATAGTCCCACTCCCACCTCAGGCAGAGGGGTGGGAGGACAGGGTCCGCAGTCCCCAATAGTCCCACTCCCACCTCAGGCAGAGGGGTGGGAGGACAGGGTCCGCAGTCCCCAATAGTCCCACTCCCACCTCAGGCAGAGGGGTGGGAGGACAGGGTCCTCAGTCCCCGATGGTCCCACTCCCCCCTCAGGCAGAGGGGTGGGAGGACAGGATCCGCAGTCCCCGATGGTCCCACTCCCTCCTCAGGCAGAGGGGTGGGAGGACAGAGTCCGCAGTCCCCAATGGTCCCACTCCCACCTCAGGCAGAGGGGTGGGAGGACAGAGTCCGCAGTCCCCAATGGTCCCACTCCCACCACAGGCAGAGGGGTGGGAGGACAGGGTCCGCAGTCCCCGATGGTCCCACTCCCAGCTCAGGCAGAGGGGTGGGAGGTCAGGGTCCGCAGTCCCCAATGGTCCCAGTCCCCCCTCAGGCAGAGGGGTGGGAGGACAGAGTCCGCAGTCCCCAATGGTCCCAGTCCCACCTCAGGCAGAGGGGTGGGAGGACAGGGTCCGCAGTCCCCGATGGTCCCACCCACCTCAGGCAGAGGGGTGGGACGACAGGGTCCGCAGTCCCCGATGGTCTCAGTCCCACCTCAGGCAGAGGGGTGGGAGGACAGGGTCCGCTGTCCCCAATGGTCCCACTCCCACCTCTGGCAGAGGGGTGGGAGGACAGGGTCCGCAGTCCCCAATGGTCCCACTCCACCTCAGGCAGAGGGGTGGGAGGACAGAGTCCGCAGTCGACAATGGTCCCACTCCCACCTCAGGCAGAGGGGTGGGGGGACAGGGTCCGCAGTCCCCAATGGTCCCACTCCCACCTCAGGCAGAGGGGTGGGAGGACAGGGTCCGCAGTCCCCGATGGTCCCACTCCCACCTCAGGCAGAGGGGTGGGAGGACAGGGTCCGCAGACCCCGATGGTCCCACTCCCACCTCAGGCAGAGGGGTGGGAGGACAGAGTCCGCAGTCCCCGATGGTCCCACTCCCACCTCAGGCAGAGGGGTGGGAGGACAGGGTCCGCAGTCCCCGATGGTCCCACTCCCACCTCAGGCAGAGGGGTGGGAGGACAGGGTCCGCAGTCCCCGATGGTCCCACTCCCACCTCAGGCAGAGGGGTGGGAGGACAGGGTCCGCAGTCCTCGATGGTCCCACTCCCACCTCAGGCAGAGGGGTGGGAGGACAGGGTCCGCAGTCCTCGATGGTCCCACTCCCACCTCAGGCAGAGGGGTGGGAGGACAGGGTCCCCAGTCCCCAATGGTCCCACTCCCACCTCAGGCAGAGGGGTGGGAGGACAGGGTCCGCAGTCCCCGATGGTCCCACTCCCACCTCAGGCAGAGGGGTGGGAGGACAGGGTCCGCAGTCCCCAATGGTCCCACTCCCAGCTCAGGCAGAGGGGTGGGAGGACAGGGTCCGCAGTCCCCAATGGTCCCACTCCCAGCTCAGGCAGAGGGGTGGGAGGTCAGGGTCCGCAGTCCCCAATGGTCCCAGTCCCCCCTCAGGCAGAGGGGTGGGAGGACAGAGTCCGCAGTCCCCAATGGTCCCAGTCCCACCCCAGGCAGAGGGGTGGGAGGACAGGGTCCGCAGTCCCCGATGGTCCCACCCACCTCAGGCAGAGGGGTGGGACGACAGGGTCCGCAGTCCCCGATGGTCTCAGTCCCACCTCAGGCAGAGGGGTGGGAGGACAGGGTCCGCTGTCCCCAATGGTCCCACTCCCACCTCTGGCAGAGGGGTGGGAGGACAGGGTCCGCAGTCCCCAATGGTCCCACTCCACCTCAGGCAGAGGGGTGGGAGGACAGAGTCCACAGTCCACAATGGTCCCACTCCCACCTCAGGCAGAGGGGTGGGGGGACAGGGTCCGCAGTCCCCAATGGTCCCACTCCCACCTCAGGCAGAGGGGTGGGAGGACAGGGTCCGCAGTCCCCGATGGTCCCACTCCCACCTCAGGCAGAGGGGTGGGAGGACAGGGTCCGCAGTCCCCAATGGTCCCACTCCCACCTCAGGCAGAGGGGTGGGAGGACAGGGTCCGCAGTCCTCGATGGTCCCACTCCCACCTCAGGCAGAGGGGTGGGAGGACAGGGTCCGCAGTCCCCGATGGTCCCACTCCCACCTCAGGCAGAGGGGTGGGGGGACAGGGTCCGCAGTCCCCAATGGTCCCACTCCCACCTCAGGCAGAGGGGTGGGAGGACAGGGTCCGCAGTCCCCGATGGTCCCACTCCCACCTCAGGCAGAGGGGTGGGAGGACAGCGTCCGCAGTCCCCAATCTCCCACTCCCACCTCAGGCAGAGGGGTGGGAGGACAGGGTCGGCAGTCCCCAATGGTCCCACTCCCACCTCAGGCAGAGGGGTGGGGGGACAGGGTCCGCAGTCCCCGATGGTCCCACTCCCACCTCAGGCAGAGGGGTGGGAGGACAGGGTCCGCAGTCCCCGATGGTCCCACTCCCACCTCAGGCAGAGGGGTGGGAGGACAGAGTCCGCAGATCCCGATGGTCCCACTCCCACCTCAGGCAGAGGGGTGGGAGGACAGGGTCCGCAGTCCCCGATGGTCCCACTCCCACCTCAGGCAGAGGGGTGGGAGGACAGGGTCCGCAGTCCCACTGGTCCCACTCCCCCCTCAGGCAGAAGGGTGGGAGGACAGGGTCCGCAGTCCCCGAGGGTCCCACTCCCCCCTCAGGCAGAGGGGTGGGAGGACAGATTTCGCAGTCCCCGATGGTCTCAGTCCCACCTCAGGCAGAGGGGTGGGAGGACAGGGTCCGCAGTCCCCAATGGTCCCAGTCCCACCTCAGGCAGAGGGGTGGGAGGACAGGGTCCGCAGTCCCCAATAGTCCCACTCCCACCTCAGGCAGAGGGGTGGGAGGACAGGGTCCGTAGTCCCCGATGGTCCCACTCCCACCTCAGGCAGAGGGGTGGGAGGACAGGGTCCGCAGTCCCCAATAGTCCCACTCCCACCTCAGGCAGAGGGGTGGGAGGACAGGGTCCGCAGTCCCCAATAGTCCCACTCCCACCTCAGGCAGAGGGGTGGGAGGACAGGGTCCGCAGTCCCCAATAGTCCCACTCCCACCTCAGGCAGAGGGGTGGGAGGACAGGGTCCTCAGTCCCCGATGGTCCCACTCCCCCCTCAGGCAGAGGGGTGGGAGGACAGGATCCGCAGTCCCCGATGGTCCCACTCCCTCCTCAGGCAGAGGGGTGGGAGGACAGAGTCCGCAGCCCCCAATGGTCCCACTCCCACCTCAGACAGAGGGGTGGGAGGACAGAGTCCGCAGTCCCCAATGGTCCCACTCCCACCACAGGCAGAGGGGTGGGAGGACAGGGTCCGCAGTCCCCGATGGTCCCACTCCCAGCTCAGGCAGAGGGGTGGGAGGTCAGGGTCCGCAGTCCCCAATGGTCCCAGTCCCCCCTCAGGCAGAGGGGTGGGAGGACAGAGTCCGCAGTCCCCAATGGTCCCAGTCCCACCTCAGGCAGAGGGGTGGGAGGACAGGGTCCGCAGTCCCCGATGGTCCCACCCACCTCAGGCAGAGGGGTGGGACGACAGGGTCCGCAGTCCCCGATGGTCTCAGTCCCACCTCAGGCAGAGGGGTGGGAGGACAGGGTCCGCTGTCCCCAATGGTCCCACTCCCACCTCTGGCAGAGGGGTGGGAGGACAGGGTCCGCAGTCCCCAATGGTCCCACTCCACCTCAGGCAGAGGGGTGGGAGGACAGAGTCCGCAGTCCACAATGGTCCCACTCCCACCTCAGGCAGAGGGGTGGGGGGACAGGGTCCGCAGTCCCCAATGGTCCCACTCCCACCTCAGGCAGAGGGGTGGGAGGACAGGGTCCGCAGTCCCCGATGGTCCCACTCCCACCTCAGGCAGAGGGGTGGGAGGACAGGGTCCGCAGACCCCGATGGTCCCACTCCCACCTCAGGCAGAGGGGTGGGAGGACAGGGTCCGCAGTCCTCGAGGGTCCCACTCCCACCTCAGGCAGAGGGGTGGGAGGACAGGGTCCGCAGTCCCCGATGGTCCCACTCCCCCCTCAGGCAGAGGGGTGGGAGGACAGAGTCCGCAGTCCCCGATGGTCTCCCTCCCACCTCAGGCAGAGTGGTGGGGGGACAGGGTCCGCAGTCCCTCATGGTCCCACTCCCACCTCAGGCAGAGGGGTGGGGGGACAGGGTCCGCAGTCCCCAATGGTCCCACTCCCAGCTCAGGCAGAGGGGTGGGAGGTCAGGGTCCGCAGTCCCCAATGGTCCCAGTCCCCCCTCAGGCAGAGGGGTGGGAGGACAGAGTCCGCAGTCCCCAATGGTCCCAGTCCCACCTCAGGCAGAGGGGTGGGAGGACAGGGTCCGCAGTCCCCGATGGTCCCACCCACCTCAGGCAGAGGGGTGGGACGACAGGGTCCGCAGTCCCCGATGGTCTCAGTCCCACCTCAGGCAGAGGGGTGGGAGGACAGGGTCCGCTGTCCCCAATGGTCCCACTCCCACCTCTGGCAGAGGGGTGGGAGGACAGGGTCCGCAGTCCCCAATGGTCCCACTCCACCTCAGGCAGAGGGGTGGGAGGACAGAGTCCGCAGTCCACAATGGTCCCACTCCCACCTCAGGCAGAGGGGTGGGGGGACAGGGTCCGCAGTCCCCAATGGTCCCACTCCCACCTCAGGCAGAGGGGTGGGAGGACAGGGTCCGCAGTCCCCGATGGTCCCACTCCCACCTAAGGCAGAGGGGTGGGAGGACAGGGTCCGCAGACCCCGATGGTCCCACTCCCACCTCAGGCAGAGGGGTGGGAGGACAGGGTCCGCAGTCCTCGAGGGTCCCACTCCCACCTCAGGCAGAGGGGTGGGAGGACAGGGTCCGCAGTCCCCGATGGTCCCAGTCCCACCTCAGGCAGAGGGGTGGGAGGACAGAGTCCGCAGTCCCCGATGGTCTCCCTCCCACCTCAGGCAGAGTGGTGGGGGGACAGGGTCCGCAGTCCCTCATGGTCCCACTCCCACCTCAGGCAGAGGGGTGGGGGGACAGGGTCCGCAGTCCCCAATGGTCCCACTCCCACCTCAGGCAGAGGGGTGGGAGGACAGGGTCCGCAGTCCCCGATGGTCCCACTCCCACCTCAGGCAGAGGGGTGGGACGACAGCGTCCGCAGTCCCCAATCTCCCACTCCCACCTCAGGCAGAGGGGTGGGAGGACAGGGTCCGCAGTCCCCAATGGTCCCACTCCCACCTCAGGCAGAGGGGTGGGGGGACAGGGTCCGCAGTCCCCGATGGTCCCACTCCCACCTCAGGCAGAGGGGTGGGAGGACAGGGTCCGCAGTCCCCGATGGTTCCACTCCCACCTCAGGCAGAGGGGTGGGAGGACAGAGTCCGCAGATCCCGATGGTCCCACTCCCACCTCAGGAAGAGGGGTGGGAGGACAGGGTCCGCAGTCCCCGATGGTCCCACTCCCACCTCAGGCAGAGGGGTGGGAGGACAGGGTCCGCAGTCCCAATGGTCCCACTCCCCCCTCAGGCAGAAGGGTGGGAGGACAGGGTCCGCAGTCCCCGAGGGTCCCACTCCCCCCTCAGGCAGAGGGGTGGGAGGACAGAGTCCGCAGTCCCCGATGGTCTCAGTCCCACCTCAGGCAGAGGGGTGGGAGGACAGGGTCCGCAGTCCCCAATGGTCCCAGTCCCACCTCAGGCAGAGGGGTGGGAGGACAGGGTCCGCAGTCCCCAATAGATCCACTCCCACCTCAGGCAGAGGGGTGGGAGGACAGGGTCCGCAGTCCCCGATGGTCCCACTCCCACCTCAGGCAGAGGGGTGGGAGGACAGGGTCCGCAGTCCCCAATAGTCCCACTCCCACCTCAGGCAGAGGGGTGGGAGGACAGGGTCCGCAGTCCCCAATAGTCCCACTCCCACCTCAGGCAGAGGGGTGGGAGGACAGGGTCCGCAGTCCCCAATAGTCCCACTCCCACCTCAGGCAGAGGGGTGGGAGGACAGGGTCCTCAGTCCCCGATGGTCCCACTCCCCCCTCAGGCAGAGGGGTGGGAGGACAGGGTCCGCAGTCCCCGATGGTCCCACTCCCACCTCAGGCAGAGGGGTGGGAGGACAGGGTCCGCAGTCCCCAATGGTCCCACTCCCAGCTCAGGCAGAGGGGTGGGAGGACAGGGTCCGCAGTCCCCAATGGTCCCACTCCCAGCTCAGGCAGAGGGGTGGGAGGTCAGGGTCCGCAGTCCCCAATGGTCCCAGTCCCCCCTCAGGCAGAGGGGTGGGAGGACAGAGTCCGCAGTCCCCAATGGTCCCAGTCCCACCCCAGGCAGAGGGGTGGGAGGACAGGGTCCGCAGTCCCCGATGGTCCCACCCACCTCAGGCAGAGGGGTGGGACGACAGGGTCCGCAGTCCCCGATGGTCTCAGTCCCACCTCAGGCAGAGGGGTGGGAGGACAGGGTCCGCTGTCCCCAATGGTCCCACTCCCACCTCTGGCAGAGGGGTGGGAGGACAGGGTCCGCAGTCCCCAATGGTCCCACTCCACCTCAGGCAGAGGGGTGGGAGGACAGAGTCCACAGTCCACAATGGTCCCACTCCCACCTCAGGCAGAGGGTTGGGGGGACAGGGTCCGCAGTCCCCAATGGTCCCACTCCCACCTCAGGCAGAGGGGTGGGAGGACAGGGTCCGCAGTCCCCGATGGTCCCACTCCCACCTCAGGCAGAGGGGTGGGAGGACAGGGTCCGCAGTCCCCAATGGTCCCACTCCCACCTCAGGCAGAGG